>NC_050102.1:95634451-95937481 GCF_902167145.1 Zea mays
GAACATACTGAACACCTGCACATCGTGCTTCAGCGACTGCGCGATCATCATCTTTATGCTAAGTTGTCCAAATGTGAGTTTTGGCTGAAGGAGATCAAATTCTTGGGTCATACAATTTCTCAAGATGGGATATCAGTTGATCCTGAGAAAGTACAGGAGGTGATGGATTGGAAACCCCCGACTACAGTGAAACAAATTCGGAGTTTTCTGGGATTGGCAGGGTATTATCGACGATTTATTCCGGATTTTTCCAGAATTGCCAAACCAATGACTGAACTGTTGAAGAAGGGAGTCAAGTTTGAGTGGAGCCAAAAGTGTGAGGATGCCTTCCATACCTTGAGGCAGCATTTGACCACAGCCCCAGTGCTGGCCCAACCTGACAACACCAAGCCATTTGAAGTTTACTGTGATGCTTCTGGTACTGGTTTGGGATGTGTCTTGATGCAAGAAAACAGAGTGATTGCTTATGCTTCCCGGGCACTCAGGCCCCATGAGCAGAACTACCCTACCCATGATCTGGAGTTGGCAGCTGTAGTTCATGCTCTTAAGATATGGAGACACTACTTGATGGGAGCTCACTGTAACATCTATACTGATCACAAGAGTCTCAAATACATCTTCACTCAGGCAGATCTGAACATGAGGCAAAGGAGATGGTTGGAGTTAATCAAGGACTATGATTTAGAGGTACATTACCACCCAGGAAAGGCCAATGTTGTGGCAGATGCCTTGAGCAGAAAGGCCCAGTGCAATTGCATGAGCATGGATGTAGGAGTGACCACCCTGTGTGATGAGTTGTGCAGATTGAACTTGGAAGTTGTTTCTGCGGGTGACCTAAGCTACATCTCAGTGGAGCCCGCATTGCAAGAACAGATAGTCAGGGCACAGGTTGAGGATAAGGGTGTTCAGGTTATCAAGGATATGATCAAGCAAAAGGCAGAGAAATACAAGTGTTTCCGACAGGACAGCAAGGGAATTCTATGGTTTGGAGATCGATTGGTTGTTCCTAAGGACCCTGAGCTCAGAAAGAAGATACTAGATGAAGCTCACCTTTCCAAATTCTCTATGCACCCTGGTAGCACCAAGATGTACCATGACCTCAGATCTTTATATTGGTGGACTAGAATGAAAAGAGAAATTGCCAAGTACATATCTGAATGTGATACTTGCCAGAGGATAAAGGCTAGTCACTTGAAGGCAGCAGGCCCTTTACAACCCCTTCCCATACCATCTTGGAAATGGGAGGATATTTGCATGGACTTTATAGTGGGATTACCCAATACCTCCAGACATCATGATTCTATTTGGGTTATCGTGGACAGGCTGACCAAGACTGCTCATTTCTTACCAGTGCATACCACCCACAGGGCAGAGAAGTACGCTGAGATTTATGTTGATCAGATAGTAAGGTTGCATGGTATTCCCAAGACCATTATATCTGACAGGGGAGCACCATTTGTGGCACGATTTTGGGAGCAACTGCAGGAGTCACTTGGAACCCAAGTAATCCGAAGCTCAGCATATCACCCTCAAACGGATGGTCAAACAGAAAGAGTGAATCAAATATTGGAAGACATGTTGCGAGCATGTGCACTACACTACGGGAAGGATTGGGACAAGTGTCTGTCCTTGGCAGAGTTTTCTTACAATAACAGCTATCAGTCCAGTCTGAGGATGGCACCTTTTGAGGCATTGTATGGGAGAAGGTGTAGGACCCCACTCAATTGGTCTCAAGCAGGAGAAAGGGAAATTTTTGGACCAGACTTGGTACTCGAGGCAGAGGCAAAAGTCAGAGTTATTACTAAGAACTTGGAAGCTGCCCAGGCCAGGCAAAAGAGCTATCATGACAAGAGGCGGAAGCCCCTACAATTTGAGGTGGGAGATCATGTTTATCTTAAGGTATCCCCCACCAAGGGTGTTCAGAGATTCGGGATCAAGGGCAAGTTAGCTCCTCGCTATATTGGACCCTACAAGATCCAGGAGGCTTGTGGACCCGTAGCCTATCAAGTGGAATTGCCACCTCACATGTCGACCGTTCACAATGTGTTCCATGTATCTCAGCTGCGGAAATGTGTTCGTCTACCCATTGAAGTACTACCAGAACCAGATATTGAGATAGAACCAGACTTGTCCTACCAAGAGTACCCCGTCAAGATATTAGATCAAAAGGAGAGATCAACTCGGGCAAGGACAGTAAGAATGTATAAGGTTCAGTGGAGTCACCATTCAGCAGAAGAAGCTACATGGGAGACTGAGGATTTTCTACGCTCTCGCTTCCCCGACTTTCTACCCAAAAGAGTCGGTATGTAACCCCAAAACCCCACCCCCACCTGCCCTTTGAAAGCAATTATAAGAAAAACTTAGATAACAAAGATAGTCTAAGTTGTGAATTTAACTTAAGAAGGGCTTCCTTCTGAAGTTGCAAAGAGAATGACATTCGAAGAGCAGTTAACAAGAGAAACTTGAGTATAAAGAAAGAATAGCACCAACACACCTTCCAGCACCCTCCAAGGGACTCTACCAAAAATCTCGGGACGAGATTCCTTTAAGGGGGGAGGGCTGTAACACCCCAGGTGTTACCCTGGCTGGAGCACACCTTGGCACTCAAGACTATGATCACATGTGGAAGAACTTAAGGAGCAAAAGTATAAGGGGCTTTGGAAACTAAGTTGTTACCAAGAGTTGGGAATGACCAAAGGCATTACCCTAATTGTGTGCAACTATCACCTTGGGAGAGGGGGAAAGAACCCTAGGCCTCTCTTAAACCCTATCTCCCAAAACCATGGATAAGAGGGGAAAGAGAGTGAGCAAATGTGCAAAACATGGGTAATCTTTACCCAAACCCTAAGCAACATTATAACCATCAATTAGGGGAGGGAAATATTGCAAAAAGGCCCCTGGGGAAACCCCATTTCCAATCTCCAAGTGGAAGAGAGAGCTAGAGCTCTCTAATTCCCTCTAAGTCCCATTTTAGCCCTAAATCAAAGATCAACCGTGTTCACTTTAAAAGTGGCGCCAAAACCACTTGGGTTCTATACCAAAAATGTGCAATACCACTTAGGGCACCCACTAGAAAAAGTTGAGCTCGAGACTCGGACGTTTGACATGCCATGGCATGGCTTTTGTCGCGAAGTGCTCAGTGTGACACACCTGATTTGGCACCCGAAGATCTCCCTCCCTAGGCTGTATCTGCCCCGACGTCTCACAGTTGAGTGACAGCCCTAGGTGCCAGGAAGAGGTCTGCGCCGGACTTTTGCAAAGATTCGCACGTTTGCGACCTCTGGCGACATTTGAACACTGGAAGAAACAAACCGCCACGTGTTCGACGCCGTCTGCCGCGCCAGAGCACGCCCGCGCGCGCGCCCGCGCCGCGCCCGAGCCAAGCCGGTGCCCTGGTCCGCGTCCGCGGCTATAAAACGCCCAGGAGCCTTGGTCGTACCCCTCCGCACGCGCTCAAACCTCACCGGAGCTCAGTTCGCCGCCGTTTGCCCATACGCGACGTGCCCGCGGCCACCCGAGCCCCTGCCACCGTAGACCGGCCAGCCCAGCCATTCCCAACCCCGTCCAGCCCTCGGAGAAGACTGTGCACGTCTCCGTGAAGCTCCCCGAGCGAGGAATCGGGCTCTACTTCACCGGAGAGGCCGACCCAAGGTCATCGGACTTCAACCGACCGCCGGCAACCGTGAACCGAGGTACACAGTGAACCTCTCTTCAATTCCTTGCACGGTTAGACTCCTTAGACCTCCACGAAGCTCCCTATGCCTTTGGATTGAACTATGCCGCCGTGGATAGGCCGGAGCACACGTCGCCGACGAGCCCGCCCGCCTGCACACGTGGACCGGGCGATTCCGGCCGTCTCCAGCGACGAGCCGTACCTCGACGTGATCGCCAGACCCTCCCCGAGCCGACCCCACCCTTCGCCGGACCTCCCTCGCCGCCGGTAAGCCGCGCCACCCTTTTCTTTCCCGCGACTACTGTTTCGGTTGAGAGAGGGACTGCGGGTGAGAGGGAGAGAAGTCCAGGGGGTTAAGTGAAAGGTCAGAGACTCAAGTGAATAGTGCCGCGAGGGTAGATCTGTGAGGTTTGATTTGTTTTAAACCTAGGGACCTCGGCGCAAACTGTATTTCCAGGAAAACTTAATTAAAACCTGATTTAAATTCAAACAGAAACTTTAAAAACCCCTAACTTCTATTTGGTTTATCCAAATTTGGTCAAACTAATTTTGCCAGACTCTAAATAATGTACCCTATTTAGGAAAAATGTAAAACCCCTTGGTGCTGTGGAAAACTTAAAAGTTCTGATTTAATGTTAACTTTGGCCAAAAGCTAAATAATAGTAAGAAAAATAGTTGGGCTATTTGACTAGGGTTAGGAAAATTTGGAGAAGTTTATATTCACCTACTAACCTGTTTAAAAATGTTAAACCCCTCTGTCCATTACATTAAGTTAGTTTTAACCCCTTATTCCATAATATGCTTAAGTTAAGAAAAAATAGGAAAAATGACATAAATATTGAACCAGAGGGGACCTCTATTTTTGTTAGGTCACTTATTCAATATAGTTCACTAGAAAAATACATCATACCCTGTTTTAGTGTAAAGTGATCAAGATCTCTTTTATTTTAATAAAACAAGGGAAACTTAGAAACATTCTACAAAAATAACCCCAAGGTAAAAACACCCCCACCCTTGGGATAACTATTGTTTTATTAGAAAGAACTTAGGAAAAATAAGAAATCTGCTGTTTGACATTTTTCAATTAATAATGTAGTAGAAAGTGCCTTTTTGGCATTAAACTTGAGAAAATCATAACTAAATAACCACCCCTTAGTTTCCTGTGATTCTTAGCACAAAAATCTATTATTACCAGAGGATGCCAACAAAAATAATCTTTAGGACAGAACCTACCCCTAACTAGAAGGTGTAGTGTAAAGTGGCCCTTTTTGCCTAACTTTTGTTATTTTTGTTTAAGGCCTAACTTTTATACTTTAAGCCTCAAATTCTTAAAACAAGCTAAAATAGCCAGTGACAACCCACTGTAATTTTTACAGAATTTTTGGAACTTCTTAAAACACTGTCGTAGTTCAAACCTGCACTAGAAACCCCAAATGGAAATTAAAGAAAGGAAAATGAATAATGAAAATTGATGTCATCCTAAGACCTTTGTAAATTTGCCCCCTAAAATCTATGAAGGCAATGCAAATCCACTATGTTATCCCTAATGAAAACCTAAGCTTAAAGGGTAATAAGTCAAAGTCTATGTATACCACTAGAAGCCCCACAGAACCAGGAAACCCTAAGTTAATTCTTAACTTAGTTTCTTTAACTTAATGTTCTTAAATCTTGCATAATCATGACATACATGTTCATTGCATTTCGATAGACTGTAATCTTGCGGACGGAGAGTACATCCTCGTGCCGGAGCAAGGAGCTGCTCAGGAGGTAGCCCCAGATCCAGCACCCGAGCCTGCACCAGAGGACCTGCCTGCCACTACTTTTGAAGGCAAGCCCCGGTTTTATGCATAACCGTATATATATGCTATTTTACTGCACTTAATGTTTGTAGGCTTGTACTGTGCACTTAAGTGTAGGAGTTGACTGAAACTTTAGTTGCATGAACTCAGGATTCCTTTTGAGATGAATACTAGTATGCTAGGTCGAGTAGCTGCTTTATTTAATTAGGGATCTCGGTAGAAGTCGAGTGATTTTTCTAGCACTCGCGCGAGGTCAGGACATTGATTGTAACCACCTTCATATCATACCGAGGTTGGTTTGTGGGCGACAATCCATGGGGGATTGGTTGTCTACGGGGTAAAATGTGAATAAGGATTAAGGTGTGGTACCGTGAGTCAAGCGTTTGAACGTACTAAGCACATGCCGAGAAATATGGTAAATCGGTAAGCCTAGTACCTGAGTGAACCTGGCAGTGGACATATCCCCTCACGCGTCCTGAGACGAGGTCTCCCATTCCGGTTATGGTGGGTACAAGTGCGGTCACTGCACGACGGCCAGTCGGGGTCAGTGGGGCATTGTACGTCAAGGCGGTGAGCCCTGATCTGCTGACGGGGAATCGATGGGGACGGTTGATATGTGTGGGGACGGAGTGCCCCTACATGTCGTGTGTTTAGGTTTACCTTGCAAGGATAAAAACTCGATTCGAATCGTCTGCTTCTCGCAGCTAATGAGACTGCTTGATCCATGCTGCTACATTGAGTAACAAGTGAAATGATGCGGAGATGATATAAGATGTTGATTGCTAAAATGTTTGCTACCTTGTATGAATAGATAGTACACTTTTAGCCTTAAGAGAGTCACACTTAACTTTGACTAAATTAAAATCTTGACTTAGAAATTCAGCTAGTGCTTTTGGCAACCAAACCCCACAGCCAAACAGCTGCATGTCTAGAGGTAGAGGAGTATAGACTCCTCACACCGGGTAAGTCTAGCTGAGTATTAGTATACTCAGCCTTGCTTGTGGCAAAATTTTTTACAGGTTCTCTGGAGGACATGGTTGCTGGAGTGACTTGGTCGTCCACCTTGCCACCGGGTTGGACTGTCGAGTGGGACCCTGCCTCGGCTGAGGAGGAGCATGAGGAGTGATGGGACAGGCTTCCCCATCTCTCCATTTATTTATCGTTAGTTCATTTCCGCTGCACTTCGAAACAATGATGGTTACTTTTGCAAAAAACTCCGATGATGATGATGGTGATGTAATAACTTAACATTGCGATATGTATGGTTTTATGCTTTATTGTATTTGCTCTGTGCCTCACCTTCGAGTGAGATTGTGGTACTTGATCCTGTCAGTGGCCGTGTCGGACTAGATCCGAGGGATTGGCAGATTATTCCCATTTAAGTGTGGTCTAGCCTCTAAGGCGGGACTTGGGCACTTAAGTTGGAATAATTCGGGCAGTTCCGCCACAAGTAGTGGGCTAGGCCTTGCCCATTTCCTCATTACCGACGACATCGATTATCCGCTGCACTATATTTTGTGAACTTTATTTGCTACTCAAAATCTCCGATTTATGTAATAACTCAGTACTTAATTTGAGGTTTCCTGTTTTATTGTATTTCTTCTGTGACTCACCTTCGAGTGGGAATGTGGAATTTGATCCTGGTTAAGTGGCTCTATCAGACTAGATCTGAGGGACTGACGGGTTATTCCGATTTAAGTGTGTTACGGCCCCTGAGGCGTGACTTAGGCACTTAAGCTGGAATAATTCGGGTGGTTCTGCCACAGCTGGTATCGGAGCAAATTCCACCACAGAGAAGGACAATAAACCATGAATACCAATTTCAAAATCTAAAACTTGCCTAGAAACTGTTACGGATCGTCAGGACTAGACCGCTAGACCTAGGACGAAAGGCCTTAGGCATAGAGGGAGAAATAGGTGGCTAATTAATCAGGCCCTATGGGCTAATACTTATATTTTAAGGATGCCCTAAAAAGGCACCCTATCTTTCTTTTGAGAGGCAACGTTTCTTCCAGCATGCATGCATTATAAAACCCAAAGAGGAATTAAAAATTGAGCTAACCCCCTTTTCTTTAGAACCATCCGGGCTCTCTTTTTCGTTTTCCTTCCACCATAATCTTTATCTTTGATTCCCTTCCGCAGATGAATTCACCCACCCCCGCCAGTGGAGGAGACTCTCGTTTCAGTTCTGACTTCCTTTCTCGCGATGGCTTTCCTTCCATCTTGTGGGAAGTGCTTAACTCCGCCGGTTACCCTACGCCCCCTTTGTACACGGTGCAGTTGTATGAGGAGCATCGGGTACCTCGTTGTCGAGTCTGGCTGACTTTGGAGGCTCATCCCCTTCAGCCGGGTTGGCGTTCTCTTGACTCTGAGACGATTGGACTCAGGACGGACGACACCGTTGAGGCAGCGGCCATGAAGACTCTGACGACTTTCTGTGGCTACCATCCCCTGGAGATGGTGATGCACCCCTTGGGACTCTTCCCTGCTGAGAAGAAGGATGATCCCATGTGGTGTAACCGCGTGAGCCATGTGAAGGATGTGTGGGCAATGTATCCTGACTTGGTTGGGAGGGTCACTGTTCAGTGCATGAGTGCGCTGTACCGCCTTCAGGCCCTTCAGAGCGATGCTATGACACTTCTTGCTAACACCGCTCAGGCCGCCAAGCTCACTCTCGACAGTCGGGAAGATTTTGTGGTCGACCTATCCACAGAGTTGGTGGAGAAGGATCTGCAGGTGGAAAGGCTGAGCCAGCGTATTACCACCCTGGAGCAGCAAGTGGAGATCTGAGACAACACTATTGATGTCTTGGAGAACCAGCTTCACGATGTGCAGAGGGAACTCGAGGAAGCAAATGACCACTTGGACATGCACCACCTGGAGATGGAGGCCAATGAAGCAGGAAACGAGGGAGAAGAGGCTCCCGAGGAGCTAGGACCAGCCCCTGGTGCCAATGGGACTACCTCCGCGATGCCTCCTTCACCCGTATCCAGTGTCGCTTCTACCGCTCAGGGTTAAGCAGTCGCTTTGACATTTTTAGGCGGATAGAAACCTATGCGAGCTTAGTAGTATCACATTTTGGACTAGGCTTGTGGGTACTTTCCCCTGATTGATGTAACCCTGTAAACTTTTGAAATCTGTGGGATCTTTGTCACCATGTTATCTTCGTTTCGAACCTAATATTATAATTATGGCATTTTTCCTTCCATATGAGATGACATCTTGTCGTTCGAAACTGTGAGTTGGGATAACGATGGCGACAATCTCTGTTTTCAGATGGCAGCTAGGCAGCGTCGCGGGCAGAACGAGCAAGCTCCCCCGCCACCTCCCCCAGCTCCCACAGTGCAGGAGCTGATGGCCCAGCAGAATGAGATTCTGCGACAGCTCTTGCAGCGCCAGCCCCACCAACAGCATCATGGTGGAGGCCAGCATCAGCGACCTCCGGCTATGGCAACTTACCAGGAGTTTCTGAGCACGCAGCCGCCTTTGTTCACCAAGGCAGAGGATCCGTTGGACGCCGACGTGTGGCTTCGCGTCGTCGAGTCCAAGTTTCCCCTCCTCACAGGAGACTGCCCTGATGAGGCCAAGGCTCGCTTCGCCGCACAGCAGCTTCGCGGCCCTGCTCGGACTTGGTGGGACCACTTCCGTGCTATGCTCCCCGCTGATCGTGAGGTATCTTGGGAGGAATTCAAGACTGCCTTCAGAGGACACCACATTCCAGCTGGCATTCTTGATCGGAAGTTGAATGAATTTCTGGCCCTTAATCAAGGAACCCGCACGGTACTGCAGTATGTGCAAGCCTTCAACGACTTATGCCAGTATGCAGGGTATCATGCTGATTCTGATGAGAAGAAGAGGGATCGCTTCCGCAGGGGTCTCAATACCAAGCTGCGGGAACGACTCAACACTGTCCGGGCTGATAGCTTCAATGAGTTGGTCAACATGGCCATCTCCCAGGAGGATTGCATTGTTGCTCATCGGGCAGAGAAGAAGAGAAAGGCACCAATGGCAGCACCATCCGCTCAGGCTCAGAGGTTCCGGATTGTTTCTCACAATCAGAGCAGGGGTTTTCAGCAGCAGGCAGGCAGATGGGTGATCAGGCCACCTCAGCAGCAGCAGCAGCCGGCACCCAACCGCTATCCAGCTCCCGCCCCAAGGAACAATCAGCCTCAACAGCAGCAGCAGTTCTGCCAGGGCAATGGGAACAAGTGCTTCACTTGTGGCAACGTGGGCCACTATGCTAAGAATTGTCCCAGGAACCAGCAGAGGCAGTTGCCAGCACCAAATCAAGACAAGGGAAGAAAGAAGAAGGTGCAAGTCAGGCAAGGGAAGCTCAACTTCACTGCTCTAGAGGAAGTGCTAGAAGGAGCTCCTATCATGACCGATATCTTTTTAGTTTATAATCAACCTGCTTTAATTCTGTTTGATTCTGGTGCATCTCATAGTTTCATTAGCCAGAAGTTCAGTGCTAAATGCAAATTGCCATTCTCTCACTCAAAAGGGTCATTCATGATAGTCACACCTGGGGGTAAAATTGCAACTAATCAATTAAACCAAAGTGTGCCTATTCAACTGGGAAGCCACATTATCAAAACCACTCTTCTTGTGTTGGGATTGGAAAATGTGGACATTATTCTAGGGGCAAATTGGATGACCTTGCACCAAGTTGTGCTTGATGTAGCCAGTCGTACCGTGGAAGTAAATTCTCCTTTCTGTGGGAATTTCACTTTGATTCTGCCTAGTCAGGGTTCTTCTCAGTCATGTGCTTTCGCTATGACGGAGTTACCCCTGAAGAAGATCCCAGTGGTCTGTGAGTATGCAGATGTCTTTCCTGATGAATTGCCAGGAATGCCACCGGACCGGGATATTGAATTCGCCATCGAGTTGCAACCGGGAACGGCCCCAATTTCCAAGAGGCCCTACCGAATGCCACCCGCTGAGTTGGCAGAGTTGAAGAAGCAGTTGCAAGAGTTGCTGGATAAGGGTTTCATTCGCCCAAGCACTTCGCCTTGGGGATGTCCAGCACTGTTTGTGAAGAAGAAGGATGAAAGCTTGAGGCTGTGTATAGATTACCGCCCTCTCAATGCGGTAACTATCAAGAACAAGTATCCTTTGCCTCGTATTGATGTTCTTTTTGACCAGTTGGTCGGGGCCAAGGTGTTTTCCAAGATAGACCTTCGCTCTGGCTACCATCAGATCAAAATACGAGCAAGTGATATTCCGAAGACGACATTCTCAACCAGATATGGGCTATATGAATTCTTGGTGATGTCATTCGGGCTGACAAATGCACCAGCATATTTCATGTATCTGATGAATTCTGTTTTCATGCCGGAATTGGACAAGTTCGTGGTGGTTTTCATCGACGATATTCTGGTGTACTCAAAGAACGAAGAAGAACATGCCGGGCATTTGCATGTAGTGCTTCAACGTCTGCGAGAGCACCACCTTTATGCCAAGTTATCCAAGTGTGATTTTTGGCTGAAGGAAATCAAATTCTTGGGTCACACTATCTCTCAGGATGGAATAGCTGTTGATCCTGATAAAGTGCAAGAGGTGATGAACTGGAGGCCACCAACAACTGTTCGCCAGATTCGGAGTTTTCTGGGATTAGCTGGTTATTACCGAAGATTTATTCCGGACTTCTCTCGAATTGAGAAGCCTATTACTGAGTTGCTGAAGAAAGAGGTCAAGTTTGTGTGGAGTCAGAAGTGTGAAGATGCCTTCCATGCATTAAGGCAGCATCTGACCACAGCACCAGTATTGGCGCAACCCGACAGCAGCAAGCCTTTTGATGTATATTGTGATGCCTCTGGCACCGGACTAGGTTGTGTCTTGATGCAAGACAACCGAGTCATTGCTTATGCCTCAGGAGCACTCAGGCCTCATGAGCAAAATTATCCCACTCATGACCTCGAGTTAGCAGCAGTGGTTCATGCATTGAAGATGTGGAGGCACTATCTAATGGGAACCCACTGCAACATCTTCACTGATCATAAGAGCCTTAAGTACATTTTTACTCAGGCTGATCTCAACATGAGGCAGAGAAGATGGCTAGAGCTGATCAAGGATTATGACCTGGAGGTACATTATCACCCAGGGAAAGCTAATGTGGTAGCAGATGCCTTGAGTCGGAAGTTGCAATGCAATTGTGTTCTGATGGATTCTCGCATTAACACCTTGTGTGATGAGTTGAGCAAGATGCAAATTGAAGTGATTGCTTCTGGTTCTTTGTCTCAAATTTCTGTTGAGCCAGCTTTGCAAGACCAGATTATCATGGCCCAGCTCAGTGACAAGGGAGTGCAGATTATCAAGAAGAACCTCCATCAGAAGGTTGAGAAGTATAATTGTTTCTGCCAGGATGAGAAAGGTGTGTTATGGTTCAAAGGCAGATTGGTAATTCCTAAAGACCAGGAGCTCAAGAGGAAAATTTTGGATGAGGCTCATCTCTCCAAATTCTCTATGCATCTGGGAAGCACCAAGATGTACCATGATTTGAAGCTTTTGTACTGGTGGACCAGAATGAAGAGGGAGATAGCCCAGTATGTATCAGAGTGTGACACCTGTCAGAGGATAAAGGCAAGCCACTTGAAGTCCGCTGGAGCCTTGCAACCACTGTCCGTACCTTCGTGGAAGTGGGACGACATCAGCATGGATTTCATTGTGGGTCTGCCCAACACCTCTCGTCATCATGATTCAATTTGGGTTATTGTGGACCGATTGACGAAAGTGGCACATTTTCTTCCGGTGCACACCACTGATAAGGCTCAGAAATATGCAGAATTGTATATTGACCGGATCGTGTGTTTGCACGGATTACCTCGGACCATTGTTTCTGACCGAGGAGCCCAATTTGTTGCCAGATTCTGGGAACAATTGCAAGAGTCTTTGGGAACCAAGCTAATCAGGAGTTCAGCTTACCACCCACAAACTGATGGTCAGACGGAAAGGGTAAACCAGATTCTGGAGGATATGCTGAGAGCTTGTGCGATCGATTGTGGCAAGAACTGGGATAAGCACCTCTCCTTGGCAGAGTTTGCTTATAACAATAGTTATCAATCCAGCCTAAAGATGGCACCTTTTGAAGCTCTCTATGGAAGAAGGTGCAGGACACCACTCAATTGGTCTCAACCTGGTGAAAGAGAAGTTTTTGGACCTGATTTAGTGACTGAAGCCGAAAGGAAGGTCAAGCTAATCAGGAAGAATCTAGAAGCTGCTCAGGCCAGGCAGAAGAGCTATCATGATAGAAGAAGGAAACCTCTCCAGTTCGAGGTGGGAAGTTTCGTATACCTCAAGGTATCACCCACCAAGGGAGTGCAGAGGTTTGGGATCAAAGGCAAGCTAGCCCCTCGTTACATTGGACCTTATGAGATCATAGAAGCATGTGGACCCGTGGCATACAAGCTGAAGTTACCTTCAAAGATGTCTGCCATTCACAGTGTATTCCATGTCTCTCAGCTGAAAAAGTGTGTTCGATTGCCGACTGAGATCATAGCAGAGCCAGAATTGGAGATAGAGCCAGATCTATCGTACCAAGAGTACCCCTCCAAGATTCTGGATTGCAAGGAATGATCAACTCGGGCTAAATCGATCAAGATGTTCAAGGTCCAGTGGAGTAATCACTCAGAGGAGGAAGCTACTTGGGAAACCGAGGAATTCCTGAGATCCAACTTCCCCGATTGCCTACCTAAGGAAGCTGGTACGTAATCACCCCCAACCCCTCCTCCTGCCTTTCGAATCTAATTTCCAAAAATATGATCTTAATTCAGAATGAAGAAGCTATAAAGTAAAACTTAAAAGGACTTCCTTCTGAAGTTGCAAAGAGAATGACATTCGAAGAGCAGTTTTGCCCTAATAATAACAATCATCACCCTTTTTCCTATCAGTCTCACCCTTCGCCTCACCCTGGGAGGACTCTGGCCCGAATCTCGGGACGAGATTCCTTTAAGGGGGGAAGGCTGTGACACCCCAGTGTCACTCAGGGTTTTTCTCAAAAGCCAAACCAAGAACCATCATTTTATGTGAACCAAAGTAAGCATGAGCATCAAAACAACTTAAGTAATAAAGAATTCACCAAGTATATACTTAAAAGTAACATGATCAAAACAATTGAGTCCTTGAAAAGATAAGAATGTGCAACCCTAATTAAGAACCCTAAGTGAGCCCCATGAACAAAATTCAAGAAAATAAGAAAAAGGGGATGAAAAGTTTAAAATTATGACTTGAGCCAATTATGAAAATTAAAGAATATTTAATGGGCAACAAGAAATGTTGAGAAAGCTTAGCCAAAATAACTCAAATAAAACCCCAAATCAAGCTTCTCATGTGGGGACTCATTGGGATTTCTGAATTTCAGAATTCTGAAATTCAGACCTTGAGCCAAAGATCAGGGATGTTCACCTTGATCCCTAACTCGAATCCTAATGGCCCCATTGACAAAATTGTGTCTAACTAACCCCTCTGTCGTGTGCCAGAAGATGGCATTGGGACGCGAGCCCTAGACACGACAAAACCTGGGATTTGCCTCGGGTTTGGGCAGGGAGACAGACCAGATTTCCTGGCTCCATATCTCTGCAACCAGTAGGCAAAATCCTATGACCTCCACACAAGAATGGTAGCTTGTAGGGAGGAGAAGAGGTTTTGTGCACTGACCAAGGCGAGAGCAGGCTCGGATGAGCGACCACACGCGCCAGAGCTTGGGCAGAATGCACGGGCACACGTGTTCGACCCTGGTCAGCACGCCAGAGCTCGCCCAACCCCCGCGCGCGCTCACCCCGGCGTCCGGTCAAGTCCGCCGCGCGCCCACGCCCTCGGCCGTGCCCGCCCGCGCCTATAAAGCCTCCCCGGGCGCACCTCTCTTCGCCCCGCACTCACCCTCTCCGGCCAGCCACCTTTCCTTAGCTCCGGCGAGCTTATTTCCGCCCGCCATTGCCGCGAGAGCTTCGGCCGCCGTGGCCAGCCCACTCCAGCCACCCTCAAGCCCAGCCAGTGCTTCGGCTAGCTCCGCCAGTAGCCCGTGAAGCTTGCCAAGCCCTCGGACCCGGCCGGATTTCACCGGAGGCCCGAGATCAACCTCACCGGACTTCGGTCTTCCGCCGCCGCGCGTGGACCAAGCTATCCAGTGAGTCTCCGCCCAATTCCTTTCGCTCATATCTTCTCTGGCATTCCGTGGACCTCCCTGACC
The DNA here is from genome assembly GCF_902167145.1 of Zea mays. Classification (NCBI taxonomy): domain Eukaryota; kingdom Viridiplantae; phylum Streptophyta; class Magnoliopsida; order Poales; family Poaceae; genus Zea; species Zea mays. Next base: position 95,649,108 of record NC_050102.1, read on the forward strand.
TATTTGATTGAACTATCTCGCCGTGACAAGGCCGGTCTCCTCGCCGCCGACGAGCATCCCCAACTGCGCGCGTGGACCGACCGACTCCGGCCATCTCCGACGGTGTTCCGCACACCGTTGTGATCCCCGAGACCTCCCCTACATCCTCGACCACTTCACCGGAGCAACCTCGCCGCCGGTAAGCCCCTCCGCCCTTTTCTCCGCTGCGACTACAGTTTAAGGTAGAAGAAGGACCTCGGGTTAGGATTGGTAGAACCCGAGGGGTTTTCTGTAATGTCAGTGACTCATGTGAATAGTAACCTAAGGACTGATTCGCGAGGGAAACTTAGAAAACCGCCAGGGACCCCAGTGCAAAGTGGATTTCCATTTAATCAATTCTGTTATTCTTTTTAAAATGACCAGAGAACTTAGAAAACCCATAACTTGATGAAATCTTAATAAAAAGTTGTCAAACCAATTTTGCTAGTTCCTGAATATTATGATCTATCATTTAAAAATAGTAAACCCTATGCTTTTTGTTCTAAATTTTAAAGTTTAAAATTAAAAACAGAAACCCACTAAACCTTGTTTAATTAAGGAAAATTAGTTTTCCTTCTGTGCTGAACTTAAGAAAATTTGTAGATGTTTATACCTTATTTAGACACTGTTTAAAAATAGTAGGAACCCCAGCATTGAAAAATATGATGTAGTTTTTCATTTAAAGCTAATTTGTCCAAAACTTAGAGAAAATCAGAAAGGCCTTAGAAATTAATGAACAGTGATTAATAATATTTTTCCTAGTTTACTTATGCAACAGAGAACCTAGGAAAAATACTGAGACCATTAATTTGGACCAGTTTAAATTAAGATGATTTGTTTAGCCTTATATAGACTGAAAATCAATTATTAGAGTTACAAAACTATAACCAAAATGATTAGTAAAAATCTAGTGGACTTATAACCACCAGAGCCCCACTACAAAAATAAAGGACACCTCAGCCCAACTTTTTAAGTAAGGAAGATAAATATGAAATGCTAATGAGGTATTTTCCAAATAAATCATGAACAACCCCTAATGATGTGATAATGGGCAACCAAAAATTTGCTAAGTCCATGATGAGATAAACCACCAGAGAAAAATGCAAACCCATGAAAAAGAAGTAAACCCATACCTTTTGCTAATGATTAAAGAGAAAGACCACTTAATTCAAATAATGCAAACCACCCCTTCCCTTAAGCAAAAAGAAGCCAAACTTCAGAATGATTGCTCTTGCACAAAATACTAACTATGAAAAATAAGAACTCTGTTGTTTGATATTTTTCAAATATAGTGGTAGTAGAAAGCACCCATTTAGCTAGAAACTTGAGAAAACCATAGAAAATTTATTAAGAGGTATTAATGATTAGAAATTTGTATCAAGTCATGTTATCACACCTAAAAGCCAGCAAAAATAAGTTTTAGAGAATTACCCACTGTTAAACAGTAGTTGTAGTTCAAAGCACCCCTTCTGCCCCAGAGTTTAATAATTTTGTCCAGAGAAAACTATTCACTTGCTGACCCCCAAATTTTGAGACAGGGAAACATACACCAGTAACAAGCCACTGTAATTTTTGCAGAATTTTAGAATTTTATAAAAGCAACTTGTAGTTCAAACCTACTCCAAAACATTAAAGAGAATAAAAGAAAAGAGAAGAAGAAATAAACCTCACCCCAATAAGTCTAACTTGAGAACTTATCAATTCTCCCTAAGACTTAAAAGGAATTCAGTGGAACCCCAAAAAATAAACCTACCCCTTACCTTAGCTAAGTATAACCCAATTTACCAAGCATACCACTAAGGGTTTTACATAAGTAAAGTTAACTTGTTTTAGCTCAAAAGATCATACACCTTTAAAGTTGTAATTTCTAAAAGCACCTATCATATCATGCATATATCTTACGCATTGCATTCATTAGATTGTAATCTTGCCGACGGAGAGTACGTGCTCATCCCCGAGCAAGGACCTGTCCAAGAAGAGGACCAGGAGCAGGCTACAGAGGCTGCCATCGAGGATCTCCCCGCAGCCCCAGCAATTGAAGGCAAGCCCCGGTTTTATGCATAACCATGTTATTATATGCTACTTTACTACACTTAATGCTTGTAGGATTGCAATGTGCACTTAAGTGTAGGAGTTGCTTGAAACCTCTAGTTGCATGAACTTAGGATTCCTTTTTGAGATGAATACTAGTATGCTAGGTCGAGTAGCTGCTTGCTAATCAGGATCTCGGTAGAAGTCGAGTGATTTTTCTAGCACTCGCGCGAGGTCAGGAAATGATTGTATTCATCTTGATAACGGGATTTATGTTGGTCTATGGACATGGATCTGGGGAGGATGCCTTGTCCATGAGACGGGAAAAATGAATTAAGGATTAATGTGTGGATACCTGAGTCAAGCTTTTGAACGTACTAAGCACATGCCGAGAAAAATGGTAACCGGTAAACCTAGTACCTGAGTGAAGCTGGGCGCGGACTTTATCCCTCATGCGACCTGAGACTGGGTCTCCCATGCTAGCTATGGTGGGTACAAGTGCGGTCACTGCACGGCGGCAGCCGGGGTCAGTGGAGCATTGTATGCCAAGGCGGTGAGGCCTGGACGCGAACGGGGAATCGATGGGGACGGTTGTCATGTGCGGGGTCGGAGTACCCTGACATGCCGTGTGTTTAGGTTTACCTTGCAAGGTTTAAAACTCGATTCGAATCGTCTGCTTCTCGCAGCTAATGAGACTGCTTGATTCCTTGTACTGCATCGAGTAAGAAGTGAAATGTGGTTATGAGAGATAACTTGTTGATTGAACTAAATGCTTGTTACCATGTATGCTTAGAAGGAGCAAATCTAGCTAAGTTAATGATGATAGAATTTGAAAAGCTAAAATTTGCTTTTAGAAACAGCTAGTGCTTTTGGCAAACCAAACCCCTCAGCCAAACAGCTGCATAGTCTAGAGGTAGAGGAGTAGACTCCTCACACCGGTTAAGTCTAGCTGAGTATTAGTATACTCAGCCTTGTTTGTGGCACAATTTTTCCAGGTACCATCCAGGAATTGGTTGATGGTGTGACTTGGCCTACCACCCTGCCACCGGGTTGGACGGTCGAGTGGGATGTTGCTCCGGCGGGAGAGGAGCATGAGGAGTAGTGGGCTAGGCCTTGCCCATTTCCTCATTACCGACGACATCGATTATCCGCTGCACTATATTTTGTGAACTTTATTTGCTACTGAAAAACTTCGATTTATGTAATAACTCAGTACTTAATTTGAGGTTTCCTGTTTTATTGTATTTCTTCTGTGACTCACCTTCGAGTGGGAATGTGGAATTTGATCCTGGTTAAGTGGCTCTATCAGACTAGATCTGAGGGACTGACGGGTTATTCCGATTTAAGTGTGTTACGACCCCTGAGGCGTGACTTAGGCACTTAAGCTGGAATAATTCGGGTGGTTCTGCCACAGCGCCACGCTTTGGGACGATGCCTAACTAAAAATGGATGCAACACGGGATGCGCAGAACCCTAAATGACTCACTTTCTCCTATGCAAAGTTGTCATGCGAGAGGTTGTTGTTGGAGGTAAAGCGGAATTTTAGCCCGATGAGAATGTATATGAGCATCTCCAACAACGGTCCTAAATAGAGTTCTATTTTGAAATATAGTAGGGTCTAATAGGATAAAACGGCTTCCAACATAGATCATGATTTATAAATTTTCATTGAACTGAAATAGGACTCAAAGACTGGAGTCCTATATATAGGACCTCGCTAGCAGGACCCTATTCTATCTGGCACCAACTGAATAGTTCAATGAAATTTCCAATGCCTAGCTTCAACATCATTCGGCAATCAAGACACTCTTTCCCTCCCCCGTTCAGTCCACAAATATACAAATACAATGATCATTGAATTGTACTCCTTCCATTTTTTATTTAACGAATTTTTGTACTATTTAGCATCAAATATTAAAAGACGGAGGTCGTATATTACTGGCTTGCCGCACATATGTTCCTATATGGCCATGAAGATGAAAATATTCATACGTACCCTACGTAGAGGCAGTGGAGCTAGCCTGACTGGTATGATCCCGTGGAGCGCACAACATTAAGATTATCCGCAATCGTTACATCTAGAACTTTCCTCCTATATCCCACTATCCAACCACGTTATCATAATATCCACCTCTATATTACTACTCCCTGCAACGATTCCTCCTAAATCATCAACCTATACCACACTATAAATATATAATACTATATTTTTACACTGCAGAGAAGATGCCTCGATGTATGCTGGTGAATGATGATTTGTTGTTGCATTCGGCAGCAAAGTATAGGGTGCCTCCTGATGTTGGAAGGGAGAGAAGATTCTCTCCTATAGGGGTGTACATAGAGGCAAACGTTGTAGCATATAGGGTGACATGCGCCCCTAACCGAGGAGAGGGGGAGGTACAGGCGGTGCAAAGTCTAATTCCAAGGTGACGGTGGAGCCCTACCACTTACAGTATAGTAGCAGCTCCACGCGACAGCGAGGATGAGCCATCTGACTGGATAAAATATGAGAGAACCATCCGGTGGGAAAAGAACACACTAGAAAAAACATTTCACGCGTCCGCAGAAAGGCAAAATAAGAAAATATAGAGACTACTGCTGGAACGTAAAATATATGTTGGACCTTAAATAACTTAAACCAGATCCTATTTTAAATTTTAGGACTTTATTTTAGAACTCTTTCCTGAAGATGCTCTAATTGTAGATATAACTATAATTTGTTAGAGTTTGTTTATAAATCTAGGCAAGCCGATGGCGAAAGGATTTAAGGGGTGTTTGGTTTGAGTAATCACTCCATCCAAATTGAAGTGGTGCATCATGGGTTCATTCCTCAAATTTGGCGGGATGACCTCATTCCTCATATTAGTACTGTCGGTACCCTGAATCAGGGGTACCCCTTACTACAGTACGAAGACAAGGTGCATGTACGACTATCTCTAGCCGCACGGTGAACAGCACCCGGCCCCACCGTGTGGACGGCTAAAGGGGCACCACGTGGCGAGAAAGGATGATACATCCCAGGATGTATCAGTTGGGCCGGACCCCCACGAGGGAGCGCCGGACCCCTGTACGCACAACCCGGACCCCCGATTACGGTCCGGGACTCCCAAGTAAGCGTGCCGGGTCCCTTGGATGGGGTCTAGATCCCTCCGAGTAAGGTTCGGGCCACAACAAGGTCCCGAGACAGGGCATACCCTGGCATAAGCAAGGGTCCGGTACTGACACGTGTCCAGGCCTTATCCTGTGCGCTTGCGCTACCCGCTCAGGCGGAGACCCGATGCTGCCACGTGGCTTGTTGCCCGTGACATAAGCCTACGTGCGGAGCCTAACGTAAGGCCTCTAGGCCGTGCGGTCTCTTCATTTATTGCGGAGAGGACGCGCCGCCTGTCCACCCTGCTGACAGGCGATGTGCCCCCTCAGCATTTAATGCGTCCTATCCACTCCGCTGGTAGGCAGCACCAGGGCCATCCTGCAGACGGCGCACCAGTCCAGTCCATTGTCAAACAGTGCGCCCGTGCCGCGCGGCGCACTATGTCCATCATCCCTTATACGAGAAGCTTCCCCTGCACGTCGAGGCGATGCAGAACTCAGATGACAGGGTTCAAGAAGATTGCTCCAGCAGCAAACATTAGTACCTCCAAGTACAACATCCGTTGTGTTCCTGGGCCCACATGTCGGGGCTCAGTTCCCTTGTACATGCCCCCTTAAGCTATAAAAGGGGAGGCATGCAACGTTAAGAGGGGAGACCCAACTTAGACTCAAAACGCTCAAGCTTCCACAACAATCCAACAGACAGTGGAGTAGGGTATTACACTCCGGCGGCCCGAACCACTCTAAACTCTCGCGTGTTCATGTGCTCGGTGATCGCTTAGCCAGACAGGCAAAACGCTTAAGCCCCTTCCTCATCTTAAGATTAAGGGCGGGTGCACTCCTCCACCAGGCCGGAGATTTCCCTCTCCGATATTTGGTGCGCCAGGTAGGGTCTAGGCAATAGGTTTTTGCTTGTTTCCTCGCTCAGCATGATGGTGCAAATCGTGGAGCACCGCGCCGAGACTTCAACGGATTTCCTGGTGGAGGAAGAGGTTGTTTCTTCCACGCCACAAGTTCCCAACCGCCCAGTGCCGGGCACTGCTACTGTGCACGTTGCACGGCAGCATACAACGGCGCAGACATCCCGGACTCCGTCGAGGGCGGCTCCGGGAGCATTGTCAGTGGCCAGAGAGTTGCTGTGTCACCCTCCAAGCTCCACGGCCTCACCAGGGGCCATGAAGCAGTGGCGGGATGACGTCGACCGACTGCTCGGCATGGCACACTCTACCTCGACCAGGTCAAGGCCACGGTCATGACAGCGCCAACATGAGGCGTTAGCGTCTGTGCGCTCGCCCTCAGTAAGGGGCGCACAGACCGACGACCTCCGGGCCGAGCTCAACCGCAGGCATGTGGGAGAGGACGCCCGGGTCTCTTTAGAGAGGGCGCGCGAGCGCCGCCAAAACATCGAGGGTCGCAACCTCGATCAAGACTTTGCTGCGATAGCACCGCAGGCCCCAATGGGCACCCGATCTCAAGCGGGTGTCCCCTTGGCCGGCGTGGGCTGCACCGCTCTCGCGGATCATCTCCGCGCGGCATCATGGCCACCCAAGTTCTGGCCGCACCTGCCGAAAAAGTACGACGGAACATCAAACCCGTCGGAGTTCCTGTAGGTGTACGTCACCGCTATCACAACAGCAGGTGGAAACACCGCTGTGATGGCGACATATTTTCATGTCGCCTTGTCTGGACCAGCTCGGACTTGGCTCATGAACCTCGCCCTAGAATCAATCTACTCTTGGGAAGAGCTCTGCGCGTGGTTCGTTGTGAACTTCGCTAGTGCTTACCAGTAGCACGGTGTGGAGGCCCACCTCCATGCGGTAAGGCAGGAGCCCGGGGAGACTCTCTGGACGTTCATCTCCCGCTTCACCAAGGTGCGAGGTACTATACCTCGCATTTCCGATGCTTCCATCATCACGACCTTCCGCCAGGGAGTACGTGATGAGAAAATGTTGGAGAAGTTCGCCACGCATGATGTGGAGACTGTCCCCACACTCTTCGCTCTGGCCAACAAATGTGCCAGAGCCGCCGAGGGCCGTGCATGGCACTCGGACCCACAAACCGGGGCTGCCCAGTCGGGTGGCTCGGGTGCCATCCCCCGGGACGGTAGGAAGAAAAAGAAGAAGGACCACGACTACCAGAAGCCACGGTCCACCGCTCTAGTCGTTGCAGCGGCAACCGGGAGCCGGGGCGACCGTAACAAACGCCCACGGCCGCAGAGGGGTAACAGCGGCTCGTGCCCTGTGCACCCCAACGATCGCCACAGCGCCGCGGAGTGTCACGAGACCATTGACCTTGTGAAACGCGTCAGCGAGCGGCGCGAGCAGTCTTACAAGGATGGCTCCCCACCTCGTCGCCGACCTGGCAAAGAAAAGGTCGATGATGTCGAGGTGGCCATGGCAGAACGGGACCTCGGGTATCAGTCACCCGAGGGGGATCTGAAGGATGTCTTTACCAAAGACTCCCACTCCAGTGGCGACAACTAGGTGAACCCCCGGAGGGACCCTGAACTCCCCGATCTACGGGGCCGAAGCCTGCCTTCCCCCGGAAACCCTTCTGGACTCCCCACGGGTCCAGGCTTCTAACAGGTCCATGCAGAAATGGCTACAGCACGAGGACGAGGACTCCCTCATCAAACACAGATGGGAACCCAAGGTCGGGACCTAGTCCTACGACAAGTACCAAACCAAGAAGGGCTCTGCAACTCTCCCCCAGCTGGGAAGGACCCTTCAAGGTGACGGGAATACGCTGACCCGGGGGTGACTGTCTAGTTATGACTGAAGGAGTACCTCTCCCTGGCCACTGGAGCACATCTGGAAGTTCTATCCATAGGAGCAAGTCTGAGGGGTCGAATTTTTCTCCCTTTTGTAACTAGGTAACACATACGTGTACGCCAACCCGGTGAGGTCCGCCCTCATAAGCCCGGCCCGTTGGTCTGCACCCATGCATGACAAGTTATAAAGAAAAGAATTACCCCCTTAGATGTGCCTCTATGATAGTTTTATCCTACTGCTCCATGGTCTTGCCTTGCAGTTTTTTAGTTATTATTTTATCTAACCCACCCAAATAGTTCCCTTTCCATCAGACATAATGACATCTGAATTGAATAGCCAGGCTTGCAGTTTAGGACCTCTTTGCGAAAGTAGGAGGGCCCGACAGCCTGGGCGCCGGTTCTAAAGAACGGGAGCTTGTTCCATAGGGTGGCCCAGAGCCTGTGTGGCCGCTTAGCCTGGTCCCGTACCCAAAAGTCTGCACACTCCGCCACTCCATGACGGGTACCCTAGTATTTGGAGCTATAAGTCCTGTGGGTCCGGCAACCTGGGGTCCGGAACTAGAGAATGGACACTTGTCTCCTAGAGTGGTCCGGAGCCCGTGTAACTGCTCAGCCTGGTTCCATACTGTGGGCCTGCATGCTCCACCACTCTGCGACGGGTGTCCTAGTACCTAGAACCACCATCCAGGGGGTCCGGACGCACAACTTGGCCTCCCAGACTAAACCCTGCAGGTCCCGAGCATGTATTAAAGGATGACTAGTGTCAGATGGCGGGTCCTGTGGGTGTACTACTAATGCTCCCTAGCCAAAGCTGTGTGCAGGCTCAGGTCCCAGTCGAGGCTACCTCTTGGGGGCCATTGCCAACTCTTTCTTAGGTATGCTGGTCTGCAGCCTTGACAAATTGAGCCTACATCCCGGGGGCCAGGTACCAAGGAGGAATCAGTTACACCACACACAACAGGGATAAGTGGTACACAGATAAGTGCTAATACTGCTTGATAAATAGTACTCAAAAGTACCTTACAAAAAGCAAAAGTATTACATCCGCCTTCAAGCGGAGTTCTAGCTCCATCTCTACTCTACAGGTATGAACTACCTCCACACTAGTAGGGCCACGTGGGTAGCTCGCTCCGAGCGGCTCACCAGCGGAGGCGACCACCTCTGCACCGACGACAGCGACCACCTCTGCACCGACGGCTCGCCGGCTGAAAGGGAATTAGGCTTACACCTAGTTCCTAATTGATTTTGGTGGTTGAATTGCCCAACACAAATAATTGGACTAACTAGTTTGCTCTAGTGTATAAGTTATACAGGTGCCAAAGGTTCACACTTAGCCAATAAAAAGACCAAGAATTGGGTTCAACAAAGAGAGCAAGGGATAACCTAAGGCAGCCCTGGTCTGGCGCACCGGACTGTCCGGTGCACCAGGGGACTTCACGTTGAACTCTTCACCTTCGGGAAAATCCAGAGGCGCTTCGCTATAATTCACCATACTGTCCGGTGTACACCGGACAGTGCCCGGTGCTCCAGGGGAGAGCGACTCTGAACTCGCCAGCTTCGGGAATCCGCTCCGCTATAATTCACCGGACATGTCCGGTGCACACCGGACTGTCCGGTGAACCAGCGGAGCAACGGCTACTTCGCGCCAACGGTCACCTGTAGAGTCATTTAATGCGTGCCAGAGCGCGCAGAAGTCAGGCACGCGCGAAGTGGCGCACCGGACACTCTACAGTACATGTCTGGTGTGCCACTGGACATCCAGGCGGGCCCAGCAGTCAGAGCTCCAACGGTCGGAACCTAACGGCCTGGTGACGTGGCTGGCGCACCGGACAGTGTCCGGTGCGCCATGCGACAGCAGCCTCCACCAAACGGCTAGTTTGGTGGTTGGGGTTATAAATACCCCCAACCACCCCACATTCAAGTCATCCAAGTTTTCAACCTTCCAACCACTTACAAGAGCTAGGCATTCAATACAAGACACACCAAAGTGATCAAATCCTCTCCCAATTCCACAAAAGCTTTAGTGTTAAGTGAGAGTGATTTGTTGTGTTCTTTTGAGCTCTTGCGCTTGGATCGCTTTCTTCTTTCTCATTCTTTCTTGTGATCAATACTCAATTGTAACCAAGGCAAGAGACACGAATTGTGTGGTGGTCCTTGCGGGGAAGTTTTGTTCCCGGTTGATTTGAGAAGAGAAAGCTCACTCGGTCCGAGGGACCGTTTGAGAGAGGGAAGGGGTTGAAAAAGACCCGGCCTTTGTGGCCTCCTCAACGGGGAGTAGGTTTGCGAGAACCGAACCTCGGTAAAACAAATCCGCGTGTCACACTCTTTATTTGCTTGCAATTTGTTTTGCACCCTCTCTCGCGGACTCGATTATATTTCTAACGCTAACCCGGCTTGTAGTTGTGATTAATTTTGTGAATTTCAGTTTCGCCCTATTCACCCCCCCTCTAGGCGACTTTCAATTGGTATCAGAGCCCGGTGCTTCATTAGAGCCTAACCGCTCGAAGTGATGTCAGGAGATCACGCCAAGAAGGAGTTGGAGACCGGCGACAAGCCCGCTACAAGCCACGGGAAAGCTTCATCGGGAGAGTCCCGCAACAAAGGGAAAGAGAAGGAGAAGAAACCCTCTTCCCACAAGTCGCATCGGAGTGGGGATAAGAAAAACAAGATGAGGAAGGTGGTCTACTACGAGACCGACACCTCATCGCCATCTACCTCCGGCTCCGACGCGCCGTCCGTCACTTCTAAGCGCCATGAGCGCAAGAAGTTTAGTAAGATTCCCTTACACTATCCTCGCACTTCTAGACATACTCCATTACTTTCCGTTCCATTAGGCAAACCGCCAACCTTTGACGGTGAAGATTATGCTAGGTGGAGTGATTTAATGAAATTTCATCTAACCTCACTCCACAAAAGTATATGGAATGTCGTTGAGTTTGGAGCACAGGTACCATCCATAGGGGATGAGGATTATGATGAGGACGAGGTGGCCCAAATCGAGCACTTCAACTCCCAAGCCACAACCATACTCCTCGCTTCTCTAAGTAGAGAGGAGTACAACAAGGTGCAAGGATTAAAGAGCGCCAAGGAAGTTTGGGACGTGCTCAAGACCGCGCACGAGGGAGACGAGCTAACCAAGATCACCAAGCGGGAAACGATCGAGGGGGAGCTCGGTCGCTTCCGGCTTCGCAAAGGGGAAGAGCCACAAGACATGTACAACAGGCTCAAAACCTTGGTGAACCAAGTGCGCAACCTCGGGAGCAAAAAGTGGGATGACCACAAGATGGTTAAGGTTATTCTTAGATCACTTATTTTCCTTAACCCTACTCAAGTTCAATTAATTCGTGGTAATCCTAGATACACACTAATGACTCCCGAGGAAGTAATCGGGAATTTTGTGAGCTTTGAGTACATGATCAAGGGCTCAAAGAAAATCAATGAGCTAGATGATCCCTCCACATCCGAAGCACAACCGGTTGCATTTAATGCGACGGAGGAGAAGGAGGAGGAGTCTACACCGAGTAGACAACCAATCGATGCCTCAAAGCTCGACAATGAGGAAATGACGCTCGTCATCAAGAGCTTCCGCCAAATCCTCAAGCAAAGGAGGGGGAAAGATTACAAGCCCCGCTCCAAGAAGGTTTGTTACAAATGTGGTAAGCCCAGTCACTTTATAGCAAAATGTCCTATTTCTAGTGACAGGGGCGACGACAAGAAGGGGAGAATAAAGAAGAAGAAGAAATACTACAAGAAGAAGGGTGGCGACGCCCATGTATGCCGTGAGTGGGACTCGGATGAGAGCTTCTCCGACTCCTCCTCCGACGAGGACGCCGCCAACATCGCCATCAACAAAGGCCTTATCTTCCCCAACGTCGGCCACAAGTGCCTCATGGCCAAGGACGGCAAAAAGAAGAAGGTTAAATCCAAATCCTCCACTAGATATGAGTCCTCTAGTGATGATAATGCTAGTGATGAGGAAGATAATTTACGTACCCTTTTTGCCAACTTAAACATGCAACAAAAAGAAAAATTAAATGAATTGATTAGTGCCATCCATGAGAAGGATGATCTCTTGGACTCCCAAGAGGACTTCCTTATTAAAGAAAACAAGAAGCATGTTAAAGTTAAAAATGCTTACGCTCTAGAAGTAGAAAAATGTGAAAAACTCTCTAGTGAGCTAAGCACTTGCCATGAGACTATAGACAACCTTAGAAATGAGAACTCTAATTTGTTAGCTAAGGTTGATTCAAATATTTGTGATGCTTCAATTCCCAATCTTAGAAATGATAACGATGATTTGCTTACTAAGATTGAAGAATTAAACATTTCTCTTGCTAGCCTTAGAATTGAGAATGAAAAATTGCTTGCTAAGGCTAAAGAACTTGATGTTTTCAATGCTTCCATTTCCGACCTTAGAAGTAAAAATGATATATTGCATGCTAAGGTTGTAGAATTAAAATCTAGCAAACCCTCTACATCTACCGTTGAACATACCTCTATTTGCACTAGATGTAGAGATGTTAACATTGATGCTATTCATGATCACATGGCTTTAACTAAACAACAAAATGATCATATAGCAAAATTGGATGCTAAAATTGCCGAGCATGACTTAGAGAACAAAAAATTTAAATTTGCTAGAAGTATGCTCTATAGAGGGAGACACCCTGGCATCAAGGATGGCATTGGCTTCCAAAAGGGGGACAATGTCAAACTTAATGCCCCTCCTAAGAAATTATCTAACTTTGTTAAGGGCAAGGCTCCCATGCCTCAAGATAACGAGGGTTACATTTTGTACCCTGCCGGTTATCCTGAGAGCAAAATTAGGAGAATTAATTCTAGGAAGTCTCACTCTGGCCCTAACCATGCTTTTATGTATAAGGGTGAGACATCTAGTTCTAGGCAACCAACCCGTGCTAAGTTGCCTAAGAAGAAAACTCCTAATGCATCAAATGATCATGACATTTCATTTAAAACTTTTGATGCATCATATGTTTTAACTAACAAATCCGGCAAGGTAGTTGCCAAGTATGTTGGGGGCAAGCACAAGGGGTCAAAGACTTGTGTTTGGGTACCCAAAGTTCTTGTATCTAATGCCAAAGGACCCAAAACCATTTGGGTACCTAAAGTGAAGTACTAAACTTGTTTTGTAGGTTTATGCATCCGGGGGCTCAAGTTGGGTAATCGACAGCGGGTGCACAAACCACATGACAGGGGAGAAAAAGATGTTCTCCTCCTACGAGAAAAACCAAGATCCCCAACGAGCTATCATATTCGGGGATGGAAATCAAGGTTTGGTCAAAAGATTGGGTAAAATTGCTATATCACCTGACCATTCTATTTCCAATGTTTTTCTTGTAGATTCATTAGATTACAATTTGCTTTTCGTTTCTCAATTATGCAAAATGGGCTACAACTGTTTATTCACCGATGTAGGTGTCACTGTCTTTAGAAGAAGTGATGATTCAATAGCATTTAAGGGAGTGTTAGAGGGTCAGCTATACTTAGTGAATTTTGATAGAGCTGAACTCGACACTTGCTTAATTGCTAAGACTAACTTGGGCTGGCTCTGGCATCACCGACTAGCACATATTGGGATAAAGAATCTCCATAAGCTTCTAAAGGGAGAACACATTTTAGGACTAACAAATGTTCATTTTGAGAAAGACAGGATTTGTAGCGCATGCCAAGCAGGAAAGCAAGTTGGTACTCATCATCCACATAAGAACATCATGACGACTGCAGGCCACTAGAGCTCCTACACATGGACCTATTCGGCCCGATAGCTTACATAAGCATCAGCGGGAGTAAGTACTGTCTAGTTGTTGTGGATGATTATTCTCGCTTCACTTGGGTATTCTTTTTGCAGGAAAAATCTCATACCCAAGAGACCTTAAAGGGATTCTTGAGACGGGCTCAAAATGAGTTCGGCTTGAGGATCAAGAAAATTAAAAGCGACAACGGGACGGAGTTCAAAAACTCACAAATCGAAGGCTTCCTTGAGGAGGAGGGCATCAAGCATGAGTTCTCTTCTCCCTACACGCCACAACAAAATGGTGTAGTGGAGAGAAAGAATAGAACTCTATTGGACATGGCAAGAACCATGCTTGATGAGTACAAGACTTCGGATCAGTTTTGGGCCGAGGCGGTCAACACCACCTGCTACGCCATCAACCGGTTATATCTACACCGAATCCTCAAGAAGACATCATACGAACTCCTAACCGGTAAAAAGCCCAATATTTCATATTTTAGAGTCTTTGGTAGCAAATGCTTTATACTTGTTAAAAGAGGTAGAAAATCTAAATTTGCTCCTAAGACTGCAGAAGGCTTTTTACTAGGATATGATTCAAACACAAGGGCATATAGAGTCTTTAACAAGTCCCTTGGACAAGTTGAAGTTTCTTGTGACGTTGTGTTTGATGAGACTAACGGCTCTCAAGTAGAGCAAGTTGATCTTGATGAGATAGGTGATGAAGAGGCTCCGTGCATCGCGCTAAGGAACATGTCCATTGGGGATGTGTGTCCTAAGGAATCTGAAGAGCCTCCAAATGCACAAGATCAACCATCCTCCTCCACACAAGCATCTCCACCAACTCAAAATGAGGATGAGGCTCAAGTTGATGAAGGAGAAGATCAAACAAATGAGCCACCTCAAGATGATGGCAATGATCAAGGGGGAGATGCAAATGATCAAGACAAGGAGGATGAAGAACCAAGACCGCCACACCCAAGAGTTCACCAAGCAATTCAACGAGATCACCCCGTCGACACCATCCTCAGCGACATCCATAAGGGGGTAACCACTAGATCTCGTGTTGCACATTTTTGTGAGCATTACTCTTTTGTTTCCTCTATTGAGCCACACAGGATAGAGGAAGCACTTCAAGATTCAGATTGGGTGGTGGCGATGCAAGAGGAGCTCAACAACTTCACGAGGAATGAGGTATGGCATTTGGTTCCACGTCCTAATCAAAATGTTGTAGGAACCAAGTGGGTCTTCCACAACAAGCAAGATGAGCATGGTGTGGTGACAAGGAACAAAGCTCGACTTGTGGCCAAAGGATACTCCCAAGTCGAAGGTTTGGATTTCGGTGAAACCTATGCACCCGTAGCTAGGCTTGAGTCAATTCGCATATTATTAGCCTATGCTACTTACCATGGCTTCAAGCTTTATCAAATGGACGTGAAAAGTGCCTTCCTCAACAGACCAATCAAGGAAGAGGTCTATGTTGAGCAACCTCCCGGCTTTGAAGATAGTGAGTACCCTAACCATGTTTATAAACTCTCTAAGGCGCTTTATGGGCTCAAGAAAGCCCCAAGAGCATGGTATGAATGCCTTAGAAATTTTCTTATCACTAATGGATTCAAAGTCGGAAAGGCCGATCCTACACTCTTCACTAAAACTCTTGAAAATGACTTGTTTGTATGCCAAATTTATGTTGATGATATTATATTTGGGTCTACTAACGAGTCTACATGTGAAGAATTTAGTAGAATCATGACACAAAAATTCGAGATGTCTATGATGGGGGAGTTGAAGTACTTCTTAGGATTTCAAGTGAAGCAACTCCAAGAGGGCACCTTCCTAAGCCAAACAAAGTATACTCAAGATATTCTAAGCAAGTTTGGGATGAAGGATGCCAAACCGTTAAGACACCCATGGGAACCAATGGGCATCTCGACCTCGACACGGAAGGTAAATCCGTCGATCAAAAGGCATACCGGTCGATGATAGGCTCTTTACTCTATTTATGTGCATCTCGACCGGATATTATGCTTTCTGTATGCATGTGTGCAAGATTCCAAGCCGACCCTAAGGAAGCTCACCTTACGGCCGTGAAACAAATCTTGAGATATTTAGTTTATACTCCTAAGTTTGGGCCTTGGTATCCTAGGGGATCCACATTTGATTTAATTGGTTATTCGGATGCCGATTGGGCGGGGTGTAAGATTAATAGAAAGAGCACATCGGGGACTTGCCAGTTCTTCGGAAGATCCTTGGTGTCTTGGGCTTCAAAGAAGCAAAATTCCGTAGCTCTTTCTACCGCCGAAGCCGAGTACATTGCCGCAGGCCATTGTTGCGCGCAACTACTTTGGATGAGGCAAACCCTTCGGGACTACGGTTACAAATTAACCAAAGTCCCTCTTCTATGTGATAATGAGAGTGCAATCCGCATGGCGGATAATCCCGTTGAGCATAGCCGCACTAAACACATAGCCATTCGGTATCACTTTTTAAGGGATCACCAACAAATGGGAGATATCGAGATTTCATACATTAACACTAAAGATCAATTAGCCGATATCTTTACCAAGCCACTTGATGAACAAACCTTTAACAAACTTAGGCATGAGCTAAATATTCTTGATTCTAGGAACTTCTTTTGTTGATTTGCACACATAAGCTCATTCATATACCTTTAATCATATCTCTTTCATATGCTATAAATAATGTGTTTTCAAGTCAATTTCAAACCAAGTCATAGGTGTATTGAAAGGGAATTGGAGTCTTCGGCGAAGACAAAGGCTTCCACTCCGTAACTCATCCTTCGCCGTCGCTCCGAGCCACTCTCCATCTTTGGGGGAGAGAGCATGAGTCCAAAGCAAAAGGACTCCGGCTTTGGTATAATCTTCACTCATATGTTTTATTTGTCAAAGGGGAGAAAATTGTTTAAAAAGGGCTTATATTTCACTCAAAGTATCCGTTTTTGGCGATTCATGCCAAAGGGGGAGAAAGTATTAGCCCAAAGCAAAAGGACCGCACCACCAAACTACTAATTTTAAAAAGGAGTTTTTCAATTGGTAAATTTCAAATGATATGATTTTCAATTTGGTATCTCCTTGTGTTCAAAAAGGGGAGAGAGTAGTATTTTCAAAATCAATATCTTAAAACCCTCTTGAACACTAAGAGGAGGATTTCATTTAGGGGGAGTTTTGTTTAGTCAAAGGAAAAGCATTTGAAACAGGGGGAGAAAATTTCAAATCTTGAAAATGCTTCGCAAAATCTTATTCATTTACCTTTGACTATTTGCAAAAGAACTTTGAAAATGATTTACAAAAGAATTTGCAAAAACAAAACAAGTGGTGCAAGCGTGGTCCAAAATGTTAAAAATAAAAGAAACAATCCATGCATATCTTATAAGTATTTATATTGGCTCAATTCCAAGCAACCTTTGCACTTACATTATGCAAGCTAGTTCAATTATGCACTTCTATACTTGCTTTGGTTTGTGTTGGCATCAATCACCAAAAAGGGGGAGATTGAAAAAGAATTAGGCTTACACCTAGTTCCTAATTGATTTTGGTGGTTGAATTGCTCAACACAAATAATTGGACTAACTAGTTTGCTCTAGTGTATAAGTTATACAGGTGCCAAAGGTTCACACTTAGCCAATAAAAAGACCAAGAATTGGGTTCAACAAAGAGAGCAAGGGATAACCGAAGGCAACCCTGGTCTGGCGCACCGGACTGTCCGGTGTGCCACCAGACAGTGTCCGGTGCACCAGGGGACTTCACGCTGAACTCTTCACCTTCGGGAAAATCCAGAGGCGCTTCGCTATAATTCACCGGACTGTCCGGTGTAAACCGGACAGTGTCCGGTGCTCCAGGGAGAGCGACTCTGAACTCGCCAGCTTCGGGAATCCGCTCCGCTATAATTCACCGGACATGTCCGGTGCACACCGGACTGTCCGGTGAGCCAACGGAGCAACGACTACTCGCGCCAACGGTCACCTGCAGAGTCATTTAATGCGCGCCAGAGCGCGCAGAAGTCAGGCACGCGCGAAGTGGCGCATCGGACACTCTACAGTACATGTCCGGTGTGCCACCGGACATCTAGGCGGGCCCAGCAGTCAGAGCTCCAACGGTCGGAACCTAACGGCCTGGTGACGTGGCTGGCGCACAGAACACTGTCCGGTGCGCCATGCGACAGCAGCCTCCACCAAACGGCTAGTTTGGTGGTTGTGGTTATAAATACCCCCAACCACCCCACATTCAAGTCATCCAAGTTTTCAACCTTCCAACCACTTACAAGAGCTAGGCATTCAATACAAGACACACCCAAGTGATCAAATCCTCTCCCAATTCCACAAAAGCTTTAGTGTTAAGTGAGAGTGATTTGTTGTGTTCTTTTGAGCTCTTGCGCTTGGATCGCTTTCTTCTTTCTCATTCTTTCTTGTGATCAATACTCAATTGTAACCAAGGCAAGAGACACGAATTGTGTGGTGGTCCTTGCAGGGAAGTTTTTTTCCCGGTTGAGAAAGCTCACTCGGTCCGAGGGATCGTTTGAGAGAGGGAAGGGGTTGAAAAAGACCCGGCCTTTGTGGCCTCCTCAACGGGGAGTAGGTTTGCGAGAGCCGAACCTCGGTAAAACAAATCCGCGTGTCACACTCTTTATTTGCTTGCGATTTGTTTTGCATCCTCTCTCGCGGACTCGATTATATTTTAACGCTAACCCGGCTTGTAGTTGTGATTAATTTTGTGAATTTCAGTTTCGCCCTATTCACCCCCCCTCTAGGCGACTTTCACCGGCAGCGACGACTACCTCAGCCCCGAGCAGCTCGCCAGTAGAAGCAACCACCTCTACAATGGGCAGCCTCACCAGCGGCGGCGACCACCTCAGCGCCGGGCAGCCCCCCAGCGGTGGCGACCACCTCAGCATGCGCGTCATGGTGAAGAGGTCCTCGCCTCCGTCCCCCTACGGGGGTGAGGACAAGACCATCCAAGCCATGGAGTTGGGAGCACGGCGGAAGGCGGTTCTTGCGGTCTGGCCGGGACCGTGTAGCCGAAGTTCGCCTCCTTCACAAGGCTGATGATCATCCTTTTCCTCTGAATGCTGGAGGAAGAGGCGGGCACCAGCCCATGTGGGAGGCGAAGCCGCGGCTCAGCTCGTTCACCACCACCGCGAGGCTGATGAACATCCTTGAAGCCAAGCACCGGTGGAAGAGCGCCGCTCCCACAAGGCCGCACACCTCCAGCAGAGGAAAAACAAGACCGGTAGCACCGGCCCGCTAGGAAGGACAAAAGGCACAAACTCTCTAGCGGCAAGCTCATCGAAGTGGATAACGCCGGCACAAATCCATCTGCCGAGCGCTGGCGCATTCCATCCAAGCAGGCAGTATACCATTTCGAGCCCTTACTCAGTCTGGGCGTGCTCGGGATGAAGTCACAAGGCCATGGAAAACTACAGCAACGCGAAGCAGAGACCTTGAAGGCAAAGGGGCGCAGGGAGCTCGGAGGCGAAAGGACGCCGCGAGTAGGAGAGAAGCAAGACATGGCTACTACTCGAGGGGTCAACCCCTTTTTTAAAGGCAGATTTCCCTGCTCGCGCCCCGAAGCGTCACGGGCAAGGTCTCCCCCGATGCGCACCAGGGTTCCCATCCTATGACATGGGGGCCAGGCCTCATATGTCATACAAGCTGGCCCGAAGCGCGAAGAAGGCGAATCGCCACACAAAAAGCGTGCAACCGCCCTGCGGTTACACGCCCTTTCATCTTCGCCGCAACTAGCGGTCAAGAAGGCGAACCGCCGCACAAGAAGCATGCAACCGCCCCGCGGTTGTGCACCCCCTCGACTTCGCTGTAGCCAGCGGTCCAACCTCTAGCATGGGGGCCCAGGCCCACATGTCATGCACCCAGCACGCCGGTTTCTGCGTACAGAGAAGTCGCACCGCCACTCGCGCCAGTACCACGCCTCCTCGGGACCGCCGCAGAAGACGGAGGAGTTAAATTTTCAAAACCAATGCAGCGACTCGAGGCACCCCGCGCATGGCCCAACGAAGCCATTAATTGCGGAGGTCAGGGGTCAGTAAGCCGCAGGGACAGACATGATAGTCAGCGTGACCAAGGGCGGACCGACAGTAATTGCATCAGACAGGCGCGCAGAAGCAGCAAGCCAATCAGTCAAACTTTGGCCCCACCTACAGGCTCGTATCCTCCCCTAAGGCGGGCCGGGGGCCACTATCAGTACCCTGAATCAGGGGTACCCCTTACTACAGTACGAAGATAAGGTGCTCGTACGACTATCTCTAGCCGCACGATGAACAACACCAGGCCCCACTGTGTGGACGACTCAAGGGGCACCACGTGGCGAGAAAGGATGATACATCCCAGGATGTATCAGTTGGGCCGGACCCCCACGAGGGAGCGCCGGACCCCTGTACGCATAACTCGGACCCCCGATTACGGTCCGGGACTCCCAAGTAAGCGTGCCGGGTCCCTTGGATGGGGTCCAGATCCCTCCGAGTAAGGTTCGGGCCGCAACAAGGTCCCGGGACAGGGCATACCCTGGCATAAGCAAGGGTCCGGTACTGACACGTGTCCCAGGCCTTATCCTGTGCGCTTGCGCTCCCCGCTCAGGCGGAGACCCGATGCTGCCACGTGGCTTGCTGCCCGTGACATAAGCCTACGGGCGGAGCCTGACGTAAGGGATCTAGGCCGTGCGGTCTCTGCATTTATTGCGGAGAGGACGCGCCGCCTGTCCACCTTGCTGACAGGCGATGTGCCCCCTCGGCATTTAATGCGTCCCGTCCACTCCGCTGGCAGGCAGCACCAGGGCCATCCTGCAGACGTGTAACACCCCACTGGTCACACACAATGGATATTACCAAAAACCCCACCCTCCTAACTTACTCAACACAAGAGGCGTAATAAAGACAGGCAATATAGCAAAATCCGGCAGCACCTCCTTTGAAACTAACATAACAAGGAGGGGAAAACATGAAGTTAATACAGGATATAAAGACTTATAATTCACAAAGTAGAAGCTAAATGCAAAGTGGTAAACTCATTTATGCCCCAACTGAAGCAAAACAAATGGGATGAGGAACTCAGCCCACCCCAAGATAAACGCTCAACCAAGAACAAGGCAATTCACTAGACTTGACCAATTCTGATTAACAACATTATTAAATGGTGATTCCTTTATCAAAGGTGTAGTGGCCGTGCTGCTACATCCCTCTATTCCCAAAGCAGAAATTAGGTGCCTGCATCAAATAATGCAAGATGTGATATTACATCTCAGCAAGTAAACATAACAACAACAAATATGACATTGTAAATCAACTGTGCTTACACAACCACATGGTTCAGAACTCCTTTCTTTCTGTTGAACAGTAAATTGCAGCAAGTAAACAAATAACTAAATTCTTATCACCAAGAGGAATCACCATGCACAAGTCCAAATTATCCACATCCCCAAAATATATTCCACACCTCTCCCATGAATGCACATGGCTACAGATGCAATAATGACTTCTGCCTCCACATCTCTAAGGATATGAAGCTGCACCATACCCCTTCTCGGGCAACATATGATGCTCAATGTACCGGTACGGTCGGACCATAAGATCGCGACGAAACTTCAATGCAATGGATGATGAGTGCATTATGCATGACAACATCATGAGTTCTTCCCAAATAAAAATGTGCTAGACATATACTTCCATCCATTCCACATAATAACCACTTGAGTAACATAATCAAACCTCCAACTCAACATATGAAATCCATGAAACATGAACATTTCAAATGATGGTACTCAAAAAAATATGAATATGAACAAAATAGCACAACATAATCAAGTATAAGACTCCTCATCTCACAGACGGAATAACCATCACAGTTTTACTTGCCTTTACCGGAAGTTTGGGCAAAATCCCTAAGAACGATCCGGAAGTCCACCACCTGTTTTTGACACCCAACTTAGTGCACCAAATTCACATAAAAAACCTCAAAGACAACACCGCACCTGTGACGGAACCTCCCAAGTAATTAGGCCCACCTAAAGTTGTCCTTGTCTAACAGACATCAGACACCCTGTAGATGTTCCTAAGTCACTTGACAAGTTCGATATCTTTCCTTACCTTACCAGGAACGATTTACCCGTCTTGCAGACATTACAGAACATCGGAGATAAAGAAAGGCGGAAGCGATTACATAACTTACATTTATTTAAAAAGCAAGCTCAAGTTGTTTTATTACAGACCAGAACTAAAAAGCGAGTGCTGAGTACTAATATTATACAAACCAAGGGAGGCACAGACTCCTCCCGATAAGTTTTAAGCAAAAGTTTTCTATGTGGAGGACCAAGTCCTCCTGCACTTCAGTCTTGCTTTTCCTCCTTAGGAACCACCTTGGCACAGAAGCAACAGAAATCTGCTACTTCCTCACCTAAAAACAACGAAGGGATAAACCCTGAGTATGGAATTACTCAGCAAGTCTTACCCGACTAAAGAAAAGACTCTCAAGGGTATGCTGGTTATATGGGAGTCAAGGTAAGGCTTTTCAATAATCAAAGACTCTGTTTTGCAGAAATGCTTACTAAAGTGGATCCTTAAAAATCCAATTTTATTTGTCAGGTTAAGTAGAATTACCTGTAACTAGAGTTCTTTCTACCCTAGTTCAATCACTGATCCTGCACTAGCCAATTTCTTAACAAAAACCCATCATCTTTAGTGGAATGCTACATGTAGGGCAGTGACCAAGTCTTCATAACCGCGAAGGTACGGCGATCCGAATCGATTATACTCAGCTGAGGATCTCCAATCACACGACATATGTAGCACTTAACCCTTGCATATGTCAACCCGCCACCGGGGTTCTTAAGACCAGATCAGGTTCACGCAAACTGAGAGCACAGATACACCACCGTCCAACCTCTTGCCACGGAGGGTACACGCTACTCTCGCCACCGCTCCACGCCCATTTCGTGTTATCTTATTCTGGCCTTAGTCTGCCCGAGGCAAGGCTTACCCATGATGAGGCATGTGACCAGTTAAAGGGTCCTCGATCATCAAGCTTACATCGAGACGGTCTTTAATCGACTCAGACGGAGACACTACACGAGACTCTCTTCTCGTGCAAGTCAACCACCCGGTCTCAGCTTAATCTTTTTAACCCAAAAACTTGGTACCTGGCAGAGGTACATCTTTTCCGATGTTGAATCCATCACGGCCATGATGGATCCACCATCAAGTTTTATTTTTGAAAACATCCCTCCCACTTTGCCAATCATCTTTTGTAAAACAAATCATTTTGTTTTTCTAAAGCAATACTAAGCATAGTAAAACCTTTTTGTAAAAACAGGGTTTCAAGGAAGGTAATCAAGTTCAAGGAAGGTAATGCAGGAATTGTTTAATCAATCAACTCCTATCACCTAATGCAGCAAGCAAGTGAGAAAGATTTTAAAAACATCAAGGGAGGTGGCAAATGCACCGGGGCTTGCCTTCGTTAACAGGTGAGTCGGGCTCGGATCCACAAATATCGAAGTAGAAGCAGTTGCCTGCTTGAGAATCCGAGGGTGGTGGTGTCCTTTCTTCGGTGACTTCTTTTTCTTCTTCACGTTCTAACATAACCATATATATACATATATAAGAATGAATGCCATGTAATGCGCATGAGAGTGCGAAGATAATAAAGATTTATTGTCTAAGTCTTGAATACAACTTTCCTTCACGGAACTCCGAGAACTTAGGGTTTCCGGAGTCAGTAAAGGAGTTCACAGGGCAGGGGGGTGTTTTGGGGTTTGGTGATCAAACAAGGTCCAAATCAACCCAAATTCTACCCAAGGCTTCTAAATAATATGAGGAACTTATATAAAAATTTTGAGCATTTTTGGGATTACCAAGCATTTTCTAAAAATCCAGAACCAATACTTTTAACTACTTTAAATGCCCTAAAATTTATTATTTCCACTAAAATTCATGAAATTATTTCTATTAAATTCTAGGGAAAATAAGAAACCTAGGAAAATTGGTTTGACAATTTTACCATTTTTCTGTAATTTTCTACAATTGTTTTGGTTCTGGAGTAAAAAGAAAAAGAAAAACTTATGAATAGTACTGGGCTGATTTCAGCCCAGTGGCCCAGCTCAACGAGGAAAGCGCGCGCGTGCGCCCGCGCCCTGGCAGCTTTGCAGAAAGGGCCTCGGGGTTGTATTTATTTGGAGACAGGTTCTTCTACTGTTCAGTGAGTCACTGACGGTTTACACTAAGGCCCTCCACCTTCTAAACTTTCGCAGAGCAAAGTCCACGACGAGGAATCAGCCCTCGCCGCACTCCGGCGAGCCTATTCCGGCCAGATGACGCCACGACTGGAGCTCTCAAGCGACAGGAACACAATTAGATCCACCCCGACCATTTCCCCTCCATCAATTTCACTAATGGTGCACTATAATGTCCTGGCCACGGTGGCAGAGCGAATGGACAAGAGGTGAACATGTTCCGATCGGACAACGGCGGGGATGGCCAAATTGAGGCTAGGTAAAGGCTTACGGGTTCACTAGGGTCCATGGACATGCTTCGGTTTGGGCAGAACAAGACCCGAAGAACGGATCGACGGTGGGGGGGGTCATGGCGGTGTTTGACAGCGCACAGGTGCGTTCCGGTGAGGAGCTTCGGCCAAACTCTAAATTGCCACATCTAAGGGCAATAGGAGATCAAGGATTAACTAAAACAGGGAGCAATTTGAGAGTTACTGACCAGAGGAACACTGGCTACGAAGAAGTTCTTCACGGCGGAGCAAGAACGAAGAAGAGAGGGAATTGGGACTGCGCAAGTTCTCTGGCGAAATGGAGTTGATTGCTTAAGCACTGGGGTGCGCAATGGAGAGAAGAAGCGGAGTCCGAGCTCAATTTATAGGCCGTCGACCGGAGTTGGAGAAGAAGCGCGGACTACGGATGCGCTAGCAAGCTTTCCGCGCGGCGGATTCCGGTGAGGGCATGGGGGTCGCCGTTTAACCGGAGTTCGCCACCTCGGTAACCTTTTGCCACGACGCCGAGGATATTTACCGCGGCCACCGACGACCAGTCACGCCGCGGTGGCGTTCTCATCGCCGGTGGGGGGGCTGATCCTGATCCACGGCGTGATATTTCAGATGACAGTGAACAGTGTGCCAGCTTCAGTGGACAGCTTAACTGACAGACCAAGTTGGAGCCCAGTTTTCTCAAATTTTTATGTGAAACCTAAGCCAACTTTCTGTAGTAAAGTTGTAGAACTATAATCCATCTATAACTTTGCTACAATGTGCTCTCACAAAAAGTCACTGGATCCCATTCAAAATCGAGCTCAAAGTTCATCTCATAACACTGTTACTCTGAATTTCAAACCTCAAGCAGTCTGACAGTCCAACTTCAGGCTCAATTATCTCTGGATTTTTCTTAACAAGTGAGCTTACCACCTTAAGCAAAGTTGTTCTTCTATAATCAGGTTACAATTTTGATGTGGTGACCTAATATGAATTCTCACTATTTTGAAAGCTACACAGCCCCAAAGTTGGGCCTATAACCCTGATTTCAGACTTAGCATAGGAATCAAAATTGGGGTCCTTTTTGCAAATGAGTCCAAAACTTAGGGTTTGGCTTTCAAGTCCACATATTTGTGAACCAAATGACTTAAAATACCTATTTGACTTGGTTTTTGCACTTTAGCCCAAAAGTGGACTAATTTTGCACATAGGTCCCTAGGGTTTGGTTTTAGGGTTTTCCAGGGTTCTAATTGAGATTCTTGATGTCCCAGGGGTATAAATGTGATTCAACTTTGTTTTTGGGTATATTTTACAACTATTTCCCTAAAGCCTTTAGGTTTTCTCAACTTGGGTTAAGTTTTACCCCTTTAATCCCTATTTAGAGTTAAGTTTCCTATCCAGGGTTCTATTTGCAAAAACACTTAAACAATACAACTTGTTTGAAATTTTTGCCTAGTGAATGCACTCTAGGTGTATCAAACATATGCAATGCCAATGCTTATGATGTCATGCTAAAGTTTTAGTTACAGTAACACCAGGGGTGTTACATCCTTCCCCCCATAAAAGAATCTCGTCCCGAGATTAAAAGTCCTAGGGTAAGTAATGGAAAAGGAAACGCGGCATACTTTTATTTCCTTATTTCTGGTACAAGGCAGGGGTGATGTGGGGGTCACTTCTTTATTAAACAGTTATACAGGCTTTACAATTTACATGAGGCTAAAAAGCCTGGGAAATTCTTATCTAAAAAGTCTTGAGTTTCCCAAGTAGCCTCATCTTCGGAATGCTGGTTCCACTATATCTTATAAAACTTGAGAGTTTTTCTTCGGGTAACCCTGTCCTTTTGATCCAAGACTCGAATAGGGTGCTCAGAGTATGTCAAGTCCGGTTCAAAGACAACATCTGTTACTTCAACGGTTCGATCAGGAACCCGAAGACACTTCTTCAATTGTGACACATGGAACACATTATGCACAGCAGACAATGTTTCGGGTAGTTGGAGTCGGTATGCCACTGGCCCATATCTTTCCAAAATAAGAAAAGGACCAATATATCGTGGTGCAAGCTTCCCTTTAACCCCGAAACGTGATACTCCCTTCATTGGTGAGACCTTCAGGTAGACATAGTCTCCTTCCAGGAAATATAAGGGCATTCGCCGTTTGTCTGCATAACTCTTCTGACGAGCTTGTGCTTTCTTCATATTATGAATAATTTTCTGAACCTTATCCTCGGCCTCTTTCACCATATCAGGCCTAAAGAAGCACCTTTCACCAGGTTCAGACCAATTTAGCGGAGTACGACATCGACGTCCATATAAAGCTTCGAAAGGTGCCATCTTGATACTTTCTTGATAGCTATTATTATATGAAAACTCCGCCAAAGGCAAACATTCATCCCATTTCTGTGAGAAGTCCAGAACACATGCCCGCAGCATATCTTCAAGTATCTGGTTCACTCTCTCAGTTTGTCCACTGGTTTGAGGATGATAGGCCGAACTATGGAGTAACTTAGTACCCAGGGATTTATGAAGTTCTTCCCAGAATTTGGATACAAATTGTGGTCCACGATCCGACACTATAGTCTTTGGAACACCATGCAAACTGAGAATACGGGCGATGTACAACTCCGCATAGGTAATGAAGGGATATTTTACTTTGATAGGGAGGAAGTGGGCGATCTTGGTAAGTCGATCAATGATAACCCAAATAGAGTCATACCCTTTTGCGGTCCTAGGCAATCCCACAATGAAGTCCATACTTATGTCTTCCCATTTCCATGTTGGTATTGGTAGTGACTGCAATGGACCAGCAGCTTTCAAATGTATGGCCTTGACACGTCTGCAGGTGTCACATCTCGCCACATAGCATGCAATTTCGATCTTCATCTTTGTCCACCAGTAATGTTGCTTCAGGTCTTGGTACATCTTAGTGCTTCCGGGAAGAATAGAATAGCGGCTAAGATATGCTTCATCAAGAATCTGCTGGCGGAGCTCTTCATTCTTTGGCACCACTATGTGGTTATTAAACCATACAACGCCTTGATTATCTTCTTTGAAACATTTGGCTTTTCCAGCCCTTATTTTCTCATGAATATGTCTCATGCCCTCATTATCCTTTTGGGCATCAATTATCCTTTGTAAGAGGACTGACTCAAGCTTAAGCTAATTCAAAGTTCCCTGTTGGACCATTCCCAGGTTTAGCTTCTCCATCTCTTGACATAAAGTGTTGTCAGAGGTCTTCATTGTAAGACAATGACAAGAAACCTTACGGCTTAATGCATCTGCCACAACATTGGCTTTGCCTGGGTGATAATGGATTTCCAGTTCATAGTCCTTAATAAGCTCAAGCCATCATCTCTGCCTCATATTTAATTCTGACTGGGTGAAGATGTACTTCAAACTCTTATGATTTGTATAGATATGACAGACATTTCCCAGCAGATAGTGACGCCAAATTTTCAGGGCATGAACAACAGCAGCTAGCTCCAGATCATGAGTTGGGTAATGCTCCTCATGTCGGTGTAACTTCCGTGAAGCATACGCAATTACTCGGCCCTCTTGCATCAATACACAGCCGAGTCCACTGCCAGATGCATCACAATATACATCAAAAGGCTTGGTGATGTCTGGTTGAGCCAATACCGGAGCAGTGGTCAATAGTGTCTTCAATTGTTCAAAGGCTTCATCACACTTTGAAGACCAATTGAATTTAACATCATTCTTCAATAAACTTGTGATTGGCTTCACAAGCTTAGAAAAGTCTGGTATAAATCTGCGATAATATCCAGCCAGTCCAAGGAAACTTCGGACCTGATGAACAGTGGTCGGGGGTTTCCACTCCAAAATGTCCTTGACTTTGCTGGGGTCGACCGCAATCCCTCTGGCAGATAGAACATGTCCCAGAAATTGAATTTCCTCCAGCCAAAACGTGCACTTGCTGAACTTGGCATACAACTGATGTTCCCTTAGGCGCGTTAATACGATCCGTAAATGTTGGGCGTGCTCCTCTTCATTCTTGGAATATATCAAAATGTCATCAATGAAGACCACCACAAACTTGTCTAGCTCGGGCATGAACACCGAGTTCATCAAATATGTGAAGTGGGCCGGAGCATTCGTTAGCCCGAAAGACATTACCAGATATTCAAACAACCCATATCGTGTAGTGAACACGGTTTTTGGTATATCTTCGGGCCGAATACGGATCTGGTGATAGCCCGATCGGAGATCAATCTTTGAAAATACCCTAGCTCCAGTCAATTGATCAAATAGAATATCAATCCTTGGAAGAGGGTACTTGTTTTTGATGGTGACCTCATTCAGGGGCCGATAATCCACGCACATTCGTAAGGTTTGATCCTTCTTTTTAACGAATATGGCTGGACAACCCCATGGCGATGAGCTTGGCCGGATAAATCCTTTCTCCAGGAGATCTTGCAATTGAATCTTCAATTCTGCCAACTCATTAGGAGGCATACGGTACGATCTTCGAGAAATAGGAGTCGTACTGGGCTTCAATTCTATTACAAACTCTACCTCCCACTCAGGTGGCAATCCCGGCAAATCCTCGGGAAAGACATTAGGAAACTCACATACTACCGGAATATCCTTGATTTCCGGTACCATAACTTCATAAACTCTGTGAGTAGTTTTGTTTGGAATAGGGATGGTCAAAAGAATTTCTTCTTGATTATGACTCAACCTGATGGTTCTTTGATCAGTATTGAGTGTTGCTTTATGCTTGGCCAACCAATTCATACCCAAGATAACATCTATGTCTTGGCCTTTCAGGACGATCATATTGGTAGGAAAGTCCCGTCCGGCCAATGATACGGGCACTTGTTAGGCCACTTCTCTAGTAAAGATTTGTCCCCCAGGTGAGTGTATTTTAAATCCCTCTTTTGATTCATGGCATGCAATGTGATGTTGCTCCACAAATTTCTTGCTAATGAACATATGCGAAGCACCAGAATCAAAAAGAATAATTGCAGGGTGACTGGCCATGAGAAACGTACCCATCATCACCGGTTCTCCTTCCGGTGTAGTGGCCACTTAAGTATAGTATACGAGTCCCGTTTTCTTGAAATTTTTGCCCTTAACATTTCCCTTGCTTTGAGATGAACTTCTCGATCCTTGCTGATTATTTGCTTGATTCTGCTTGGGATAGGGGCAGTCCTTGATGAAATGTCCAGACTTGCCACAATTAAAACATCCGGTTGAAGAGCTAGGCAAGGCAGGGAATCGAGTGCCTGGGGCACCCGGCTGATTTGGGGCAATGGGGGCTTTGTTGGGATGAATAATTATTGGCTGCTTGAAAGGGAAAGTTGGTGCACGTGGAGGAGTCTGGTTAGAAGGCCGGAGAATAAACTGTTGCCTTTTTGCTTGACCTTGATTAGTATTCTCACCACCAAATCCCTTGTTCTTTCCGAATCCTGCATATTTTGCTTCAACAGATAGGGTTGTGCTGACAGCCTTTCCATACGTCAAGTCAATACAGGCAGCCATTTTTCTCTGTAGCCGATCATTTCATCCTCTCATGAAACAATTTCTCTTTTTCAGATCAGTGTTCACCTGATCAATTGCATATTGGGACATGTGATTAAACTTGTTGAGATACTGATTGACAGTATCTCCTCCCTGTTTTAGCTTCATGAACTCTTCTTGTTTCATATGCAGAACGCCTTCTGGTATATAATGCTCACAGAATGCCACTTTGAATTCCTCCCAGGTTACTTGATGATTGGCCGGCTGAACGGCCACGAAATTTCCCCACCAAGTACTGGCAGGGCCGCGTAGTTGTTGCGCTGCGAATAACGGCTTCTGTATCTCTGAACAACGTAGAAGACCAAATTTCTGCTCAATAACTCGTATCCATTCATCGGCTTCTAGTGGATCTTCAGCTTTCACAAATAGTGGTGGACGGGTTTCCGAGAAATCCAGATAAGTAGTTTCGCGGGGGCCTTGTTGATAGCCCCGCCCAGGCTGCTGGAATTGTTGGCCCGCCATTTCTCTTAGGAAGCGGGTATTGTCAGCAGTCGCGTTCACTAAGGCAACAATTGCATCTGCCAATGTCGGAGGAACAGGGGGTGGATTGGGTGTAGATTCCCGCCCCCGGGAAGTACTAGCTCCGTCCTGAGCTCGAGTCTTGGAAGGCATCTGTGGCAACAACATTTGAAAACAATATGATATGCCAAAGAAAAAGCCATTCCATCTTACATTACCAAAAGTAATGTTACAGACTCAAGACTCTTACAACAGGGTACAATACCTAGTATATAATAGCATTACCTATTATACACCAGTACAACCTACAATACACTACTCTACTTCTATCTCTATTACACCATTAGTCCTGCTTCCCATTACTCTTGGCGGCCTCATCATCAGGTGTGGGAGTCCAGACGTCAACCAACCTCATGGAAGGAGGGGGCTCAAAAAGGTCTAACTCCCCACCCAGCGCGCGTCCCGCAACGTGAGAGGGTCCGGCTTCCGCCTCAGCAGGGTGTGCAGGTGCACTAGGGTGTAATTGCGAGTACAGTACATGGACTTCCTCATGCAACGTATTGCAATAGACCTGCAGGTCATCGACAGTTGAGCTAAGTTCCTTAATTCGGGCATGAGCCCTTGCTTCCTTAGCACATGCCAGCAAACGGGACTGTACTGCCCAGTCAAGTGCTAAGTCCCGATCAGCAAGCTGATCCTGCAGGTGACGGATGTCCCTTCTTAGTTCATTTATTCGATCTCCGTCCGCGACCCAAGCATCGGTCCTGTGTAACTGTGTTGCAGCGCCGCTTGAAGTCGACTCACTCGGGCTTCAAGATCTCCTATTGGGTCATTACTCCCACTGCTACTGCTTTCATGTCGAGGGGCCAGTTGATGCCGGGGCACACCGATTGGTCCAGTTGACTTGCGCGCCGTTAGCCTTGTGCGTGGCGGCATCTTTCTAAGGGGGAAAATGTTATTAGTATAATTCTTAGCATGATGCATGTGTAAGTACAGAATCAACCTTAGTCGATTCAACCTTCTATACATTGCACTCTTCCTATCTGGTCTTTAAGATAGACTCTTCAGAATACTTAGGTAAGAAGAGAAAAGAGTTTTTAGGTAAGACTTTTGAAAATCCTTTTGAAGATGCCTCATAATATCTGCAAAGAAGGGCTACGCTCTGGTACCAGCTGTGACGGAACCTGTCGGTGTTTTGGGTCCGACCGCACACCCGGGGTTGCCCCTCAAGGTGTTTTTAGGAGTAGGACGGTGTCGACGACTGTAGCAAAATGGTTCGTGCCGATCGCACGAGGGACAATGGATAAGATTTGCAGGTTCGGGCCGCTTAGAGATGCGTAACACCCTACGTCCTGGTGAGTGTTCGAGTGTGGTTACAAGAGGGCTCTCTGGAAGGCACAGAGAGTTTACGTGGGTGGCTAAGTGAAGTAGGGTCGATCGATCTGAAGGGGTGCCCCCTAGGCCTTATATACTCGACCGTGGGGCAGTACATGTGACATGATAACAACAAGTAGCTAAAAGATAGTGAACCTTTTGAGTTTATCCCTACGTAACCTTTGCCGACTTATCCTCGCATGGCTCCGTTGCATGGGGGCTTCAGCGCGGGAAAGTCGGGTCTCTGTTGCGATTCATTCGTTCGACGTTGTGGGCCGTCCGGGTTTGCACCAGTCCAGTCTCACGTCTTCTCTTCTTTGTTGGTTGTCTTTCCCTAGGCCCACGAAAGAATGACCTTATGAATTATTGGGCCCTTGGGCCTTTCGCGAGGCCTTTTACTTCTTTAGTGGACCCAGGGGATATCTATCCCCCACAAGCCCCCGATCTTTGGGTTGATTTAGAGGTAATCAACTCAAAGATCCAAGGTCCAAAAAATGACTCCCTGCTGTCTTCTCTTGCTCTGATCACTCGTTCGACCAAAGTTTAGTTTTGTGCTTGTGCCTTAGAGGTCGGCATTTTGGATTGTAGGATTCTGGACTTCATTGGGTGCACCGGAGGTGCACCCAATGGGTGTAGTCCCCGACCTTTGAGTAGATTTTAGAAGATAATCTACTCGAAGGTCTTCTCCAAAGATTATCTCCATTCGCGCTCCTGCATCTCGGTTGAGGATTAGTCTTTTCAATCTTGTCCCACGCCTTAGAAGTCGGCGCTATATCGGTTTAGAATGATACTCCATGGGGAGCACCGGAGGTGCACCCAATGGGTGTAGCCCCCGACCTTCAAATGGATTTTTTAAGGATAATCCATTCGAAGGTCTTCCTTTTGAAAAAATTGGCATGAAGCTATTCGCATTATGCTTTGGAGGTCAGCATTATGTCATCAAAATTTTGCTGCAGAGGTCAGCATATATTTTGTCTTTAGCAGCCGAGTTTGCAATCCGTCCATATCTTGCTAGGTAATGCAATTTATTTGCTTCTGCAACTTGATTGGACGTTTGATGGACGTTCTCTGTCTAGTCCTCACATCGCTTCTGTCGGTCATATCTTGTACTTTGCTGGCTATATTTGGCTTTCCTCTGATCCTTACTGATATCTCATTTTTGTCTTGAGGTATTTACTGCATGCCCTGCACGGATGTGACCGTTTTGAAAAATATACTGATAATTCCTGGGCGTCCCCCACCAATGGGTGTGGGCAAGGGACGGCTTGGTACGCTGAGTGTTTTCGCCGGCTACTTCTGAGTAGTAATGTGATGGGACGGCTAGTGTAATCATATCCTTTGCGCTGTTGACTGGAGTCCCAATGGGTGTGGTGTTGCATGAAACGGCGTCCGCCGTCTGACGTGTCTTCAGATGGTTGGGAGTGCTTATTGAATGCTTTGCGACTGTTCAGTGACCGCGGTTGGAAGTGAGCGGTTGCCTTTCCTTTCTATAAATAACGCCCTTGCTCCTCTGGTTTTTTCACATCCTTTGCTGTTCTCTGCTTCTTCCCTTTCTTCTCTCCCAAAGCTTCCACCATGGGCAAGAACAACAAGCGCAAGCGTGAGCCGACTCCTCCATCGGAGGAGTTTGGTGACTCGGAATACTCAGAGGAGGAGTTCTCCTCTGAGTCCGAGGGGTCTCCGGCTCCCATCCCCCTGCGTGAGTCGTCTGATGACTCAGACGACTCCCAGGGGCTTGCGGCGGAGGTCTGGACGTACATCCGGGCCGTCGAGCGCTCCGGGCTCGAGGGCTCGGATGAGTCTGAGTTCTCCTCGGACGAGGAGGACTCGGACGGCGGCGAGGACGAAGATGACGACGACGACGACGGTGGCGACGGCGATGGTGACGGCAGCAACGGCGGCGGAGGCAGCGGCGGCAAGGGCGACACCAGAGGCGGCAGCAGCACGGGCAGCACCAGAGGCGGCAGCGGCGCGGGCAGCACCAGAGGCGGCGGCGGCAAGGGCAGCGGCAGCAAGGCCAGTGGCTAAACGCCACTGGTCTTTAGATATTAGTATAGTGTAGTTAGAATAATGTAGTAGTAATGTAGAGTAGTATAGTGTAGTTTAGTAGTAGTAGTAATGTAGAGTAGAAGTAGGGAAGCACCAACTCGCGAAGAGTTGGTTTGTAATCTTATTAACTTCCCCTTAATGAAGAACTGTTGTTGACCCCCTTTTCGATGACTCGCTTTCTCTGATTGTTGAACTGATTCTTTTGATATAGTAGATGAATAACTTGCGCATCACATTGACGCCTCCAGAAGCGGCTACCGAGTAACATCTTAGTCGGTGTCGGCGTTTTTAGAAGCAACGCCGAGCGATTTGAAGGTTGACATCAGCGTTTTAGAAGTAACACCAAGCAATCGAACACGAGACCAGCGTTTTAGAGGCAACGCCGAGTGATAGAAGGTCGGCGTCGACATTTTAGAAGTAATGCCGAGCGACAGAATACGAGTTTGGCGTTTTAGAGGCAACGCCGAGTGTTTAAAGGTCGACATCGGCATTTTAGAAGTAATGCCAAGCGATTTGGACACGAGGTCGGCGTTTTAGAAGCAACGCCGAGTGATTGAAGGTTGGCGTCGGCATTTTAGAAGTAATGCCGAGCGATAGAATACGAGTTCGGCGTTTTAGAGGCAACGCCGAGTGTTTAAAGGTCGACATCGGCATTTTAGAAGTAATGCCAAGCGATTTGGACACGAGGTCAGCGTTTTAGAGGCAACGCCGAGTGATTGAAGGTCGGCGTCGGCATTTTAGAAGTAATGCCGAGCGACAGAATACGAGTTTGGCGTTTTAGAGGCAACGCCGAGTGTTTAATGGTCGACATCGGCATTTTAGAAGTAATGCCAAGCGATTTGAACACGAGGTCGGCGTTTTAGAGGCAGCGCCGAGTGATAGCCGGCCGCACGAGTTATTTTGAGGATAATAACTGAGCGATGAAGTGGCACGTCGGCTTTTTTGGAAATAACTGTTTAGATGTCCACGTGGCATGCTGGGATTTCGGAAGTAACTGCCGGGTGATGACTGGGCACTTTTTGAAAGGGTATCTGGCTCAAGAATATCCCATAAGAATTGCTCTTTTAGCCGCCTTTGCTTTCCGTGCCCTAGTTCTTGCATTCCCGCATCTGAATCTTCTCTGCCACTCGCCTCCTACTCTGTTCGCCAGTGAGAAGCAAGATGGCGCCCAAGAGGAAAACTGCGAACTCGTCTGCTGCGGTGATCCCCGCAATCGACCCCAACAGTCAGTTACCCTTCGCAGGTAACCACATGTCCGTTATTTCCAAAGCTGAGCTTCTCCGTCTTGTCTCCATCGGGGTTCTTCCTCCGCGGGAACTCTGTTTGTTGGGGACTTGTTCTCAAATACTATGAGTTAAGAACAAGGCAACATAGAAGATGTTAATCGTTAAAGTCCTTCGTCCTTCGAAACATTATTTCCCTTAGGGTATAATGGTTTTCGGATGAAGGTTATGAAGGGTATACCTTCATAAATTCATTATATAATGACGAAGGATGAAATGTAAGGAATATAAATGACAACATGAACAATTATGTATTATTATTATGCATAAACAGAAATATCATTGAATTACAAGTGTACCTTCAACTGGAAGGAGATGATAGTACAAGCGTGACGCAAAAAGCGAATGCCAAGTCAGCGTGAACAGTATGGGGATACTGTTCACCTATTTATAGGCACGAGAAACAACCCATGCAAGATTACATTCATGCCCTTTACACTTGATAATAATTCTATAGTAATCTGTCGGGGTCTAAATAGCCTTTTCATCTTTAAGTCGGTTTCACTCTTTGCTGTCACGCCGAAGCTTTCCTGCTTACACCTTCGGCGCTGCACCAACCTTCGTATTATTCTGGTCTACTGTGATGCCTGACTTGAGTCCGAAGATACCTGTTCACACATTATACTCCAGAAACACTATTAAATCCTGTTTTTGAGGACCTTCGGATGCCGAAGGTCCCCAACAGTAGCCCCTCGCAATATTAATTTGTTTAAAATAATAAATTTAGATTGCGACATGGACGAAGGCTTTACGCCGAAGGTCCGAAAAAACACCTTCCCTTTGCTAGAATAGCAACATTCACTGACAAGCGGGGTCTTTCAATTTTCAACGCACTTGGCGTATAAATACGGCCATACCGCAATCGCATTTGACACGCTCTCTGGCCAACTGCTCCCGCTCACTCAATTTTTAGCTCTTGTGTACTACGATTTGCTAAGCCTTTAGTTTTGGAGCTTCGGCTTTGAAAATAGTTTTTTAGTGTCTCCGAAGATGTCTGAAGATAAGAAGACTGCTGCTGAGATGAAGCTGAGCCTCGACGAAGAGAAAAACTTGGGGTTTCTCATAGCGATGTCAAAGACCAACACAGAAAAAATTACCAAGGAGATTCTGGAAGGTTTGTCTGAAGATACTGGTGACAGTGATAGCTATGATGTGGACAGTGGTGGTGAAGACTCCGAAGATCGTCCCTGGCGACCAAGCCATTCAGTTTATGGTAAATCAACTATCAAAGAGAATCATCTTGTCAACATGAGAGGAAGGTATTTCCGGGATTTGTCCATTGTGAGGGCCGACGAAGGGGAAAAAACTTGCCCACACCCTGAAGAGAATGAAGTCGTAGTGTACCGAAGCTTTTTGAAAGCTAGACTGTGATTTCCCTTGAGCAGCTTCGTTGTAGAGGTGCTGAAAATATTCGAAGTCTATCTCCATCAACTTACCCCCGAGGCAATTATAAGGCTGAATATCTTCGTGTGGGCCGTGAGAAGCCAAGGTCTGAAGCCTGACGCAAAAAGCTTCTGCAATATACATGAATTATCATATGAAACAAAACCTTGGGGTAAGGAACAATATCACAATAATTTTGGCTGCTACAGTTTCGTTTCCCGGTCCGGGTCAAGCTGCCCCGTGCCAACCTTTCGGAAGAGATGGCCCGACGACTGGATGACAGAATGGTTTTATGTGAAGAATGATCTGACAGTACGAGAAGATATCAAAGGTATAATTATGCGCCCTATTTGGCAAAGCTTCGGCCTTCGGAGGCCGAAGGTTGAAATGAATGAAGCTGCCGAAGAATGCCAGAGAGCCTTCGGCGTTATCTGCTCTTTTATTAGAACGAGAGACTTAGTACAAGAACATATTGCCTTCAGGGTATGGCCGCTCGCGGAGAAATGGGAAATGCCACAGGAAACCATAAAAGAGGCCGACGAAGGTGGACTTATCAGATTGAAGTACACTTTTAAATTTGGAGATAAATTCGTTGAGCCAGATGATGACTGGTTAAAAAGCATTGAAAATTTAAGTGATGAACTGCTTGGGGCTTATTCGAAGGCCGAAGACACTGCAATGTCAGCAGCCTTCGGAGGCCGAAAAAAGAAGAGGCTAAATCGGGTATTTGATGCAATCGGGTTTGTCTACCCTGACTATTGCTATCCCATTCGAAGGCAAAAGAGAAAAAACCCAACTTCCGCAAAAGAAGAAGTTGCAACTGCTCCTAGCGAGCCAGAACCGAAAAGAAAAAAGATAAAGGTCCTCACACATCGGCCGCGCTATATTGAACCAGCTTCGGTGCCTGAATTTACCGGAGAAACCTCTTCGGCCACCGAAGCTGAAAAACTAACCGAGCCAACCCTGCTGCCAGAAGTCCCATAAACGGCCGAAGTGCCGACAAAAATAGAATTGGAACAATCAAAGATTTTGTTATCAGAAACGAAAGAGAAGGCCGAAGCACCGTCCACAGAAAAAATGGTGCCAGCAGAAGTAAAAGAAGCAACTGAGGGATCAAAAACATCAGAAGTTTTGAGTCCTGCAGCAAATATTGAAGCAGTAAAAACCAAAAGGTGCCAGCAGTGACTCCGAAAAGGAAGAGAATGGTCAACGTGCTAGATGTTCTGGAGACAATTAAATCTTCAAGCACACCTCCGAAGGAGACTGCTGTCATCCCTGAAGAAAAAACTGAAATCTCTGATACTAAAGCTTCAGAACAAGAAACTGAAGCCGAAGCTGGGTCCTCAGAACCCACGAAAATAAAATCCTTGGAATTCGAGGAAGAAAAAATTGCAGAGCCAACTTTTGTTGAAGAAACCAGTGCTGCTGCCCCCGAAGCATCTCCCAAAGTCCTTGATTATATTATTCGCCATGCTTCGGGGAAACAGCTATCAGAAAAAGAAAAACAAGAGGCCCAACTTTACGCTCAAAAACTGAAGTATCCAAAGGGGGCATTAATATTCAATGGCAGTGGAGAAGAAGACTTTTTGTATTGTCTCCCTGACAGCAAAGAAATTTCTGTCTGTCGGGAGATGAGCAAGAGCTTCGGATTCCCAACACTGGAAGACGGGCTCTCAGTGCTATCGAAAAATGATTTGGCCGACAACCTGGCGTATAATAG
The DNA here is from genome assembly GCF_902167145.1 of Zea mays. Classification (NCBI taxonomy): domain Eukaryota; kingdom Viridiplantae; phylum Streptophyta; class Magnoliopsida; order Poales; family Poaceae; genus Zea; species Zea mays. The sequence continues at coordinate 95,687,068 of NC_050102.1, forward strand.
CTTGAAGGTGTAACAAATGGAATCTTTGCATTTTTTGTTGAGACCAAAATTTTTCGTTTGTTTAAACCTATTGACACACACATATTTCTCTTTGCAGGGCCTGATACTTAGCAATGCCCTCAGGGCACAGAAAAATGCTGAAGACGAAGGGTGTACTATAGCCCTGAGCAACCTTCGTTCCGAAGTAATTGAACTGAGGAACGAAGGTCTCGAGAAAGATAAAATATTACACTCATTGATAAATAAAATAAAGGAAGACGAAGCTGTTTTTAAAGGTCAAGCTGAAGCTCATAAACGCGAACTTGAAGATCTTCGGAAACAACTGGCCAGAGCCAAGGAAGAACGTATACTTGAAGAAACAAAGCGAGAACTCAGCGACCAATGGGCAGATCACTTAGAAGGAACTGTTGAAGAGCTTCGGTCGTCCAAAAAGAGATGCTATAACAAATCTATAGAATGTGTTAAGAAGCTAAAGGCTAGCTTCGCCAAGGTCGGCGCATTCTCAAGTGAGGAAAACTTTACGAGAGGCAATCCCGAAGGTCCCATCGAATGGATCGACCACGAAGCTGAAGCCTTCGAAGAAATTTTAAATAGCCGAGGAGATATATGTGCCTTTTCGGGTGCCAGAGGAATTGCCACTATTTTAGAGAAAAAAGGCTGCGAACATGTAAAGATTCTAGCGCAATCCGAAGGTGCTTTTTCCTTCGAAGATGCAAGGGATCCATCGGCCGAAGCTAGCATGATTGGTGGAAAATTTTTCACCGATATCTAGGATAATGGTGGCCGAGAAATGGCCCGAGAGATTATTCAAAGAAGCGAAAAGGGCATTCACGATGCTAGAGAAGTAGCTGAGGCTGCTGAGAAGAGCGCAGAGCCCGAAGGTCAATTAGGTATTATCTAATAGTTTTTATTGTGCTGTAATTTTAGGTTTTATGATTCGTTTGCAATTTGTCATAGCAATGTGGCCGTATCCTGTTCTACTTCAGATTCTGCTAAAGCCCCTTCGGACACTCAGCCGAAAGGAGACGACGAAATAAAAAAGATGGCTGAAGCTATTATGGACGAAGTCGTCAATCGACTTCTAAACGAGGCTGCAGAAGTCGTCTTGAGAGAGGATTAAGTATTATTGTAAAAACTTCTGAAATGTAATATATATTGTAACGTTTTGTAACCCTGAATGTAATATACCTGTTTTTCTTGCTTAATTCTTTACGATGCATGAAACTTTACACGTACCGCTTTTGAGTCTTTGACGAAAAAACACCTTCCCTTCTTTTCATGCTTCGTGAAGAAGAATTTTTCAACAATATCCAGTGTCTTGATGAATAATATCCAGGCTTCGTGAAAATATTTTCCGAAGCTACACCTCCGAAGATCGATAATGTATCTCCTTGTGACATTATGATTTTTCCCTTTCTTCAAAACGTTCTTCTGTAGATTGATATTGTGTCCACCTCTTGTGTCATATGCAACATGATGTATGATGCTTATGCTATGCGAAATGATGCGATGATGTTATGTTATGTGATGCGATGCGTATTCCGAAGATGCACACGCATCCCTGCAATAAAACACAATTTTTTACAAGCCTCCCTTAGGAGCTTCTTCGCCTTTTACTTTAGCGGAATCAGCGTTTATTTTTCGCTGTAAGCCTCCCTTAGGAGCTTCTTCGCCTTTTACTTTCAGCGGTATTCGCGTTGACTTTTCGCGCTTCGCCTTTTACTTAGGTGGTATCAGCGTTGACTTTTCGCTGTATGCTCTGCATTCCCTTTGGAACGACTTTGGAGCAGAAAACTTACTCTGCGCTCCCTCTGGAGCGGCTTTTTGTGACTTCGGCAAACTTACTCTGCGTTCCTTAGAACGACTTTTTGTTACTTCGAAGAATTTTCAATAGTTCGAAGGTCCTCTTTGCTGTCACAAGTCTTTCAACAATTTAAGCCTGTGAAGAAAATATATTTTCCTTGTGGGAATCGACGAAACTATTTACATGAAACCTGAACAATGTCCTTTATTACAGAAAATAAAACTGAATGAAAAAGATTGCTATTAAGGTAGGATATTTGTCAATAGATGTGCTTTGACTTTGGCACAGTGCTGTTAACTGTGCGAGCTTCGGACTGCTCTCTGAAGTCCCTTTGGTGTGGAGCATATTGGCTCGCTTCTGGCTGCTGGCCTTGTTGCAGCGGTGGTGGAGGCGGAGGTTGTTGCCAGGAAGCCTGAGGTTGACTCGCCGAAGCAACAGAAACTGCAGGGTGATTGCCTACATACTCTGGGATGTAAGGCGAATGATACGAAGCAGTGTGCATGACCTGCTTCGGCTGAGCCTGCTGTGCTGCCGCTTCGGCTATTTCTTTTTGCTTCTGGATGGTAACATGGCACATCCTGGTGGTATGACCTTTGTTCTCACCACAGAATAAGCAAAAGATTCTTCTCGGTTGATCACCAAATCTTCCTCCGAAGCCCCTGGCGCCTCTGCCCCTTGGAGCTGGTGGTCGGAAAGAGCCTTGCTGTTGCCCCGAAGCCTGTGAGGAACATTGTGGCCTTTGCTGTTGGCTCCCTCTATCATCATTTTGTGTAGAGTTATGAATTGATCTAACGTGCCTCGGGTAAAACCTCCCTCCGAAGCCCCTGGTCATTTCAGAAAACCTGAAGGCCTCCTCCCTTCTTTGGCGAAAATCATTATCGGCCCGAATGTACTCGTCCATCTTCTGGAGCAGCTTCTCCAAAGTTTGAGGGGGCTTCCTAGCGAAGTACTGAGCTGATGGTCCTGGCCGAAGCCCCTTGATCATGGCCTCAATGACAATTTCATTGGGCACCGTTGGTGCCTGTGCCCTCAGACGCAAGAACCTGCGTACATACGCCTGAAGGTATTCTTCGTGATCCTGGGTGCACTGGAACAGAGCCTGGGCAGTGACCGGCTTCGTCTGAAACCCTTGGAAGCTAGTTAACAACAAGTCCTTCAGCTTCTGCCATGAAGTGATCGTTCCTGGTCGAAGGGAGGAATACCAGGTTTGAGCAACACTCCTGACAGCCATAACGAAAGATTTGGCCATGACTGAAGCATTGCCACCATACGAAGATATTGTTGCTTCGTAGCTCATCAAAAACTGCTTCGGGTCTGAGTGGCCATCGAATACGGGAAGTTGAGGCGGCTTGTAGGACGGAGGCCAAGGTGTAGCCTGCAGCTCAGCGGACAGAGGAGAAGCATCATCAAAAACAAAATTCCCATGATGGAGATTGTCATACCAGTCATCTTCGTTGGGAAAACCCTCCTGATGAAGGTCTTGGTGCTGAGGCCTTCGGTGTTGCTCATCCTGGGCAAGATGACGAACTTCTTCAGAGGCTTCGTCTATCTGCCTCTGCAGTTCAGCTAGCCTGGCCATCTTTTCTTTCTTCCTCTGTACTTGTTGATGAAGCATCTCCATATCTCTGATTTCTTGATCTATCTCATCCTCTGGTGGTGTCGGACTGACAACCTTCCTTTTCTGACTTCGGGCCTCCCGCAGGGAGACTGTCTCCTGATTGTGGTCCAGTGGTTGCAGAGCTGCAGCCCCAGTCGCTGAAGCTTTCTTCGGCGCCATAACAAAGGTTTATGACCGCCGAAGGTGTTCAAAAAACTTCAAAGAGTGGAAGTGAGTTCACCGGAGGTGGGCGCCAATGTTGGGGACTTATTCTCAAATACTATGAGTTAAGAACAAGGCAACATAGAAGATGTTAATCGTTAAAGTCCTTCGTCCTTCGAAACATTATTTCCCTTAGGGTATAATGGTTTTCGGACGAAGGTTATGAAGGGTATACCTTCATAAATTCATTATATAATGACGAAGGATGAAATGTAAGGAATATAAATGACAACATGAACAATTATGTATTATTATTATGCATAAACAGAAATATCATTGAATTACAAGTGTACCTTCAACTGGAAGGAGATGATAGTACAAGCGTGACGCAAAAAGCGAATGCCAAGTCAGCGTGAACAGTATGGGGATACTGTTCACCTATTTATAGGCACGGGACACAACCCATGCAAGATTACATTCATGCCCTTTACACTTGATAATAATTCTATAGTAATCTGTCGGGGTCTAAATAGCCTTTTCATCTTTAAGTCGGTTTCACTCTTTGCTGTCACGCCGAAGCTTTCCTGCTTACACCTTCGGCGCTGCACCAACCTTCGTATTATTCTGGTCTACTGTGATGCCTGACTTGAGTCCGAAGATACCTGTTCACACATTATACTCCAGAAACACTATTAAATCCTGTTTTTGAGGACCTTCGGATGCCGAAGGTCCCCAACACTGTTCTTGGCGGATTTGCCATGGGACTACTGTCCCAACCGAAGATACCCACGAGTCAGTAGTTTATGCTCCTTTCCTTCTCCGCGGCCTCGGACTTCCCATCTCTCCTTTTTCCGTGGCCTCCTTGATTTCTATCATATCAACTTGACTCATTTGAACCCTAATTCCATTCTCCAAATCTCCATTTTCGTTCACCTATGCGAAGCCTACCTCGGTGTGCTGCCGCATTTTGGTTTATGGAAGTATCTGTATCATTGTCGCCCTGGGATGGCCGGGGGGCAACATCAGCTGGTCGGAGGTGCTAGTTTGGAGATGCGCCGTGGGCGGAAGACCGAGTATCTTGAGATTCCCCTCAAAGATAGCATTAAAGGGTGGCGTCTGGAGTGGTTTATAGTTGACAATTATGGAAATTCTCTCCCCTCCCGGTCGGGAAGACAGCCAGACGTTCGCACTCCGAGTTGGACTGAGTCTCCTACAGATCAAGAAGTTGCCGAGGCAGGCGTGTTGCTTACTGAAGTCGGATTACTGAAAGAGAGAGGTTTGACTGCCGAAGCTGTGGTCACTGATTTTGTTTTCAAGAACATTCAGCCACTGAAAGACAGGGCCTATCCGGCATATCTGTATCGAGGGCTGGCCGACTCAACTCGGGTTACCGATAGGAGAATTCCTTCTGTTGACTTGGTAAGCCGACTTGAAATGATCCTCAGGGGTAAAGTTTCAAATGTCGGTGCTCCAGTGGCATACTCGGCTTGGAACCTACCTCCTCCCAAAGCTTTCACCCTTTTTGTGTCAAATCCGCCTGTGACTGATAGCAATTTGGGCCTTAGAGTGCGACCCTCTGCTGAAGAAGTCAGTACTTTGGTCGCTTCGCTCGGGGCGATTCCTGATGATGAACGGCAGGTTTATTTTGAAGTGCCTCTGAACCCCAGTGATGCTGACATAAACGACATGCTTGATCTATTAGCTGAGGATTCGTCCGATGCTGCTCCTGATGGTACCTTGGCAGTGGTGCCCCTTCCAGAGGTTGATACAACTTTGGATGTTCCGAAATCTATCAGCACTCGTCCGAGGCGTCCTAGCCGAACCAGTCAGCCCGAGCCTTCTGCTGATGAGCAAAAGAAAAAGAGAAGACGCCTCCGGCGAGTATCCAGTTTTGATGAGGACGCCGGCACTTTAGCTCCTGCTGCTGAAGAAGTGCCTGTAATCGGTCTTACTGACACTGATCCCAATGGGTGTGCCCAAACTGTTGCTGATCCCAATGGGAGTGCTGCTTGTGTTGCCGCTGTGGAGGATGAAGAGGAAGAAGATGAAGCTCCTTTAACTCGGAAAAACAGTCGGCAGTTCATTGCCAGCGGTGGAAGTAGTGGAGTTCCTTCTCCTGCTTTGTCTGCCCTTATTGGTCTGCAAGAGCTGTCCATGGCCAACTTTGATCAAACTCTAGAGGATATGGTCCCAGAGGATTTGCTATCAGAGCCTGTGGATGTTGATGCAACAGAGACTTGTGCTGCCGTGCCCGATGCTGGGTTGAGGTCATCCCGTGCCTCGTCGACCTTAGAGCATGATCTCGAGGGTCGGGATGCTGATTTGGATTGTCCTGGTCCCATGGAAGTAGCTGAAGGCCCGTCAACCTTAGAGGTGGTTACGGCAGAGAGCTTGGACCCCTTGAATAGTGCTGACACGCGCCCAGCCCCCGAGGATGTCGCCGGGGAAGACTTAGCTCGGGTGAAGAGTGTAAGCCACTGCCCAGCCCCCGAGGGTGTTGCCGGGGATGATCCGGCTCAAGTGGGCAGTGCCAACTTTGACCCAGCCCCCGAGGGTGTCCGAGCGAGGTCTCCTTCCTGCACTTCCATGGATGTTCATGCGGGTTCACCTCCACACTCTGGCGGTATGGTGGTGGCCCAAACTCTGGATCAGGGGGTCGCTTTAGAGGGCAGCATCCCCACTGGTCTGGCGTTAGGCTCTGTTGAATGTACTGAGCTCGTTCCTGCTGGTCTGCTGCAAGCTGCTTCGGGTGGTGGTCTGGCACCTGGTTACCAGCTGATTTCTCCTGACTTGGGGATCCCTTCGCTCTTTTCCAACCTCCAGGTGCTGTGCTGTGCTTTAGTTTGATCTTTATGTTGCATGAATTGTTGTCATTATGTTCATCCGCTTTTCTTATCAGGCTTTGGTGGATGGAATGGCCAGCCAGCTGAAGTCGCAGGGTGCTTCCATCCCAGAAGTGGCTTCATCTCTTGAGCGTTGGAATCCGGTGTTGCTTCATCGTCGTGTATCCGAGTTGGAGGCAACTAATGCTGGTTAGTGCCCTTTCTTCTTCTTCCTTGCCTTTGTTCGTGGATTGTTTTACCTTCTGACCTCATTTCGTTTGATTACCTCTTGATAGGAATGACTCGGCAGATTGCAGTTCTTGAGGAAAAACATTCCCAAGATCAAGCTGAAATGGCTCGACGGTGCGCTGACTTCGAGGAGAGGTATTCTCAGAGCCAGACTGAACTGAGTCAGGTCTCCGCGGCTTTGGATGACGCCAACGCTCTGAGTTCTTCTCTTCATGCTCAGCTTGACTCTGAAAAGGTAACTTACAAAACCGTGCTTCGCCTTATCATGCTCTTATTACTTGCTTGGATTCTGAAGGAGTTGATTTTTGTTTGCAGGAAGAAAAACATATCCTTGCTGCTTCTCGCGACAATCTGGATAGATTGTATCGAGATTCTAGCAATTCGCTGACCATCTTGGAGAGGAGCCACCGTTTTACAATGAAAGAACTGGACAATCAGCGTTGCAAGCTGCAAGAATCTTCGGACGAAGTGACCCGCCTTACGCAGTTGCTATCAGCAAAGGATGCCACCATCAAGGGACTCCGAGCTTCTAAGAAATCCATTGCTCAGGAGTTAGAAGCTGCTCAGCTGGCTACTAGAGTTGCCGAAGAAACTGCTGTCACTTTCAAAGCTCAGCGTGATAAAGCCCTGGACAAGGCTATTCGGGCGGGACGAATCTTGATGAGAAGACCCGGCGTGGTTGTCCCTGAAGACATAAGAGCCGATGTGAATGCTGCCCCCGATTCTTCGAATCGCCCTTCTTCGTCAGTCGTTCCTGAGAAAGACATTGGAAAATAAAGAAACATTTCGCGTGCTATGAGCGCGCGGTTAGCATGATCAAGTACTCGTTAGGGGTTATCGGCTTATCATTCGAACGACATTATCACTCTCTTATTGTATCCGAATTTATTAATTTGCAAATTTGTGGTAACGCTGCATGATGATTATGAAGTTTGTTTTCGGGATATGGAAGTCACCCCTTGAGTTGCGCAAGCGCGAGTAAGCTGCACCGGCTTGAGCCACCACTGACTTTAGCCGATAGCTCCGCTAGTAGGGTATAGTGGTCAACCTGGGTTAAGTAAGCGTGAGCATGTTGCACCGCCTTAAGTCGTTGACGACTTGAGTCGATTGCTCCGTTTGTAGGGCATAGTGGTCACCCTGAGTTAAGTAAGCGTGAGCATGTTGCACCGCCTTAAGTCGTTGCCGACTTAAGTCGATTGCTCCATTTGTAGGGCATAGTGGTCACCCCGAGTTAAGTAAGCGTGAGCATGTTGCACCGCCTTAAGTCGTTGCCGACTTAGGTCGATTGCTCCGTTTGTAGGGCATGGTGGTCACCCCGAGTTAAGTAAGCGTGAGCATGTTGCACCGCCTTAAGTCGTTGCCGACTTAAGTCGATTGCTCCGTTTGTAGGGCATAGTGGTCACCCTGAGTTAAGTAAGAGTGCAAGTCAATCGTAAATGAGCCGAGTATCTTTGAAATCTCTCTTTATTGATGACGTATTTTCATTATACAGAATACATGGTCGCCCCAGCTGTTTTGAAATACAGCTAGGGGTAAAACTTTCGAAGGTGCTCTATGTTCCAGGAGTTCCCAACTTCTGTGCCATCCATCTGGGTGAGGCGATACGATCCGGGCCGAGTGACCTCTGCTATTATGAAAGGCCCTTCCCATAAGGGTGATAACTTGTGCCGTCTCTCCCCCGTTAGAATTCGGCGGAGGACGAGGTCTCCTATCGAAAAGAGACGTTGCCGCACAGCTTTGTCGTGATATCGCCTTAGAGTCTGCTGGTACCGTGCTGATTGGATTACTGCATTCAGTCGTTCTTCCTCAAGTACATCAATATCCTCCAGCCTGGTGGCCTCGGCTTCTGCTATGCTTTCGAAGATTGATCTTGGCGCCCCAAATTTGAGATCAGCAGGTAGCACTGCCTCTGACCCATAGACCATGAAGAAAGGGGTGTTTCCATGCAGGGCTCGGCTAGGTTGGGTTCTCAGGCTCCAAACAACATAAGGCAGCTCTCTTATCCATTTTCCTGCGAATTTTTCATTCTTATCGAAGACCCTTTTCCTGAGTGCCTCCAATATCATTCCGTTGGCTCGCTCAACCTGCCCGTTGGCTCTGGGATGTGCTACGGATGCGTACTAGATCTGAATGCTCTTTTGCTCGCAGAAATCAAAGAATTCTGAGCTGGTGAAGTTGGATCCCAAGTCAGTAATGATACTGTTTGGTATCCCGAATCTAAATATTATGCTTTGTATGAATTCCACGGCTTTAGCAGAGGTTAAAGAAGCAATGGGCTGAAACTCTATCCATTTAGTGAATTTGTCAATTGCCACCAATACATGGGTATATCCTCCTTGAGCTTTCTTGAAAGGTCCAATCATATCCAGTCCCCAGCACGCGAAAGGCCAAGTTACTGGTATGGTTTGTAGCTGCTGTGCTGGCATGTGCTGTTGCTTTGACAGGTATTGGCAAGCTTCGCATCTCTGAACTAACTCGGCTGCATCGTTCTTCGCCGTCGGCCAATAGAATCCTGACCTGAAAACCTTCCCGACTAGTGTTCTAGATGCTGCATGTACTCCACATTGCCCTACATGGACTTCCTTCAGAAGTTGCTTCCCGGTGGATGGGAGAACGCACTTCATGAGGACGCCTGACGCGCCCCTCCTGTATAATACCTCCCCAATGAGTGTATAGTGAGCCGATTGTCTGGCAATGCGCTCTGCCGAGTTCTTGTCATCTGGTTCTTCTTCATTCTTTATATACTCAATAATCGGCCGTCTCCAGTCATCAGAGTCTGACTCGGGTTGATCTATGACGTTGCACTCTTCTGCTTGATCCATTGAGATACTCGGCTGCAGGATTTCTTGCACGAAGACTCCGGGTGGGACCTGAGTTCGACCGGATCCGAGCTTGGACAGTACGTCGGCTGCTGTGTTCCGATCTCTTTCTACATGATGAAATTCCAGACCCTCGAATTTATCTTCCAGCTTTCGGACGGCAGCGCAGTATTTTCCCATTGAATCACTTGAACAATCCCATTCTTTGTTTATCTATCTGATGACTACCAGAGAATCTCCATATACCATCAATCTTTTGACGCCCAGTGATATGGCGATGTTTAATCCGTGTATCAAGGCTTCGTACTCGGCTGCATTGTTAGAGGCCGGGAATAGCAACCGGAGAGCATACTTGAGGTGTTCGCCTCCAGGTGCAGTGAAGAGAATCCCTGCTCCTTCTCCCTGCAGCTTCAGCGAGCCATCAAAATACATTCGCCATACTTCTGTCGTCTCTGGATTGTCTGGAACTTGCTGTTCTGTCCACTCTGATACGAAATCAACCAGTGCTTGAGTTTTGATGGCAGTGCGAGGTCGGAACTCGATATCGTGGGATCCCAACTCGCAAGCCCACTTGGCTATTCGGCCAACGGCTTCCTTGTTGTGAAGAATGTCCCCTATTGGAAAACCAGTGACTACTATGACTTTGTGGTCGTCAAAGTAGTGGCGCAGCTTGCGGGCAGTTAGAAGTACTGCATATAATAGCTTCTGAACCTGAGGATATTTTTTCTTCGAGGGACCTAGAACTTCACTGATAAAGTAAACAGGATGCTGTACCGGATAGGCATGCCCTTCTTCTACTCGCTCGACTACCAACGCGGTGCTTACCACGTGAGTCGTGCAAGAGATATACAGCAACAAATCTTCATCTGGTTGAGTCGGCGTAGCTCGCCGGGGTGGTTTCAATACTGGCGGTGTTGTCAAGAATTTTTTCAGTGCGTCTAGAGCTTCTTGTGCTTCTGAAGTCCACTGAAACTTGTCCACTTTCTTGAGTAGCTTGTAAAATGGCAAACCTTTCTCTCCCAGCCTGGATATAAATCTGCTCAGGGCTGCCATACATCCAGTGAGTCGCTGAACCTTCTTTTGTGACCGAGGAGCTTCCATCTTCATGATAGCTTCAATCTTATCTGGATTAGCCTCAATTCCCCGGTGGCTGACGATAAATCCGAGCAACTTCCCTGCTGGTACCCCGAAAACGCATTTTTCAGGATTGAGCTTCCATCTATATCTTCTCAGGCTGTTGAAAACCAGCTGTAAATCTTCGATGAAGTTTTCCGAATTCTCTGTTTTGATCACCACGTCATCTATGTAAGCTTCCACACGCTTGCCCCAGTGATCGGCTAGCCATGTTTGAATGGCTCTCTGATAAGTCGCTCCAGCGTTTTTGAGGCCGAACGGCATGGAGGTATAACAGAAAGCACCAAACGGAGTGATGAACGCCGTTTTTTCCTCGTCTTCTTTTGCCAAACTAATCTGATGATACCCGGAATAGCAATCTAAGAAAGACAGCACAGAACATCCAGCGGTGGAATCCACCACCTGGTCTATCCTCGGGAGCCCGAAGGGATCCTTCGGACAGTGTTTGTTGAGATCAGTATAGTCGACGCACATGCGCCAATCCACTTTATTCTTTTTGAGTACAAGAACAGGGTTGGCCAACCATTCGGGGTGTAATACTTCTCTAATAAATCCAGCCGCGACCAAGCGAGCTAACTCGGCACGAATGGCCTCTCTCTTGTCGGGCGTAAAACGACGTAGCTTTTGCCGGATCGGCCTCGCCTGGGGATAGACCTTCAATTTGTGCTCGGCCAGTTCTCTTGGGACTCCCGGCATATCCGCAGGTTGCCATGCGAATACGTCTCGGTTATCTTGCAAGAACTGGACGAGCGCGCTTTCCTATTTGTCACTTAAACTGGAGCTGATGATGGCCGTTTTGCGCTCATCAGCGAATCCCAGGTTGATTCGCTTGGTTTCTTCAGTCGGCCGCATAGAGGTCACTGCCTGAGCTTCGTTTGCCGGTACGGCGAGATCTTCCTCAGGCTTAGAATTCGCCGGCGTAGAAGGAACCGTTGACGGCTTGGTGGTGAGGGCTGCTTGGATGGCCACTTGGAAACATTCTGCGGTGCCTTGGAAGTCGGCGCGCACAGTTATGATTCCCTGCGGTCCTGGCATCTTCAGTATCATGTATGTATAGTGCGGAATGGCCATGAATTTGGCCAGTCCCGGCCTCCCGATGATGGCGTTGTACCCGCAGTCGAAGTTCGCCACCTCGAACCTCAGGAATTCGGTTCTGTAGTTCTCCGGAGTCCCGAAGGTGACCGGCATGTAGATGTGGCCCAGCGGGTATTCCCCTTCCGTCGGCACGATGCCAAAGAAAGGAGTGTCCGACTCGTGGAGCTCTCTGAGGTGAACCCCCAAGCCTTGGAGCGTACGGGGGAAGGTGACATTGATGTTGCTCCCCCCGTCCACTAGCACCTTCTTTACCCGGCTCTCTCGGATCACCGGATCGACGAGGAGCGGGTATTTGCCTGGATGGTCGAAGTTGAGCCATTGATCCTCTCGAGTGAAAGTGATCGGGTGCTCCGACCACCGGTATGGGGCGGGAGGACCGGTGGTCGCGACCAGTATTTGGCGGTCGTTGAGCTTTTGTTGTCTTTTGTTCTCCTGCGACCCATGTCCGCCGAAGATGACGTTGACCTCCCTGTCAACGCGTGGGAAAGCTCCTCCTCCCCCCTCCTCCTGCTGACGGGGCTGTCGTGGTTCATCTGGTCCTCCCCTCGGCGGAGGAGGCGGTAGAGGTTGGAAGGGTCGGCCGTGCCCGACGGAGTGCTTGAAGTCCCGACAGTTTCGAAGAGTGTGGCGCATGTCCTTGTGGTACGGGCACTGGGCGTCGAGGATGTCGTCCAGCGTGCGCTCGCCTCCACGAGGTCCTCCTCGGGCGCGAGAGGCGGGTGGTCCGGCGGCGTGTACTTCTTCTCGAGGCCTCTTCTCCTAGCGTTTGTCGGATGGCTGGTTCGCGTCACGTCGTGGTGCTGCCGGTGCAGGCTTTGCTCCTCCGATGAGATCCTGGGCCCGCTCGTCGGCGGTGATGTAGAGGTCGGCTTCCCGGAATAGCTCCTCGGAGGTAGTCGGTGCCTTTTGTAGTATGGCTCGGACAAAAGCCGAGTCATTGGATCCTCTGTAGAAGTCCTCGATCACGGCCGCCTCCGTGACCTCGGGGATACGGTTTCTCATGGTCTGGAACCTTTTGAGGTACGATCGGAGAGTCTCGTCCCCCCGGCGCTTGATGGATTTGAGGTCCCATGGTTGCGCTGGTTTGTCGGAGAGGGACTGGAAGTTGGCGGTGAAACGTCGACTGAAGTCTCCCCAGTCATCGATGCAGTGTCGAGGTAGATGTCGTAGCCACTGCAGCGCATCTTGCCCAAGGACGATGGGCAGATACGCGGTCATGACGTCATCAGATGCCCTGGCAGCCCGAGCAGCAGTGGTGTAGACGGCTAGCCAACCCCCTGGATCTTGCTTCGGTTCATATTTGTCGACATTAGATACCTTGAAGTTGGGGGGCCATTGGATGGCCCTAAGGCGCGGAGTAAGAGCGGATACTCCGCACGTGTCTTCCTGTCGTCGGGGACGATGTCTGTCCCGGGGAGGGGAGTGGTGGTGATGGTTCCTCGACCGTCCCCGGGTGATACCACCAGTTGAAGCTGTTGCCGACTCAGTCCTGGTGGCCTGGCTTTGAGTCGGGAAGCCGTGATCTCGGTCATACTCCTCCCGACGGCGAATTTCGTTTTCATGCCGCCGTTCGCGCGAAGCATTGATAGAGCTTCGCGCGTCTCGGCGACTGTTGATGGCGTGTCGCAAATCGTTCGGCGGGTGGGCGAGCGGTAGAAGATGGTTGGCCGCCTGAGTGAACAGGCGTCGGTATCCCTCGGCGTCGGGAGTCCGAGGAAGTCCGTCAGCTATCCGAGCTAGAACGCCTCCGACTTCGCTCGGCGTGTTCATAGCTCGGGCGAAGTCGGGGTTCAGGTTGCGCCCGAAGAGCGGATTCTCCCGGCGTTGCCTTGCATCTTGCTCGGCTTGTTCCTGAGTCCGTCGGCGATCACGTCGTCGGGAGTTCCTTCGCTCCCTGAAAACGCGTTCTTCCGGAGTTTCTCCTATCTCCGAGACCTCATCTCGTGAGACAGGCTGCTCTGGATCCCGTTCTCCAGCCGCGTGATGTCGTCGAATATTCCTGCGTCGGTTCCTCTGTCGGCGGGATTCTCGTTGAGGTGGTTCTTCTCCAGGCGCAGTCGGTTCGTCGTCAGAGACGGCGGGCGACTCCACTCTCCCGATGAAGAGGACGTCGGGGTAGAATGGTGCTGCTGTCGTGGTGACTTTCTTTCCGTTTTCCTTTGAGGCCGGAGGAACGGAAAGAACGACTTGCCTTTCCCTGGTCTCCTTCTTCCTCGCGATCCGTGTCCATTCTTTCGTCGGGGAAGTAGACAGCGGAGTCTTCCGGGTCAGCGAGCTTCCAGCTCCAGCCTTCCTGGAGATAATCTCTCTTCGAAGAACCGGAGGTAGCGTCTTTCCAGCATTTTCGGAGTTTGTTGGAGGAGACTTCTGCTCCGGCAGATCTGCGAGGCGGTGTAGAATTCCCTCTTCATCCGCTACAGATGAGATTGTCCCGAAGCAGAATACAGATCCGGGACGCACGGCGATCTTGCTGTGGAAGGTGACGGCCATTGAGCTAGCTTGGATCGTCGACACACCCCCTACCTGGCGCGCCAGCTGTCGGTGTTTTGGGTCCGACCGCACATCCGGGGTTGCCCCTCAAGGTGTTTTTAGGAGTAGGACGGTGTCGACGACTGTAGCAAAATGGTTCGTGCCGATCGCACGAGGGACAATGGACAAGATTTGCAGGTTCGGGCCGCTTAGAGATGCGTAACACCCTACGTCCTGGTGAGTGTTCGAGTGTGGTTACAAGAGGGCTCTCTGGAAGGCACAGAGAGTTTACGTGGGTGGCTAAGTGAAGTAGGGTCGATCGATCTGAAGGGGTGCCCCCTAGGCCTTATATACTCGACCGTGGGGCAGTACATGTGACATGATAACAACAAGTAGCTAAAAGATAGTGAACCTTTTGAGTTTATCCCTATGTAACCTTCGCTGACTTATCCTCGCATGGCTCCGTTGCATGGGGGCTTCAGCGCGAGAAAGTCGGGTCTCTGTTGCGATTCATTCGTTCGACGTTGTGGGCCGTCCGGGTTTGCACCAGTCCAGTCTCACGTCTTCTCTTCTTTGTTGGTCGTCTTTCCCTAGGCCCACGAAAGAATGACCTTACGAATTATTGGGCCCTTGGGCCTTTCGTGAGGCCTTTTACTTCTTTAGTGGACCCAGGGGATATCTATCCCCCACATAACCTCCCAAGTAATTAGGCCCACCTACAGTTGTCCTTGTCTAACAGACATCAGACACCCTGTAGATGTTCCTAAGTCACTTGACAAGTTCGGTATCTTTTCTTACCTTACCAGGAACGATTTACCCGTCTTGCAGACATTACAGAACATCGGAGATAAAGAAAGGCGGAAGCGATTACATAACTTACATTTATTTAAAAAGCAAGCTCAAGTTGTTTTATTACAGACCAGAACTAAAAAGCGAGTGCTGAGTAGTAATATTATACAAACCAAGGGAGGCACAGACTCCTCTCGATAAGTTTTAAGCAAAAGTTTTTTATGTGGAGGACCAAGTCCTCCCGCACTTCAGTCTTGCTTTTCCTCCTTAGGAACCACCTTGGCACAGAAGCAACAGAAATCTGCTACTTCCTCACCTAAAAACAACGAAGGGATAAACCCTGAGTATGGAATTACTCAGCAAGTCTTACCCGACTAAAGAAAAGACTCTCAAGGGTATGCTGGTTATATGGGAGTCAAGGTAAGGCTTTTCAATAATCAAAGACTCTGTTTTGCAGAAATGCTTACTAAAGTGGATCCTTAAAAATCCAATTTTATTTGTCAGGTTAAGTAGAATTACCTGTAACTAGAGTTCTTTCTACCCTAGTTCAATCACTGGTCCTACACTAGCCAATTTCTTAACAAAAACCCATCATCTTTAGTGGAATGCTACGTGTAGGGTAGTGACCAAGTCTTCATAACCGCGAAGGTACGGCGATCCGAATCGATTATACTCAGCTGAGGATCTCCAATCACACGACATATGTAGCACTTAACCCTTGCATATGTCAACCCGCCACCGGGGTTCTTAAGACCAGATCAGGTTCACGCAAACCGAGAGCACAGATACACCACCGTCCAGCCTCTTGCCACGGAGGGTACACGCTACTCTCACCACCGCTCCACGCCCATTTCGTGTTATCTTATTCTGGCCTTAGACTGCCCGAGGCAAGGCTTACCCATGATGAGGCATGTGACCAGTTAAAGGGTCCTCGATCATCAAGCCTACATCTAGACGGTCCTTAATCGACTCAGACGGAGACACTACACGAGACTCTCTTCTCGTGCAAGTCACCCGCCCGGTCTCAGCTTAATCTTTTTAACCCAAAAACTTGGTACCTGGTAGAGGTACATCTTTTCCGATGTTGAATCCATCACGGCCATGATGGATCCACCATCAAGTTTTATTTTTGAAAACATCCCTCCCACTTTGCCAATCATCTTTTGCAAAACAAATCATTTTGTTTTTCTAAAGCAATACTAAGCATAGTAAAACCTTTTTGTAAAAACAGGGTTTCAAGGAAGGTAATCAAGTTCAAGGAAGGTAATGCAGGAATTGTTTAATCAATCAACTCCTATCACCTAATGCAGCAAGCAAGTGAGAAAGATTTTAAAAACATCAAGGGAGGTGGCAAATGCACCGGGGCTTGCCTTCGTTAACAGGTGAGTCGGGCTCGGATCCACAAATATCGAAGTAGAAGCAGTTGCCTGCTTGAGAATCCGAGGGTGGTGGTGTCCTTTCTTCGGGGACTTCTATTTCTTCTTCACGTTCTAACATAACCATATATATACATATATAAGAATGAATGCCATGTAATGCACATGAGAGTGCGAAGATAATAAATATTTATTGTCTAAGTCTTGAATACAACTTTCCTTCACGGAACTCCGAGAACTTAGGGTTTCCGGAGTCAGTAAAGGAGTTCACAAGGCAGGGGGTGTTTTGGGGTTTGGTGATCAAACAAGGTCCAAATCAACCCAAATTCTACCCAAGGCTTCTAAATAATATGAGGAACTTATATAAAAATTTTGAGCATTTTTGGGATTACCAAGCATTTTCTAAAAATCTAGAACCAATACTTTTAACTACTTTAAATGCCCTAAAATTTCTTATTTCCACTAAAATTCATGAAATTATTTTTATTAAATTCTAGGGAAAATAAGAAACCTAGGAAAATTGGTTTCACAATTTTACCATTTTTCTGTAATTTTCTACAATTGTTTTGGTTCTGGAGTAAAAACAAAAAGAAAAACTTATGAATAGTACTGGGCTGATTTCAGCCCAGTGGCCCAGCTCAACGAGGAAAGCGCGCGCGTGCGCCTGCGCCCTGGCAGCTTTGCAGAAAGGGCCTTGGGGTTGTATTTATTTGGAGACAGGTTCTTCTACTGTTCAGTGAGTCACTGACGGTTTACACTAAGGCCCTCCACCTTCTAAACTTTCGCAGAGCAAAGTCCACGACGAGGAATCAGCCCTCGCCGCACTCCGGCGATTCTATTCCGGCCAAAATGACGCCACGACTGGAGCTCTCAAGCGACAGGAACACAATTAGATCCACCCCGACCATTTCCCCTCCATCAATTTCACTAATGGTGCACTATAATGTCCTGGCCACGGTGGCAGAGCGGATGGACAAGAGGTGAACATGTTCCGATCGGACAACGGCGGGGATGGCCAAATTGAGGCTAGGTAAAGGCTTACGGGTTCACTAGGGTCCATGGACATGCTTCGGTTTGGGCAGAACAAGACCCGAAGAACGGATCGACGGTGGGGGGGGTCATGGCGGTGTTTGACAGCGCACAGGTGTGTTTCGGTGAGGAGCTTCGGCCAAACTCTAAATTGCCACATCTAAGGGCAATAGGAGATCAAGGATTAACTAAAACTGGGAGCAATTTGAGAGTTACTAACCAGAGGAACGCTGGCTACGAAGAAGTTCTTCATGGCGGAGCAAGAACGAAGAAGAGAGGGAATTGGGACTGCGCAAGTTCTCTGGCGAAATGGAGTTGATTGCTTAAGCACTGGGGTGCGCAATGGAGAGAAGAAGCGGAGTCCGAGCTCAATTTATAGGCCGTCGACCGGAGTTGGAGAAGAAGCGCGGACTACGGATGCGCTGGCAAGCTTTCCGCGCGGCGGATTCCGGTGAGGGCACGGGGGTCGCCGTTTAACCGGAGTTCGCCACCTCGGTAACCTTTTGCCACGACGCCGAGGATATTTACCGTGGCCACCGACGACCAGTCACGCCGCGGTGGCGTTCTCATCGCCGGCGGGGGGGCTGATCCTGATCCACGACGTGATATTTCAGATGACAGTGAACAGTGTGCCAGCTTCAGTGGACAGCTTAACTGACAGACCAAGTTGGAGCCCAGTTTTCTCAAATTTTTATGTGAAACCTAAGCCAACTTTCTGTAGTAAAGTTGTAGAACTATAATCCATCTATAACCTTGCTACAATGTGCTCTCACAAAAAGTCACTGGATCCCATTCAAAATCGATCTCAAAGTTCATCTCATAACACTGTTACTCTGAATTTCAAACCTCAAGCAGTCTGACAGTCCAACTTCAGGCTCAATTATCTCTGGATTTTTCTTAACAAGTGAGCTTACCACCTTAAGCAAAGTTGTTCTTCTATAATCAGGTTACAATTTTGATGTGGTGACCTAATATGAATTCTCACTATTTTGAAAGCTACACAGCCCCAAAGTTGGGCCTATAACCCTGATTTCAGACTTAGCATAGGAATCAAAATTGGGGTCCTTTTTGCAAATGAGTCCAAAACTTAGGGTTTGGCTTTCAAGTCCACATATTTGTGAACCAAATGACTTAAAATACCTATTTGACTTGGTTTTTGCACTTTAGCCCAAAAGTGGACTAATTTTGCACATAGGTCCCTAGGGTTTGGTTTTAGGGTTTTCCAGGGTTCTAATTGAGATTCTTGATGTCCCAGGGGTATAAATGTGATTCAACTTTGTTTTTGGGGATATTTTACAACTATTTCCCTAAAGCCTTTAGGTTTTCTCAACATGGGTTAAGTTTTACCCCTTTAATCCCTATTTAGGGTTAAGTTTCCTATCCAGGGTTCTATTTGCAAAAACACTTAAACAATACAACTTGTTTGAAATTTTTGCCTAGTGAATGCACTCTAGGTGTATCAAACATATGCAATGCCAATGCTTATGATGTCATGCTCAAGTTTTAGTTACAGTAACACCAGGGGTGTTACATCACCTACGCGCAATCTCAAACCCCGCCGCGGGTAACAATTCTCCCCTCACCAACCAAACTGCAGCGGCACTGCTTAACAATTCCATAACTTAAAAATTAAGACAGCAGTGGTGTCAAACAAAAACTCCAGAGACAACTACATAAAATTCCCCACAAGTTTTGTATACAATTTATGATTAAATTCTAACATCTAATTACCTCTAAACGGTCCACAAAATAAACCCTGCAATCTGTTTTTTTTCTGTTTTGGGCAGCGACATACTCGGATTCAAACAGCGATACTTTTAAAATATAATTCCGATTCGAGCGCATAAGTACTTGTTGGAAAGGTAAGAAAAAACCCTACATGAATCTCATACTGATTAACACTAATTACTCCCAAAAAAACCCCAGAAACTGCTAATACTGCTGCTGTTCATCCTCCTGAAAATCTGTTTTTTTTGGACAGCCACATGCTCGGATTCAAACGATGATAACTTTTAATTTATAACTCGAAATTGAGCGCATAAATACTCGTTGGAAAGGTAAAACAAAGTTCTGCATGATCCCCAAATTGATCCCCATTAATTTTTCACGAAAAAAACTAGAAACTGCTAGAACTTCCGCTGTTCATCCACCACCTAAAATTCTGGACATCCCCCCTCTACCCAATCGCAACCGCAACATATAATCAATTGAATCGCAGCGCAAATGAACAAGGGATGAACACAAAAATGACCTTGGATTCTCCCCCTTTCCTTCCTCCATTCTTCCCTCCACCAAAACGATTGAAGACTCGCACCACGTGACGATGATCCGAGCGGCAAGGACTGACACCTTGGGAGGAGGAGATTGGGGGGGCGGCTAGGGTTTGGTGGTGTGGCTGCAAGAATTGAGAGAGGAGGAGATGGGCAGGGGGGCGGTGGCCAAGGTGTGGGAGAAGTGGGGGGGCGGCTGCACAAGAGGGGAGGGGGTTAGGAGGGAGGCGGCTAGGGTTTGGGAGGATTAATGGGCCAAAACACCAATTGCGGCCCAACTAACCCACGCGACAGCTCCCGACCGCAACGCAAGCGTCAAACCAAATAAATTCTACTGCCCTAGTTGTGAATGTTTTCCACAAAATTCCAAATCCCCAAAACAACAACCGGATGAGGGAAAAGAAAAAAACAAAAAGAACAACCCCCAACTTCTCTTCTTTGCAAACCGGGTATCACAAGATGGCACACCTGTCTAGTCCATTGTCAAACAGTGCGCCCGTGCCGCGCGGCGCATTGTGTCCATCATCCCTTATACGAGAAGCTTCCCCTGCACGCCGAGGCGATGCAGATCTCGGATGACAGGGTTCAAGAAGGTTGCTCTAGCAGCAAACATTAGTAGCTCCAAGTACAACATCCGTTGTGTTCCTGGGCCCACATGTCGGGGCTCAGTTCACTTGTACATGCCCTCCTTAAGCTATAAAAGGGGAGGCATGCAACGTTAAGAGGGGAGACCCAACTTAGACTCAAAACTGAAAGTTGCCTAGAGGGGGGGGTGAATAGGCAAGTTAAAACTTTTTCAACAAAAACTAGAAGCAAACTGGGTAAAACTGAATTGATCTCGAATTCACCCAGTTAACTTTGGAAATGAGATGTTCTAAATGATCCACAGGGTTCAAAGTAGTAGATCTGAGAAGGGCACTTCTCAAAATCCACAAACCAAAAAGATATAAACAAATCTTCCACGCAATGGTGAGAGAACGAAGAACACAAACAAACACAATGAGCAAGAACACAAGAGACACAAGATTTATCTCGAGGTTCGGTCACACCACCAAGGTGCCCTACTTCCTCGTTGAGGTGCCCACAAAGAGTCGGGTCTCTTTCAACCCTAATCCTCCTTTGCCGACCACAAAGGTCAAGCCCACACAATAATCTTTGCTCAAACGAGCGGGTAATACAAACTTTCTTGTGGTCTTCCACAAGATTTGGAGAGTCACAAGAGACACCTAGTCGTCTAGGAGCTAGAAGCTCCAAGAGTAATGAATCCACAAAGAACTCGATGTAGTACCAAAGCTCGAATCAAGAAGAGCAAGAGAGATTTGGAGATGAAGCACAAAAATCGCAGCTCTCAAACTCACTCAAAGATTTCTCTCCAAAGATTTGAAATGGGAGAGGCAAGAGGTGTGTGAGAGAGAGTGGGAGGTGTTTCTCAGGTTAGAAATGGAGTTTTGTGTGTGCTCTACCGTGGGGAAGAGTGTGGGAGGTGTATATAAAGGTGCCCCAAAAGCTGGTGGCCGTTGGGGAAATCTGACTGAAATTCGGTTGAACCGGTTTCAAATACGGTTGAACCGGATTCCACCAGTCGGTTTTCGGTTCACTGGCGGACTCAGCCGGAGACTGGACCGGACTCAAATTCGGTTGAACCGGTTTCAAATTCGGTTCAACCGGTTTCAAATTCGGTTGAACCGGATTCAAAATTCGGTTGAACCGGTTTTCCAAAAAACTGCACATGACTTTTTCTGACAGGACTGACTGGCAGACTGGCAGTGATAGAGGGGAACAGTGCAGAAACCGGTTGAACCGGTTTTAGGTCCGGTTGAACCGGTTTTTGAACTGTTGCACAGATTTTGAGAAAACCGAAGTGAAACCAGGGTAAAATGGAACTTTTAGATCAAGGATTTTGAGCTTTAGTACCAACACCAACCTTCTTTATGGATCCCCCTTGATAGTACGACGATTCCTATTCTCAAGTCAAATAAAATATAATTAAGTAAACTCCTTGAGTCATTGGTGTCTCAAGTGTGATTTCTCCATGATGTTGCTTCATAAGGATCACAAACATCTTTGTCTCACCTTTTGAAGCAAACACAAATCGAGCCTGTGACTTGTGCCATTTCACCATATATGAGTTCAAATCATGGCTTCAAGTCACCTTACTGATGCATCAACATGTTGTAACTCTTCATAGCAGATTAGTTCATCGACTTAGTGCAAGTACTCTCTTCTTCACCTTAGCCATGGTACGTCGGTCTACAAGCCTTCGCTTGGCCTTCACCTTCGCTTAGTTCCTCGAAGCCCTTTCCTTGCTATCTTCACCCTATCAAGCCATTCTTGAGTCACATCCTATTGAGCATCCATTGAGAGAATCATTTCTTCAATATTGTGAACCTTGCTTGAATGTCATCTAGATATAACTGCTAAGATCAATCAAGCTCTAGTTTGATTCTCATATATTCATATATGGACTAATAGTAATATGGTCAAGCCAATTCACGATTCCTCATATCTTATTCACTTTGGCTTGACCAATCCTCTTAATCACTTAAACCTCTATTATGATCATATTTATGCATAGTGATTTCTCAGGACTTGTCCATATATTCAAACCAATATAGAGACCATATTATATCCATTTGCATTATCTCACTGGTTATTTGACTTTGTGTTGAACCTTGTTCACTGATCATTATACACTATTCAAGTATGTTCATCATACTAAATTTCCTGTTCAACACTTAGCAAACTTGTTAGACCTTTAAATATGTTGTTATCCAAATCACCAAAACTCACAAAAGCGATGAATGCACTTTCAATCTCCCCCTTTTTGGTGATTGATGACAACACATTTAAAGCTTACATAAGATTTGATAAATAAGATTTTGAATCCTATGATATAGTTTCCTCCCCCTAAATATGTGCATTTCAGAAAATACCAATTTTGTACTCAAATGCCAAAACCACATATTTGGGTCAAAGAGTGAAGACAACTTATATCATACTATTCATAGGGTGCTTTGTGTCATAAATAAACGTGATGCTCATGACATATTATGCACTCATCAATTTCCTTCATCTTATGTTTTATTTATGATTCAACCCCCTTTTGTCAATTATTTCTCCCTCTTTTCAAAAGTCTTCTTACACTTAGTTACATAAGACTAAAGGTAAGCTTTAATGCACAATTTCTCCCCCTTTGTCATAAATCTCCAAAAAAAGATATAAAGAATATAAAGGGTAGAAATTATGACTAATCAAGATTTGAACACACTATCATGAAAAGGGTCCTTATATGGCACAAAGGTAATGGAGAAGTGTCATAAGTGATGTACCTTTGTGTTTTACCTTTTCAAAGGGATGTTCCACACTTGTGTTGTATTTAGAGTTCATTTTGCAATCTCTTGTTGGCATAATTGTGACATAGGTCCAAGATATCAAATGAATATTGTCATACTAATTGAAAGATAAATCTTGATAACTAGAGTCTAGATGTCACCTAGCATTTTCTTATCATAACAAGAGGCATCATGAAAATTGCACAAGTATGAATTATACAACTAGTTATCATGTACGAAAAATATCAATTGAAAACCACCAATTGATACAATTTGATAGATAATCAGATCACTAATTGCATATTACACTAAGTTCTCCTCAAGTTTTAGTGCACACATATATATGAATTCAATTGATACCTGTTGAGAGTACTTATTTGCAACTTAAAGTACCATTGGCATAAAAGGAGTATCAATTGAACATAATCATGCAACATAAGAAACATGTGCACTATTTAATCAATTAAGTTCTAGACAGGAGAATCTATAAGCTATGCTACTTCAGATATTTGTAATCCAAAAAGATGTGATACATATTTACCAATTTTAGATGACGTTGGAGTAGCATATACAAGAGAAACTCATTATCTTATGAAATGTATAGAAGATACATTTATTGGAGCAAAGAATCTTTGATACCCATCAAAATTTGCAGTGGAAGTGATTGTCTTTGCTTGAAGATTCCTTTCTAATTTGAGACTACACACACAATAGACTTGAAAATGAAGTTAGTCTCAAAGATTCAAATTATAGACCATTCTCCCCCTAAATGTGTGCATACAAGTGATGAATACTTGTTTAGCTTATGCACTTGGACTTGTGAGGCCAGGGGATTAAGTTCTACAATTTGAACCTTGGTACAAATAAAGTATGAAAATGTGAAATTGTACCAATTGAAGGAATTACTCATAATCAAAAGGTATACTAATAGATATGATATGCAATATTTTAAGCCAAGATTCAAGTGCAACCTTATGATGTGACTTAAGATATTGCATATACATGCATACACTAACTTGTAAGATCCTAGATACACAAATGTAATACAATAGTTTATGGAGTGACACACCTTTGTTCTATGCCATATGGTCTTCATTATAATCATGAATTTCTATCTTAGCTTTTGATAGGCTTGACATTTCAAAGAGAAACTTATCCTCTTTAAATGATCAAGAGAAACTCATTCTCTTCAAAGAACTACACAAATTCACTAAAAGAAAATGTTAGTCTTTAAGGACATAAGATATAGAGTGAGCTCCCCCTAAATGTATACATCAAGTACTCGAATTACTTGTAACATGCACTTGAATCAATTAAGATTCTTAGAGGAGTTCATCATAAATCTTGGTCAAGGCATAATATATTTGAAACAATTGAATTTATGCTAGAGAACACATATTGTTCCCCAATAGAACTAATCCATGGGGTGACATGTGGTAAAGATTTGATCATTTCCTTGGAACCACTCATCCTCATTTGATGTTCTCCAAGGTGTGAGACTACAAAACATGAACTTGAAATCATTAGCCTCACAAGATATAGGCTAAACTCTTCCTCAATTTGTGCATGCAAGAGTACACAAAGTACACTCATGCACATCAACAATACGAGGTTAAAGGTGAAGTTTGCGCTATATCTTGGTTTAACATAACATGCTTTACATAGATGATGAAAATCAAACCAATTGAAAGTTTAAGAACTAAAAGTATATCAATTGAAATCCTAAAGGGTAAAGCATGCTAAGATGAACCTCAAACCTCATAATGAAGGATATCATATAAATATGTCACTACATCTTCATTATTTGGTTGACAAAAAGTGTAACTCCCTTCTTGAATGATTGTGCTTTCTTTTCTTTTATGATTTCATCCAACCAAGTGATCTTGAACTTTATTCATCTTTGCTTGGTTCGATCATACTTGATATGAGACCCATTGAACCTCAATGATTGAAAGAACCAAGACTCTTATATCCGTAGATTTTGAATCCATCTTGAAAGCACTTGGAAAGACCTTATTGAAACACTTAGAAAAGAGAGCATTAGAAACACAAGGGAGGGTTTCACAAATGATAATCCTTATATGTGGATGGAAAATGAATAATCATTCTTGAAGCCCAAAAGGATAGATTAAATTCCTTTAAATTAGTGCACACATATAGTTGATGTCAAAGTTATATGCACTATTGAACATTTTATATTGCAAGGAAATTTAACCTATACTATGGTACATCCCACTAAGGATAGAATACTAAAACAACTGAAGGAGAGGAAGTTTTCATACCTTGGCCTCTTATCAACTTCTTCTTACTTTATTTGAATAGTATCCTTTAAGCTAGTGATTTATACAATTTAAAACAAGCACCATCTCTTAACATAAATTTTCTATGGATAAACTCAACACAAGAGATGGCATTAGTAGCACAAGCACTAGTTTCTTATTTAGCAACCCTTTATATGTGAAGGGCAAACGAGTTGCTAAAATAGAGAAACATCATAATATGGACTAAATTTCCCTTGAGCCCTCATGCACAATATATTTTGAATGACATGGATAATATGCATGGTTATTCAATGAAGTCTAAAGGGCTGACTTAATCCATATTATGGTGAGTGTCTAATAAAGAAGAATCAAATCCAAATTAACTAGATAGAGAATACATCACATAATTTTGGATTGTTCACCATATGATAATATTCATTCAACTTCCAATTAGACCTTTATTTCATAATCAACAACTGATGTATATCCTCAAATGCTTCTTTTTCCTTAGTGGCTACACAAGTCACAAAAATATAAGATTTGAAAATAATATGCATTTGAGATTCAGTTGTTATCACCCTTGCTACTATCTCCAAATATGATTTATACATTCATTATCTAGCACCCAACTTGATCCATTGAAGAAGTGATCCTGCAAAACATGTTAAAGCTTCGTATTTTGGTACCCAATTTGAATTGGGTCCTTTGAGATTAGTAGTAAGAGGCTTGAGTACCCACACAATCCTTATTGTGGCCTTTCTCTTTGTGTAGGCACCCACATATACTTGACAACCATCTTACATGGTTTCAAGTCAATATTTAATCACATAGATAAAAACTAGAGTTAAGAATAGGAGCCTTTTCTCCTTTTATTAATACATCATTGTGTTGCCTTCTTGATGATGAACCTACCTTGACTTTGGGTGCACCTAGCTTATCAAGGTTAGTCACACAAGCATTCATATCATAAAGACAAGTTATGCATGGAATTTACAACTTAGTGATCCAATTCAATGTGAAGCATATGATATCGATTGAAGTAGATTTCTAAAATATCAAAATATGGGTTTCCAAAATTTAGAGAGTATGGATCACTAATTGTACCTTTTACAGTTTAAAAATCATATCCATGTTAGTGCATATGTATGTGATGAATATCAACAAAAAGGATTCTTATGCACTTTTAGAATTAACGATAAGGGAATTTTAAACTGCATCAAGAGTAGCTATTTAGAAAACAAAGATTACAATCCATATGGATGAGATACAAATTTATCATTTTGGATTGTCTTAGTATAGCTTACTCAAGTGAAACTTATTCTCTATGACACAAGATATATAATGTTCTCCCACTAGATATGTGCATCAAGTATTTGAATGACTTGCCACATGCACTTTCAGTTAAGAGTCTCATGAGGAGTATATTACATATCATGGTCAAGGCATGACAAATTTGCAATGAATTAACTTATGCCTAAGAATACTTACCACCATATAGAATGTACCATTTGGTATACCAATTTGACAGATCTTACTATCTGTGGTGGTGTCACCTTAGTATTCTTCTTTTCATCATTTGTGGAGACTTACTTCTTTGTTATCTCTTTTCCTTTTAAAACTAGTCGATAAAACACTTTGAAAAGAGGTATTAGTAGTACAAGAAAGTATTTAATGAATGATGATATCTATATATGAATGGCAAACAAATCATCATTTATGAGGCGTAAAGGCATAAATTAAATTCCTTTTAAGTTAATGCACATGGAGGAGTGAATTAACAATATGCACCAATTTACAAATGTAAGCCAAAGGAATTTAACCTTCATATTGACATTACTTTCCATAGAATAGATTATTACCAGTTTAAAGAATGTCACTTGAAAGGAACTATTATTGGTCACATACCAAATGAAACAACTAGTTCCATACCTTTGCCTTGAGCATTCCTAATCTTTATTTTAGGTGAAGATTAACCTTTAAAACTTGTGATTTTACCAATTGAAAGAGCACAATATCTACTTATGAATTTCCATGAAATATCTTAAAAGAGATTGTATTAGTAACACAAGCGATAGTTTCCTATTTAGCAATCTCTAGTATATGAATGACAAGAAGGTTACTAAAACAAGGAAACCTCATGATATGAACTAAATTACTCTTACAAGCATCATGCATAACATCAATTGTAAAAAAGATGAAAGTAGCATGATTATTTAATTAAGTTTACATGGCAAGTTTAATTCATAGCATGGTGAGTGATTAATGTAGAAGACTCAAAACCAATTTAAACAAGAATGAATACATCACATAGTATTGGTTCGATCTTCTTTGAATGTTGAATGGCACACTCCATTTGGGAAACACATTTTCATGTTGTGAGACTACATAAACACTTAGATAGAAACATTAGTCTCACAACTCTAGTCATATAGAGAATTCCCCATTTGGTAAGTGCTATAAGAATTTGAATTTCTTACTTAGCACTTTATTCATTTAAGAACATGGGATAATACTCTTTATGTCTAGGTCATGGCAATAATATGACGATTAACTTGAAATATGCCACAAGATACATACAATCAATTTAAAGCATGTAGATTGTCACAATATAAAAATATGAACTTGCAATCTACCATATAATTAGATCCTTTCCAAAGCAAGGTAAAATCTTTTAAGTTCATTCTCAAGTGCTTCATTTTTCCTATGTGGCTACAAAATACACAAAGGAATATACCAATTAAAAGCAATGTGCACTTAAGAATTAATTGTTACCATCCTTTCGATATCACTTGGTTGTAGGACTTTTGCTTGACTCCCACAAAGGTTAATCCTTATTCCCTATAACACAAGTTCTTGCTAGAGATGAATATGAAGTTAGTGATATAACAACTCAATTCATCTTTGGGTCAATCTTAAAGGATAGACAATGTAAGATTGATAGCTTGAGATAAGAATTGAGTTGAACCGCTCAAGCACCCCAAAGCTTCATATCATCTCTGGGTACCTGCAAAACTTATTAAGTACATTTTGGTACCCATCTCATGATAGGTCTATCAAGGTTAGCCAATAAAGACTTAGGCACCCAAATAGCGTTGGTCCTAGAATATGGTGAATTCATCACCTTTCTAGCACAAGAGTCAAATTTGGGTCTCCTAAGCATATTTGAATGTATTGACAAGTTAGGCTTAGGAGTTTTACCCTTTGGACAAACCTTGAATAGATGACCTTTTTCACGGCAATTGTAGCAAATGCGATGCTTGTCCTTGCAATGCATTTGCCTTTTGCTTTCATCCTTTTTGATGGTCATCTTTCTTGATCGTGCAAGGTCTTGATTCTTCATGTGGGGGCATGAATCAATTTCATGGCCCTTCTCCTTGCATCCATAGCACCTCCTATCGCTTATCTTTGATCTTTCTTTGTTGAAGCACATAGGTACATTGTTAGAGCAAATCATATGAGCATTAATTTTCTCACCATAGATTTTGCTCATGCCCTTCTTAGAAAGCTTGGTATTCTTATGAAGGGGTTTTGTGCATGCTACGGTTGTCCCCTTCTCAAGCTTTTTCACCATATTATCACGGTTATCTTGAGAAGGTTGAGCATGACACTTTCCCTTCAAAAGAGTTAAGCTCCTTATTAGCCTTCCAACTTCTTCCTTGAGCTCTTTATTTTCTTGTGTCATAGAAATATCACTAATTCCTGAAATTTCTAGCTCAATCGAAGATTGGCTTTCTTGAGAGCAACATTTGTTAGCACATGATAATATAGTTTCTACTTGAGTACATGTGCATATGTGAGGATGGTATGATTTCAAATTAGTTAACACAACCTCATGAGCCATTTCTAACATGATATGTGAATCCATAAATTTATTATGAGAGCACACAAGCATATCATGTTTTTCTTGCAAAGCTAGATTTTCAATATTTAGCCTTTCTATCGTGTTCTTGAACATAGCATTTTTATTTTCTAATTGAGCAATATATGATGAATGATTAACAACTTTAATTTGCTCAATTGAAATGTCTTCATACCTTTGGACCAAATCATCATGAGAGCACTTTAGCTTCTCATGCTCTTTGGTCAACTTCTCTAAGTCTTCAATTTTTCTGATGAGGAAGTCTTCTTGCTTATGAAGCATTTCTTTTTGTTCTTCCGCTCTTTTCATGAGTTTCAGCAAGCTCATCCGATCTTTCTTGCTTAGCTGAGCGAAGAATTGTTGAAGATCATCCTCATCTTCACTATCACTTTCTTGCTCCTCCTCATCCTTACTTTCGCTTTCACTATCACTCCCATTAGCAATAAAACACATATGAGAAGTGGATTTGAAAGACGAACCTTGTGAAGAGGTGGATTCGTCATTTGGTCTCCATCGATCATTTTCTTCTTCAATTTTGTTCTTCACCTCATCTTCCTTCATTTTGAGGAACATCCTTTCGGCGATTCTCATGGCAAAATCTATTGCCCTAGGATCAACATCTGCACCAAAAGATAAAGTCGAGGCAACCTCAACTTTTTCAAGCTTAGAAGCACTTTCATTTCTTAATCCCCCCGACATGATCTTTCCTCACGCGGTTAAGCGTTAGAACGAGGATTAGGCTCTGATACCAATTGAAAGTTGCCTAGAGGGGGGTGAATAGGCAAGTTAAAACTTTTTCAACAAAAACTAGAAGCAAACTGGGTAAAACTGAATTGATCTCGAAATTCACCCAGTTAAATTTGGAAATGAGATGTTCTAAATGATCCATAGGGTTCAAAGTAGTAGATCTGAGAAGGGCACTTCTCAAAATCCACACACCAAAAAGATATAAACAAATCTTCCACGCAATGGTGAGAGAACGAAGAACACAAACAAACACAATGAGCAAGAACACAAGAGACACAAGATTTATCCCGAGGTTCGGTCACACCACCAAGGTGCCCTACTTCCTCGTTGAGGTGCCCACAAAGAGCTGGGTCTCTTTCAACCCTAATCCTCCCTTTGCCGACCACAAAGGTCAAGCCCACACAATAATCTTTGCTCAAACGAGCGGGTAATACAAACTTTCTTGTGGTCTTCCACAAGATTTGGAGACTCACAAGAGACACCTAGTCGTCTAGGAGCTATAAGCTCCAAGAGTAATGAATCCACAAAGAACTCGATGTAGTACCAAAGCTCGAATCAAGAATAGCAAGAGAGATTTGGAGATGAAGCACAAAAACCGCAGCTCTCAAACTCACTCAAAGATTTCTCTCCAAAGATCTGAAATGGGAGAGGCAAGAGGTGTGTGAGTGAGAGTGGGAGGTGTTTCTCAGGTTAGAAATGGAGTTTTGTGCGTGCTCTACCGTGGGGAAGAGTGTGGGAGGTGTATATAAAGGTGCCCCAAAAGCTGGTGGTCGTTGGGGAAATCTGACTGAAATTCGGTTGAACCGGTTTCAAATTCGGTTGAACCGGATTCCACCAGTCGATTTTCGGTTCACTGGCGGACTCAGCCGGAGACTGGACCGGACTCAAATTCGGTTGAACCGGTTTCAAATTCGGTTGAACCAGATTCAAAATTCGGTTGAACCGGTTTTCCAAAAAAAACTGCACATGACTTTTTCTAACAGGACTGACTGGCAGACTGGCAGTGACAGAGGGGAACAGTGCAGAAACCGGTTGAACCGGTTTTAGGTCCGGTTGAACCGGTTTTTGAACTGTTGCACAGATTTTGAGAAAACCGAAGTGAAACCAGGGTAAAATGAAAGTTTTAGATCAATGATTTTGAGCTTTAGTACCAACACCAACCTTCTTTATGGATCCCCCTTGATAGTACGACGATTCCTATACTCAAGTCAAATAAAATATACTTAAGTAAACTCCTTGAGTCATTGGTGTCTCAAGTGTGATTTCTCCATGATGTTGCTTCATAAGGATCACAAACATCTTTGTCTCACCTTTTGAAGCAAACACAAATCGAGCCTGTGACTTGTGCCATTTCACCATATATGAGTTCAAATCATGGCTTCAAGTCACCTTACTGATGCATCAACATGTTGTAACTCTTCATAGCTGATTAGTTCATCGACTTAGTGCAAGTACTCTCTTCTTCACCTTAGCCATGGTACGTCGGTCTACAAGCCGTCGCTTGGCCTTCACCTTCGCTTAGTTCCTCGAAGCCCTTTCCTTGCTATCTTCACCCTATCAAGCCATTCTTGAGTCACATCCTATTGAGCATCCATTGAGAGAATCATTTCTTCAATATTGTGAACCTTGCTTGAATGTCATCTAGATATAACTGCTAAGATCAATCAAGCTCTAGTTTGATTCTCATATATTCATATATGGACTAATAGTAATATGGTCAAGCCAATTCACGATTCCTCATATCTTATTCACTTTGGCTTGACCAATCCTCTTAATCACTTAAACCTCTATTATGATCATATTTATGCATAGTGATTTCTCAGGACTTGTCCATATATTCAAACCAATATAGAGACCATATTATATCCATTTGCATTGTCTCACTGGTTATTTCACTTTGTGTTGAACCTTGTTCACTGATCATTATACACTATTCAAGTATGTTCATCATACTAAATTTCCTGTTCAACACTTAGCAAACTTGTTAGACCTTTAAATGTGTTGTTATCCAAATCACCAAAACTCACAAAAGCGATGAATGCACTTTCAAAAATGCTCAAGCTTCCACAACAATCCAACACACAGTGGAGTAGGGTATTATGCTCCGGCGGCCCGAACCACTCTAAACTCTCGCGTGTTCATGTGCTCGGTGATCGCTTAGCCAGACAGGCAAAACGCTTAAGCCCCTTCCTCATCTTAGGATTAAGGGCGGGTGCACTCCGCCACCCGGCCGGAGATTTCCCTCTCCGACAAGTACTAACTAACTAATTATGACTCATATTAGTACTAACTAATTATGAGAAATGAGGTGGTGATGGATCAACCCACCATTCCATTCCACAAACCAAACTAAAATAGTGAGTAGTGAGAAGATGATAGACTAGATTATTTCTCAAACCAAACACTCTATAAGTGTCCAAACTGTGTTGGGCGAGCGTCGTTCCTCTTCGCTCACGCACCACTAATGGTCGTCATACAAATCCACCGTTGGCATGCTCTAAGGCCCTACGACAAAATGGCCGAGGGTGAATGCGTTCGATGTTTTTGACATTATCTTGCTTTCACCGTAGAATTCCATTTCACTACCTAGCTTCATAGGATGAAGGAGGGACGAAGAGACGACACATGAGAAGAGGTGAAGTGGTCCACACGTGGTAGGGACGAAACTAGGGCCATGTTTTCTGATTGAATTGTTCTCGACATAAAAGATTATAGCTTTATTGGAAGGTCAATCGGGTCTCTTCTCTAGTCTCTACGGACATTTAATTTTAAGTGGTGTATATATAGTGAAAATTTAATCTATACTATTAGTTTTATAAATTTTCGTAGGTGTATGTGCATTCGCTAATTTCTACCTAACTTTACCACCGGAAGGGAGACATGAGTAATCTAGTTTAGAAACTTAAATAATCCTGTAATCCTGTAGAGGATAAGTTTCCAAATTAGCCCTAATACTAAGATGTTTTCCCGTTATTATCGCTGCTCGTTTATGTTGCGACTTCGCTGCTTTTTAGGTAGTTGGTAGGTTCGACGACTCCCGAGTTTCAACGTACGGTCTATAACAGCAACAACTCATGCTATATGCTATCTACAGAAATACCACTCGAACCATGATCGCCAACAATGGCAATGGTATACGAGTCCATGCCAAACTCTTGAGGTCGAACTGTTCTGTTATGCAGAGCTGACAGCTTATGGGTATTATTACCATCAATCTCCTCTGTTCGTGCAGCTTATGGGTATTATTATCATCAAGTGTGGCGTACTAGTAGGACAATCAGCGTTACGAGCAAGATGGGACTCACTGCTGACTGAAACAGGACAACAACATCGATCTCCTCCAACTCCAATGCATGGCATCGGTGTGCTCCAACACTACCACGCCCCAACTCGCTCACCTGTTTCACTCATCACGCCCCTTCGCCCTCCCTCCAAACTCACCATCTCCTATAAATCTCCATCTACATCGAAGCTCCTCGCTAGTCCAAACACCTTGTAAACATGGCGTTCACTGGCTGCGCTCATCTCCTCCTCACCATGTCCATTCTGCTGCTACTCTGTCATCGGAGGACACGTGCATTCCCACTACCATCACCTTCTGCATCGTCAAGCGCCGCCTCCCCGTCGCCTCCTCCGGTGCCGGCGCTACCGCGAGGCCTACCACGGCTCATACCGGTGTGGACGTCGCTGCCCGTGAATCCGTTCACGGCGAAGGCGGCATTTATCCGGTACTGGAACCGGAAGGTGAGCAGCAACCGCCCGCACCCGGCCTTCCTCTTCGCCAAGCTGTCGCCGCTCTCGGCCCCGGACGCGGCCACGTTCTCCAACCTGGCCTCCGCAGGCAAGCTCGCCTCCCGCATCCACGACTTCTGCGACGCGGCGTCCCTGCTCTGTCCATCGACCCCCGCGGCGTCCTGGTCGGCGTCGTCCACGTCCATGGACGGCGCCGCGGGCGTGGCCTCCTCCGGCGGTGGCAGTGGCGCTGCCTCCGCCGCGCCGTTCAAGGACTACGAGAACGGAAACTTCAGCAGCTACGGCAACAGCGGCGGCGGCGGCTCTGACCAGTTCGCGATCTACTCGAGCGGGAAGAGCGGACCCGTTGACTCGTTCAAGCGGTACGGCAAGGGCTCGCTCGGCCGGAACGACTCCTTTGCGAACTACGAGGAGGGGGCAAACGTCGGCACGTCCACCTTCAACTCGTACACCACCGGAGCCACCGGCGGCGCCGGGGAGTTCGCCGGGTACGCTGGACAGACGAACACGGTGGCAGTGGCCTTCGCCACCTACGACAGCGTCGGCAATGGCCGGACGCACGAGTTCACGGCGTACTCGCAGGACGCCAACTCCGGCGTTCAGAGCTTCACCGGCTACGGCAAGACCGCGAACGGCGCAGGTGAGTCCTTCGAAACCTACGGGAACAACTCCAACACCGTTGCGTCCGGCTTCATCAACTACGGCGAGAAGTCCAACGGCTTCAACGACACGTTCACCTCCTATGGCCTTGTCGGGAACGCGCCCGAGAACACGTTCCGGAGCTACGCCTCCGGCAGCAACGCCGGCGTCGACCAGTTCAAGGCGTACAGGGACGAAGCCAACGTCGGCGACGACAGCTTCATGTCCTACGCGAACAACGCCAATGGCGCCGCCGCCGACTTCGACAGCTACGGCAAGTCGACCAACCCCGGGAGCGTGGCGTTCAAGGGGTACGGCCAGGGCTCCAACCCCAACCACCGCATCGGCTTCAAGCACTACGCCGGCGAAAACACGACGTTCAAGGCGTACTCAAACGAAGGCGTCGAGTTCAAGGAGTACCAGAACATGTCAAAGATGGAGGTGTCAAAGGCGGCCGCAGCGGCGCCTGGGCGCCGGCTGCCCGCGTGGTCGCCGGAGCCGGGGAAGTTCTTCCGTGAGCGAGATCTCATGATGGGCAACCGAATGCCGATGCCGGACATCGCCGACAAGATGCCGCGCCGCGCGTTCCTGCCGAGGGACATTGCCACCAAGATACCGTTCGAGGAGAACGCCGTGTCGGCACTGTTCGGA
Organism: Zea mays; assembly: GCF_902167145.1. Lineage (NCBI taxonomy): Eukaryota > Viridiplantae > Streptophyta > Magnoliopsida > Poales > Poaceae > Zea > Zea mays. The sequence goes on from NC_050102.1 coordinate 95,721,925, forward strand.
GCGCCACCGGGCACGGCAATGAGGCAGGTGGTGGCGTCGACGGTGGCCGAGTGCGCGCGACCGCCCAGCCCGGGGGAGACGAAGCGGTGCACGACGTCGGCCGAGGACATGCTGGACTTCGCGGTGGAGATGCTGGGCAGCAACATCGCGGTTCGCAGCACGGAGTCCACGGCAGGCAGCGGTAGGGACGTCCGGCTCGGGAAGATCACGGGCATCGCCGGCGGCAGCGTGACGCGGTCCGTGTCGTGCCATCAGAGCCTGTTCCCGTACCTGGTGTACTACTGCCACTCGGTGCCACGGGTCCGGCTGTACGAGGCGGACATCCTGGACGTGGACTCCAACCGTAAGATCAATCATGGCGTGGCCATCTGCCATCTCGAGACGTCGGACTGGAGCCCCAATCACGGGGCATTCGTAGCGCTCGGAGGAAAACCTGGTCAGATTGAGGTCTGCCACTGGATCTTCGAGGGAGACATGGCTTGGACCCTTGTTGATTGATTATACACCACAACCGTTAGGTTTGGTCTAGCTACCTCTGCTTATTACTCCTCTCAATTAAAGAAATACCAACCTTTAATTTCTCTGACTTATTTATTTAGAAAGGTTTTTGGGGCTTGTTGCTACTACAAATGTATGTTGTTCTATGTTGTAACCAAGTTGACTTCAGTATATAACACATGAAAAAGTGGGGAAAAAATTGAACAGTACGTGACTACGTGAGATCATAGGTGGGTAAAGTGGTGGTTTGGAAGCAGTGAAGCACCTCGTGCATGCTATAAACTAAATAAATTACAAGTGAGTTGTTTTCTTGCTGGTATGTGGAACGACCAACTAGTTAACTTCCAAATTCTGATTAATAAATCAGTAACAGTCTAACAGAAGCATGATCTTGTTTGAACAATTGATCTATCTCCTACGCTTGCTCTTACTTTATCACCATGCCATTGGAAAAAAAAATGAGCCCACCTACAGTCAATGATCTTGCTCCATCTCCAACGGCTCCTAAAAATTAATCTAAAAATTTTAGTACCTAAAAAAGTCCATATCCAGCAGCTCCACTCGTAACACGCATTCGTGGTCTGCAGCGGATCCCTGTTCGCCCTTCGGTTGCGCTCATCATCTTGCCCTCTCTTTGTCACTTCCTACGTGGTCTTTGCTTGCTTGCTCCTTTAGAAGGCCTTAGGATTTTGTTATTGTGGAGTCAAGTTTTTGCATGAGGCGTACTTGTTAGCAATTTAGGCATTTCAATGTTAAATTCAATCCACATAAACCATGCAAGATTTGTGACAACAATTATGTGCACGTGTATATAGCCACCAATTGCAGCAATAAGTACAACACACTAATCATAAATAAGATCAAGAATAAGAAAGGTATAGGATTATGCCCCGTGGAGGGACCATGCTCAAGGCGCCGGTGGCCGATTCACACGAGACATCTCGCGTGTATGTTCGATGTAGTCGATCGGAATTCGATTGCAGTACGATGTTCGCAGTGCAATGTTGCGAACAGTCACCAAGAAGAAGACGAACAGGTTCCCGAGAACAAGGCGTTGTGGATCCCGTGAACAAGCCGATGTCAATTTTGCAAACGAGTCGATACACCAATGAACCGATGTCGATCAAGTAGTCATGTCGTGTGCTCTCCAAAAACCTGATCAGTCACCTATCCCGAGTAGGATCTCTTGAACTGTGATGGTTTCGGAGGCCTGCTTACTCAGTGTCTTGTGCACACAGGAACACGGAGCCGGGAAAACAGAACACAATGTAGCAGTGCATGAGAGTGTGCTAGGAAATTCTCGTCGGCGACCAGATCAAAGAATCGTCCAATCTTATATAGATGCACACAGGAATGTAAGGAGGTGCCATCATGTATAACGACAGTCATAAACTTGCCATCACAATGACCATTACTAGTAACTCCAAAACATAAAAATGTCCATTACTAGTAAACTATTGGGGGTCTTCTTCTTCTCGTTGGCTTTTCATTGCACGGTTTGCTGAATCTTTTCTAGAACTTAAACCGGTAGGGAAGCCGAACAAGTTCATATTTTTCCCTTCTTCTTTCTTCTTTAGCATTCCCCAACCGCTAGAGGTCGGAAATGTCCTGTTCGCCAAGTATTCTTGCACTAAGTCTCTAGTGCTGATGTGCTCAGCCACGACCCTGAACTCCACTTCGGCCAACTAACAAGGAGACCCCTATTGCACAAGGGTCGAGTCATGCCAAAGTTCAATCTCAATGGACTCATCACCATGCTCATGAGTTTCTCCCTTTTTCTTCTCTTCGGCTTTCACGTAAAACCACTCATTCGTCCACCCGGTCGGCCATTTGGCGCGGTAGCCTATCACGGGGCCTTTGTGTCCTTCCGGTATGCAAAGTTGTAGCATCCGAAGTTCTTGTGCAGGCCATCGGCTCTTGCCTTCATCTAATAATGGAGCTCATGCACCCGGCAGAACCCTTCGGCGTTGGCACTTTTTCCTTGGCTTTGAAGAGCCCAGATATATACGCTGAGCCTAACAATGGCATTGGGGGTCAGCTGGTGTAGATAGATTTCAAACTTTTCAAAACCTCACCAATCATCTCATAAAGGGTGAACTGAAGTCCCGCCCTGAAGAAGCTCTTGAAAACTACAACTTCATCTTCTTGCGGCTCTAGAATCGTCTCCTCTCTAGCAAAACGAACCAATTCATCATCATTTTCTCCAAAATATCCTAGCTTCTTCATCAGAACTAGATCCTCAGCTTTAACTGTGGATCTCCCGAATTCAATATGCCTGGGCTTAGTTGGACATATGATATTATCATCATCCTCGCTTTCATTTTCACTCTCAGCCTCAGCCACGGTCTGTTTAGCTTGGGCATTAGTAGCACCTTCGACAACAGTTTCTTCCTGCACAACCAACCCAGAACGCCTCATCATTTCTGAGATGGGAGTTGTCTCAGTCGTTTCAATCTCATCTCCCTCGCGGGCCACCCTAGCAGTACTCTGGCCATTTCGTTGATCAGACTCTAACAGAAGAAGTTGCGCTTGAGCGATGAAATGCTTGTTCGAAGCGTAATGCAGAAAGCTTCGGCTTTGGTGAAAATTTTCAATAGCACAATAGTGCAATATCAATGAATGTTGTGGTAACTTCTCACCAACTTGTCTGTTTATATAGCCCTGCAGGAGAAGAAGGCGAACCGCCAAGACACTCATATTGACTGATCGGTGGACCAATAAGTGCTTTGAATATTTTATTTGTTTTTTAATAACAAGCTCAGGGAAGGTGTTTTTTGGACCTTCGACATTCCGAAGCCTTCGTATTTTTCACGGATCGAGTTCGTTATGAAAAAACGATCTAGCATCGCGAAGGGGCTACTTTTGGGGGTCTTCTTCTCCGTCGAAGGTCCTCAAGACAGACATCATCATCAAAGTGATTTTGAGGACTCACTCCCTCTCGGTCGAAGGCCATTGAGACGAAGATCTTGTGGAAGCAACGACGATGATTACCGAAGCTGTCGCCGAAGGACAACATCTTCGACTTAGCTCAAGTAAAGGAGGAAAAGACTAGTTAGTCCTTAATGATTTATGTTACAATTATGAACGAATGATAGGGTTATTAATGTACTTTTACCCGGGCTGCGTCCCATGCCTATAAATATATAAATAGGTGAACAGTACCCTCGTACTGTTCACGCTGGATTTTAATCACCCTCGCGTCAGCACCTTCGAACAAGCCGAAGGTATCAATGTAATATATACTTTGTTAATGCTCATGTGTATATCATGAAATAGAAATGTGAATGAGCCAATGAGTTATATTCATTATCTCTATGTATTCTTATTCACCCATTCAATGATTAAGGCATGTCCTTCATGACCTTCATCTGATGATCATTATATCCGAAAGGAGATAATGCTTCGGAGGACGAAGGTCCTTAATCCTTAACAATTGTGCTGCCGTGTTCTTGATTCACAGCATTTGCGAACAAGTGACCAACATAAACCATCAAAATGATTGTCACTAGTAACTCCAAGACATAAAGAATGTCCATTACTAGTAACTTATCATTCATCAAGTCATGGCAATAATCTCCACCTTATCCTCTCATAATTTCCCTTGGAATTATACTGAATATTAGATAAATGGGTTTCACAAAAAAAATATTCTAAAAATCCCCACCAAATTCCAAGGCACATGTAAAATAATCTAAGTTCCACTATTATTTGATTTACTAGTGTTTCGATGGAGACTGTTAAATTGAACATCCATTTTGGACAGAGCTTAGGTTCATCCAAAATTGAACAATAGATTATGCCTTGAATTGCCAGTTTTGTATGAATAAATTTCACCAAAGCCCTTAACTGGTACTAGGTCGTAACATGCATCCTCTCTATTTGGAGCATATAAGCCAAACTCCACAACCTTTCATGAACTTTTAGAGATCACCCAAATTTCATGGACTATGACTAGCAATCAAGTTCATATAGGTGTGTCCTCAAAAGATGTTCTGTAGGACAACATCTTTGTTTCAAAAAGTCGCTTGGAACACATTAAAGTGAAAACACCATCCCGCCTTACAGAAAGGAAAGATATGCATCTGAGATGAATGTTAAGGGTCTTTCCTCATAGTCTACCACTAGTTTGTTTCACCATTCTAATTCACGGGATCTCCGATCACATAGAACAGGTTACTACTATGATAGACTTTAAGTGTGTCTCAGGCCCATATCACTCGATGCTCTATCTATCACACTACGTGATAGCCCCTTAGTGAATTGATCGGCCAGATTTTTAGATGTATGAAATAATCTAATGCTATCACTCCAGAGTTTCTCAATTTTCTGGCATAGTTCAAACACCTATTTATATTCCTTGTCGACTTCATGTTATCCTTCAAACTGTTCACTTTGATAATCATAGTCTGATTATCATAGTTCATGGAAATAGTTGTCACATGTTTTTTAACCACCGGTAAATTCATAAGGAGTTCAAGAAGCAACTCAACCTCAACTGAAGTGGTGTCTAATGCTGTGAGTTTTGCTTCCATAGTACACCTAATTGGGTATGCTTGCAAGACTTCCATGAAACAGTGCCACCTCCAAGTGAAAACACATATCTCATTAGCATCAGATATCCAATTTGTGTCATAATAACCCTCCAGTACTCTCAGGTGCCCAGTATAATGGATGTCAAGACTCAATGTACCTTTTAGATAGCACAATACTCTCTCAAGAGCATGCTAGTGATCATCTCTCGGATTTGATACAAATCGGCTAAGTTTGCTCATAGCACACGAGATGTCAGACCTCCGAGTGCTAGCTAAATACATGAGTGAACTAATTATTTGGGAATATCTCAATTCATCCCTCGCTATTCTCTTATTTTTCTTCAATAGCTTGATGGGATCATAAGGCGTAGGAGCATGTTCACATTCGCTAAAGCCAAAGCGACTCAAAACCTTTTCCACATAGTGGGACTGTACAAGTGTGATCCCACCATTGCCTTCTATCAGTAGCTTAATGTTAAGAATAACATCAACTTCTCTCAAATCTTTCACTTCAAAGTTATTGCACAAAAATTCCTTTACTTCTTTAGTTACATCAAGACTAGTACTAAAGATCAGAATGTCATCAAAGTAAAGACACAAAATTACTGCCTCGCCCCCACCATATCGATAATATACACATTTATATGCCTCATTCACAACAAAGCCGACAAATGTTAAAGTCTTATCGAAACTTTTATGCCATTGCTTAGGTGCTTGTTTAAGGCCATATAATGATTACAGTAATTTACACACCATGTCTTTTTGACCATTTGCTACAAACCCAATTGGCTGCTCCATATAGATTTCCTCATCTAGCTCTCCATTTAGGAAAGTTGCTTTAACATCCATTTGATGGACGAGAAGACCATGAGAGGTAGCCAAAGAAAGTAGCACACAAATCATGGTCAATCGAGCCACATTGAGTAAGTATCAAATAAATCTTCACATTCCTTGTGTGAATACATTTAATCACAAGTCTTGCCTTGTACCTTTCTATAGTACCATCAGGCCTAAGCTTTTTGTTGTACACCCATTTACTTCCAATGGGTTTACACCCATAAGGATGTTCAACTGCTGTCACACCTGGTTTTAGAAGGCAAACCAAATGTGAACCATGTGCGTGCCAGGATCAGAAACTCATGTACACAACGATTACATGGTTGGACATCATCACACATTGCTCAAAATAAATAGCGGAAAAGGTACTTTATTACATCAAGATGTCCAAGACATCCACAGAGTCATTAACATAACATAGTCATTAACGTTATCAAAGTGAGGAAAACGAAACGTAGCAGATAAGGCCTTCACAGGCAGCTGACTGGGGGTTTGCCACTAACATAATTAGAACTCATCGTAGTCCTGAAACTCCTCAAAATCCTCCATGTTGCCTGCATCTCCTCCTGAGCACTGATTATAGTGGGGACAACCTGGGGTGGGGTGGTTTTTAAAGTAAGGGTGAGTACACATCAACGTACTCAACAAATGTCCCATTTGGCTAAAGTGGACTAGTTGTAGGTGGAGTTAAGGTTAAACTAGTTGCTTTTAGTTGGTCAAGTATTTATTACTAATAGTAGAGGCAAGTTTTAGTAATAAATCCAGTTATTACCCAGATGTACTCCCTCCAAAAAGAAATACCAGAGATTAGGGTGGTAATCATCATCATTAATCATCAACATAGAATATCCAAAGTTCTTCTAATCAAAGAGGATACCAAGGCTTCTCTTTACTGTGAGCAGTGCTGATATACCAGTTTTTAACACTCTGCAGAGGTTGCACACTTCACCCACGAGTCATGATTCCCGTTCTGCCTGGGGATCATGACTCCCCATTGATCACTACCAAGGTGACCTGACAGGGTCTCACTATGTAGCCTTTACAAAGACTCCCATGGTGCATAGTTGCTCGTTAGGTTTCGCCAGTCGTACAAACAAAGTACTCCTCCCTAAGGTCGATGACTAACAAAACCAAATCGAATGAACCTCAGCACCCACCCTTAAAAGAGTGAGCACTATGCTCTGACCCCCATTGACGGCCCTCCAGCAAAGCCAATTACACCCCTAGGTTCATCTAATTATTAAGCTAAAGGCGTCCCATTCCACCCTCATGGTTGCACTGTTATCCCGGGTGGTCACTCAATGAACATATCCTTATGGAGAGGTACTCAGGAAAACAGCCTGAGTCCCCTAAAGTGCCATAAGAACATCATCATAAACAGGATAACATCGTATCATAGATATTCACATCATGTTCATTGATTAAAGTAGAGCAATAGCATACAACTAACCATAATAATCCAAAAAGGTAAACAAGGACAAGGTAAATACATACTAGTCAATCCTTAGGTTTCAATAAGTAATGTGGGACAGTGAATTATAAAGTAAGTAGGACATAATAGGTCAGAGGACACTTGCCTTCACCAGGTTGTTGCTCAGTAAGATCTTCGGTAACACACTCAGGTACCACGGGCTGCTCGTTGTCTACGCAAAGCGATCATGCATTCAACACATTTGGATAATGACAAAGAAACAATACACCAAACATGTACAATCAAGTGAACACTAATTCAAAAGAAGTAACAAACTGGAAAGCGAAGCCTAGGGTCTAGGGTGGGCTAATACACCTAGGGGTTCGTGATTCTTTAAGTATTACTTATCTCAATAGATTACATAACTTAATTACATTTATCTTAATGAGACACCACAATTATACCAGGCATAAGTTCATACTTTTACATGTTAATAACCTCACCAAGTTAAACATCTAATTACCATCATGGTTTTCCTTTTATTTTCCTATTAATGAATAAGCCATCACTTACACTAACCTATAGTCTAGGCATAAAATTGGCATGTGTAGACAGTGATTGATTATAATTAAACAGATAGAGAATAATCTTATGAACGTTTTGCAATTTGAATCACTCAATTTGGAGTTCATATGCAAAAGATACGAAATAAACAAGTTTTGCAATTTAAAACCCTAAATTAGACCTAATTCCGTGATTAAATAATAACCTAGGGTTCTTTCTGCAAATTCCTAGGGGCCTGCGCGCGAAACTGAGGGCTGGTGGGTTGATTTTCGGAAAACCGACGGTCTCTTTAGCAAATCTATCGCGCGAAGGGGTACATGGTTCTATCACCCGTCCGATCCCCAACCAACGAACAGGATCAGATCTAGCGGACAGGCTCGTGGGCGCACGGGCGTGGACACCTGACAAGCAGGGTCCACGAGACAGGGGCACGTGCGTGACAAGGGAGTTCATGACGAAGCGCCAGAGCGCTAGCCCCGACGGGCGGGGCCATAGCGAGGTCGGGCCCGCTGAGGCAGATGAGCGCTGACGAACGGGGCTCGCCAGTCAGCGACATAGAGTGGGGGAGAAGGCTTCAACGCGGCGCGCAGCACTGACACGCGGGACCAGGGCCCACGGGCCAGTGACCGTGCGAGGGAAAAGAGAGGAGTGAGGGAGTGAGGCTGCCGAGTAGGCCACGACTGTCGGGATCATCTTGAACTCTGAGCCGGGCGCACGGTCGACCATGCCCGACGACGGTAGGGCTTTCTCCGGGGCGTGTGAGCTGCGGCCACCGCGGCGGGGTCACCGGGCAACATGGCCGCGACGAATGGATGGAGAAAGGGGGAGAAAGGATGGAGTATTGGGCTCACCGCGGGGTCACCGGCGAGGACGGAGTTCAGCTCGACGGAGATCGATTCCGAAGTACGGGTGGCGAATGGCGAGGCGCGGTCGGCGGCGAAGCTCCGAGTGTGAGGTAACGCGGCGAGGCACAGCGCAGCTGCGGGCCTCAGCGAGGTGCACGGTCACGAAGGCATCGAGCTCGGGGGGTGGATCTCCGGCGGCGGTGCACGGGCACGACTGGGCGAGAGAGAGCGAGGGGGAAGTCGAGTGAGGCAGGGGAGTGCGCAGAGAGGGAGAAAAAGGGTGAGGTGCCTCGGACCAGGGAAGTGGGGGGGGGGGAAGTGGAGCCAGGATTCCCGGCAACGTGGGTGAGCACAGAATCCCGCGAGGTGGCCGAGCGGTTGAGGGGAGGGATGACAAGCGGGCCCCACTTGGCAGTGACACGGGACAGGGCGCTCACGGCGCATGGGCCAGCGCAGAGGAAAACGAGATGGGTCGAGCGCCAAAACCAGCCCTAGGCAAGGGAAAAGAGAGGGAGACTGACTGGTGGGCCTGAGATGTCTGGCGGATTCGGGCGTGAGGGTGAGGGCACGGGCGGGACTGGGCCACGTGGGCCGAAAGGCCGAGCAGGGGAGGGGATTCGGCCGCTTCTCCTTTTTTTCTGGAATTTCTAATGGCTTTTCTATTTTATTTTCTCTATGGATTTTAAATCAAATTCAAACCAAATTCAAATTCAAACTAATTCAAAAATGTGCATCAAACAAAACAATAATTTAGGCTCAGCATGATGCAACATTTCATGACTCACATAGGTTTTGATATAATAGATAAATAGTTAATCCCTCACCTAATTGACCTAGCTCTAATAAAAAAGAGAGGGGAAAGAATTCTAGAGAGAGAGAAACAAGGGGTAACACCTGAATTTGGTAGGCATTTAAAGAAGAAATTTTATATCCCCAAATTTAGGGTGTTACAACGGCCTCCCAAGTGCCATTAGACATAATTGAATCCGTCTCACTCCTTACTGCTTCCTTCCAAAGTTCAGCATCTGGAGAGGAATATGCCTCTTCAATGGTTCTTGGTGTGTCATCTAAAAAATACACAATGTAGTCATCACCAAAAGACTATGTAGTCCTTAGTCTCTTACTCTTTCGAGTTGCTACATTGTCATCTTCCTCAGGATTTTGCACATGAGATTCCTTATTTTTTTCTATCAGAATAAAATGCTCATGGGGTATCGTTGGTTCATGACTAGACACATCATGTGTAGTTTTCATAGGAAATTCACTGTCAAAAAATGTAGCATCTTTGAACTCTATAATTTTACTAACCAACATGTCTGGTACTCCAGATTTTATAATTAAAAACCTATATCCAATGTTGTGGAACGCATATGTAACACACTGTTGAAAGGGAAATGGCCTCAACATTTCCTATAATCGATTTTGGTGTTTGACGACCATCACAAACCTTATGGACTAACCAGTTTGCCTAGTTGATCATTTCTCAAGTGCATAAGTTCATCTACAACTATTCTAAGTTGATTGTCCAGAATACCGTAGATTATTCCGGACAGGAGAAGCTTTTTGGAAAAACACCTATGCGCAGACCGTCCAGGCCCTTGCGGCGGACCGTCCGTGACATTAGGGTGAGCCTCGGACAGGAACACTACGAAAACACAAGTTAACACTACGAACCGTCCGATCGAAAAGCGAGCACCATCCGAGACCAAGCGCAGACCGTCCGGCCTCAGGCGCGGACCGTTCGGTCGTTGTAAAACCAGAAAAACCTGAAGGTGATGGGTTTGGTATAATTCATTTTTAGCGTCCTCGCGGACCGTCCGGGTGCACGACTAGACCGTCCGCGACTTCTTTACCTGACATCTGACAACACATTAAATGCTCTATAGTGTCACACCCGAATTTAAGGGACAAAGCCGGGTGCATCTCATACATGCATCAAAGAAGACAACATATATAATAACAGAGTGTATAGAGATAAATGTCACAATAACATCAGAGTACTTATTACATTGTGGAAGTCTTACAAAATAAAAGATAAATATAAAACGAACTAAGGTCCATCCTTGGCGCCATAAAGTCAACTAGGAGACGCCACCTAGATCAGATCAAACTCGTTGTGTGGCTCCTCTTGAACCACCTGTTCTTCTCCTGTGGGAGGTGTGAGACAGCAAGGGTGAGCTCACACATGTTCATCGCTCAACAAGTTGTGGGGAATAATGTAGCATGAACTCACCAAAGGTGGGAGTTCATGTGATGTGTAAAGCTGATCAACAATAGGGGTTAAAACTGAGCATTGCTTTTAATAAGTTCGTCAAATTTTTATTAGCGATTACTAAATGTAAGTAAATACCATAATAAATAATAGAACAAAATTAATAAATAATCCCGTGCAATGCAAATGACAAATTGAATTTACTTCCATAAATTAATCATGTGAGAGTCCTGAGCTGCTCTTGACCGTGAGCTCTGCTAGTATACCAGTTTTACACTCTGCAGAGGTTGTACCCTGTACCGACAAGTCGTGTATCCCATGTCGCCAGGGTTTGCAAGGCCCTTAGAAACTACCGAGGTGAATGGCTAGGGATCCACTACGAGGCCTTTACAAAGTTCCACTAGCTTCGGAAAACCCGCTACAGTTTATGGGGAGAGCGCTTGCAAGAATCCCTTGTCTGACCGCCATCGCAGCAAAATCAACCCGAGAACCTCCCTGGATGCAAATCCCCTACTGCCCTTGTCCCTTTCGGGTAAGGTAGTCTTCCACTAGCTTTCCTAATTAGTCAGTCAAGGGCGTCCCATTCCAGCCTTGTGGTGGCACGTGTTTCTCAAGTTAAGCTCCATGTTCCAATTAAAATAATATAATGATCTTGACATTAACATAAATAACATAACAGAATAATTGGAACATGGATATAATGAAATATTAACCCAAAACCATGTAAAGCAATAGCATAACTACCCAAATGATTCAGGGATAAACAAGGTAAAGAGGATAAACAGACTAGGGTCACCTATTGCGTCCCATCAAAATTAAACCTATGCATTGATAAGTGATAATAAAGAACATTATTGGGTAATAAAAGTGGTCAAGGGCACAACTTGCCTTCAATGAGCTCCTGCTCAGCAACTTCTATCTGCTGAACACCGGGATCCTCAGCCACTGGCTCTTCTACTCGCCACAATACAAACAAGCATAGTATATAGAGGAAATTAACATCACACCAAACATGTAAACAAAATACATAATAATAATCTACACCTTAAAATAAGATCATAGGAACATAAATCATTAATTTTGGAGTTATAGATTTTAAGTTATGAATTTCTAAAGGTTTTATGTATTTGATACAATATTAACTAACAAATAAATTTTATTACTTTTCATGACAAAACAGAGAGACCAGGTGGTAGACAATAATCTTACTAAATTATAGAAACTGGAATGGATTAATTTGGACTAAGTATGTATTTTCTATGATTTAAACAAATTGTAGCATTTAATTTTACATTAAAAATCCATTTCTATATTTATTTCTCTGATTTTCTGAATCTCTGGACTAGGCGCATAAAAACAAAGAAGAGTAAGGGCCTCGGAGTAAGAATCTCTAGACACAGTGAACACCGGCGATGGACGGCGGGTCGAATCTCAATAAACCTAGGGCCTCTTCTGCAAAACAGGCCCAACGCAAGGGTTTTACCTGATCTGGGTCGTAGAATCGTCCATCAACGGCGTGGATTATATCCACAATCCAGCGAACCGGTACGCCACACTGGCCGATGGATCTCCCACCAACGGTGGATATTTTAAATGAACGCGCCCGGTCGGATTCGTTCGATCAACATCTAAGGGCTCTTATTAGTCCTATCTGAAGCGGTACGCGGTACTCAATCTGGGCCATCCGAAACGGATCGGACGGCACCAGCGTCATCTTCCTCAATCGATCTCGGGCGACGGCGGCACCGCCCTAGCGAACACCCTTCGCGCCGGCGAACTCACTGCCCGGCGATCCCGGGCACTAAACTCTGAACCTACTAGCGTCAAATGAATACGACTACCGCATGAACATGTGGAAGGGTTACTCACCGGGAATTAAGGCGCAGAGACCCTTGGCGACGGCACGGTGCGGATCCAGGCGGTGCACGCAACGGCGACGAGAAATTACGGCGAGGCAGCTCGAGTTTTGGGGCAGGTAAGCCTGCGATCACCACTAGGGCACGCCACAATCACTCCGACCCTGACACTCAGGCATGTGCACCTGTGTACTTGTCGGACGACGATGTCGTGCTAGACCTGAGCTCGTGGCGGAGGTAGCAGCAATGGTTTTCAACGAAATGCGAGCGCGAGTGGGCGAGAAATTAGCAGGGGGAGGAACGGGTCACAGGAGCGCCCATTTATCCCCCAGGGTCCCGATACGGAGAGGGGGTCGTCCACGATGCCAACAATGGCGGCGAGCTTCGCGCGATCTGTTACAAAGAAGGGGAATGGGCTGACACACGGGTCCCATAGGACGGCGACGGCGCACTACAAATCTGAAGCTGACACGCGGGTCCGCTTAACCAGTGGATGGGTGAGGGGCGCGCACGAGCTGCTGGCTAACCGATGGGCCACAGGTGTCAGCACCCTTATCCGGAGTTGGGCCGCGCGGGGGGGGGGGGGGGGGAGGCCAGTGGGCCGAAATGAGGTATCGAGGCCCAGGTAGGTTTTCCCTTTTTATTTTATTTTATTTTCTTTTCTTTCTCTTTTCTTGCTTTTCAAATTTAGATTTCAAATTGGAATCTATTTTTGTGTGAAGTTCAAACTCAGGTTAATTGTCTACATTTACATAACCATATGAACTGAATTTTAATTCATTTATATTTTTCTTCTATCCTATTTGTATAGTATTTTCCCTCTCTTCTCAAATTATAGAATTTCCTTTAGAATTCCAATTCCAATTTGAGGGTATCAACATATTTCTTTTTACATTATTTTCATTTTGTCACAAAATGCACACAAAATAAAGTCCAGCATGATGCATGATTTAGTGGTAGGTATTTTATTAAGTATTTGTTTTTTTCTCTTCAATGAGGTGTTCACATGGGATGGTAAATAAAGAGGGCATATATATAAAGGAAATAATTTCTCCTTTAGTATTCTCTTACAAATTGCGTATTACAAATGCTACCCCCCTTAACAAGAATCTTGTCCTCGAGATTTAGGAAGGACTAGGGAAAAGATGGGGAAATTCTATGTGAAGCTCTTCTTCTCTTTCCCATGTAGCTTCATCCTCTCCATGGTGACTCCATTGCACTTTGCACATCTTTATCACTTTATTTCTTGTAACTCGAGTCAAAGTATCAAGAATCTTGATAGGATATTCCGTATAAGTCAAATCTCCCTGAACACTGAGCTCTTCCATTGGTAACTGTTCCTCATGGACACAGAGACACTTCTTAAGCTGAGACACGTGGAATACATTGTGTACATCAGATAGATTATCAGGTAACTCAAGTTGGTATTCCATCTCCCCAACTCATCTAAAGATTCTGAATGGTCCAATAAAGCGAGGGGATAATTTGCCCTTAACTTTAAATCTCCTCATTCCATGAAGTGGTGACACCTTGAGGTACACATGATCACCTTCCTCAAACTCCAGTGGTCTTCTTCTATTATCAGCGTAGACTTTTGCCTGGTTTGAGCTACCCTCAAATTCTCCCGAATTATACAGACTTGTTCTTCTGCCTCTTGAATAAGTTCAGGCCCAAAGAACTGTCTTTCTCCAGTCTGATCCCAATATAGAGGAGTCCTGCATTTCCTGCCATATAGAGCTTCAAAAGGTGACATCTTCAGACTGGCCTGATGTCGGTGTTTTGGGTCCGACCGCACACCCGGGGTTGCCCCTCTAGGTGTTTTAGGAGTAGGACGGTGTCGCCGACTGTAGCAAAATGGTTCGTGCCAGATGCACGAGGGACAATGGACAGTGTTTACAGGTTCGGGCCGCTTTGAGATGCGTAACACCCTACGTCCTCGTGAGTATGCTTTGTGTAATGGGTTACAAGGTAGCTCTCTAAAGCGAGAACGTGGAGAGTTGAGGTGGATGGCTGAGTGATGGGATCGATCGTTCTGAAGGGGTGCCCCCTAGGCCTTATATATTCGACCGTGGGGCAATACATGTGGATATGATAACAATGTGCACCTAAAAGATGGTGAACTGTTTGAGTCTATCTTCCTATGGTTCTGCCGACCTATCTGAAAGGGAAATGTGCCCTTGGGCCATTTCTATGTATTTTGGTGATTGAGTGCCAACACATGTGCTTAATTGGGAATTTATGTACATGGATGAACAAGGTGAAAATCATGAAGTAAAGGTATGTTTCTAAGCCTTAGTACATTGGTTTTAAGTACTAATATATTTGTCTAAGTGTTAGAAACAGAAAGAAGAAGAATAGAGAAAAGGAGAAGGGACTTGGCTGTGTGCTGCCAAGACCCAGCTCGGTCTGGAGCACCGGACTGTCCGGTGTGCACCGGACAGTGTCCGGTGCGCCAGGCTGGCGCGACTCGAACTGGCCGCTCTCGGGAAATTGGCCGGCGGCGTACGGCTAAAATTCACCGGACTGTCCGGTGTGCACCGGACTGTCCGGTGAGCCAACGGTCGGCCAGGGCCAACGGTCGGCCGCGCAATCCGCGCGGGACACGTGGCCGAGCCAACGGTCGGAAGACGGCACCGGACTGTCCGGTGTGCACCGGACATGTCCGGTGCGCCAACAGCGCCAGATCTGCCAACGGTCTGCAACGGTCGTCTTCACCGTTTAAGGAAACAAATCGGGCACCGGACAGTGTCCGGTGTGCACCGGACTGTCCGGTGCCCCCGACGACAGAAGGCAAGGATGGCCTTCCGGATTTGCTCTCAACGGCTCCTAGCTGCCTTGGGGCTATAAAAGGAGCCCCTAGGCGCATGGAGGAGACACACAAGCAACCTTTGAGCATTCTTGATCATCCACACTAAGTCTCTGCGCATTCGTTTGTGTTTCTAAGTGATTCGAACTCTGTTCTAAGTGAGAACTCTGAGATAGTCTTGTGAGCTCGATTCTTGGCCGTGTGTGTGCGCTTTTGCTGTGGATTTGTGTGTGTTGCTTCCCTCCCTTACTCTGTGTTTCATTTGTGATCATATACTTGTAAGGGCAAGAGACTCCAATTTGTGGAGATTCCTTGCAAACGGGATAGTGAAAGGAAAACAAAACACCATGGTATTCAAGTGGGTCTTTGGACCGCTTGAGAGGGGTTGATTGCAACCCTCGTCCGTTGGGACGCCACAACGTGGAGTAGGCAAGCGTTGGTCTTGGCCGAACCACGGGATAAAACCACTGTGTCACTCTGTGCTTGATTCTCTTGTGGTACTGTGTTTTGTTGAGACTTCACTCTAGCCACTTGGCCATACTTGTACTAACCCTTAACAAGTTTTTGTGGCTTAAGTTTAAGTTTTTACAGGATCACCTATTCACCCCCCCCCCCCTCTAGGTGCTCTCAATTGGTATCGGAGCCGTTCTCTTCACAAAGGGACTAACCGCCCGAAGAGATGGATCCTAAGGGGAAGGGTATAGTGATCAACGACAAAGAGAAGGAATCCTTCGTCAACGAGCCGAAGGACGATAAGCCTACCGACTCCGGCTCGGGCCAAAGACGGAAGGAAGGGAAGAAGAAGAAGACCAGGCACATCAAGGAGATCGTCTACTACGACAGCGACGAGTCTACTTCTTCCCAAAAGGACGAGGACCACAACGACTACGAGAGAAGAAAACCGGTTAATTCAAACTTTTCTTTTGATTACTCTCGTATTCCGCAAAGTTCACATTCTCATTTGCTCTCCATTCCACTCGGCAAGCTCCCACACTTTGATGGAGAGGACTACGGATTTTGGAGCCACAAAATGCGTAGTCACCTATTCTCTCTCCATCCTAGTATATGGGAAATTGTAGAGAGTGGAATGCATTTTGATAGTTCGGATAGTCCCATGTTCATTAATGAACAAATTCATAAGAATGCACAAGCTACTACTGTTCTTCTAGCTTCCTTGTGCAGGAATGAATACCATAAGGTGAGCGGCTTGGATAACGCCAAGCAAATCTGGGACACCCTCAAGATTTCTCATGAGGGGAACGACGTCACCTTACTCACCAAGATGGAGTTGGTGGAGGGCGAGCTTGGACGGTTCGCAATGATAAGGGGCGAGGAGCCAACGCAAACATACAATCGGCTCAAGACCCTTATCAACAAGATAAGAAGCTACGGGAGCACGCGATGGACGGACCACGACGTCGTCCGCCTAATGCTAAGGTCATTTACCGTTCTTGATCCTCACTTGGTGAACAATATACGTGAAAATCCCAGGTACACCAAGATGTCGCCCGAAGAAGTTCTTGGGAAATTTGTTAGCGGGCGAATGATGATCAAGGAGGCGAGATATGTGGACGACGCCTTGAATGGTCCGATCAACGAGCCGCAACCTCTCGCTCTCAAGGCAACACGAAGCAAGGAGGCGCTACCTAGCAAGGTGGCACAAATTGAGGCGGCTGGACTCAACGATGAAGAAATGGCCCTCATTATCAAGAGATTCAAGACGGTGCTAAAGGGTCGCAATGGACAGCCGAGCAAGACTAAGACCAAGGGGAAGCGATCATGCTTCAAATGCGGTAAGCTTGGTCATTTTATTGCTAACTGTCCTGATAATGATAGTGACCAGGAAAAGGGGAACAAGAGGGAAAAGAAGAAGCATTACAAGAAGGCAAAGGGCGAGGCGCATCTAGGCAAGGAGTGGGACTCGGATTGCTCCTCGTCCGACTCCGACAATGAAGGACTCGCCGCCACCGCCTTCAACAAATCAACCCTCTTCCCCAACGAGCGTCACACATGCCTTATGGCAAGAGAGAAGAAGGTATGTACTCGCAACTCTACCTATGCTTCTTCAAGTGAGGACGAATCTAGTGATGAGGATGAAGTAGATTATTCATGTTTGTTCAAGGGCTTAGATAGATCTAAGATAGACAAAATTAATGAATTAATTGATGCCTTGAATGAAAAGAATATACTTTTAGAAAAGCAAGAGGATTTGTTGTATGAAGAGCATGATAAATTTGTTGAGGCACAAAAATCCTATGCTTTAGAAGTTAAGAGAAATGAAATGCTTTCTTTTGAACTATCTACTTGTCATGAAACCATTTCTACTTTGAAAGGTGTCAACAATGATTTAAATGCTAAATTAGAAGTAGCAAACAAATCCAATTCTTGTGTAGAACATGTTGAAATTTGTACTAGGTGTAAAGACTTTGACATTAATGCTTGTAGTGAACACCTAGTTTCAATTTCCAAGCTTAATGATGAACTGGCTAGTCTTAATGCTCAACTTAAGACTAGCAAGAATGATTTCGATAAGCTAAAATTTGCAAGGGATGCCTATACAATTGGTAGACACCCCTCAATTAAGGATGGACTTGGCTTCAAGAGAGAAGCTAAGAACTTAACAAGCCATAAGGCTCCCATTCCCGCCAAGGAGAAAGGGAAGGCCCCTATGGCTACTAGTGCTAAAAGGAACCATGCATTTTTGTATCATGATAGAAGACAAACTAGAAATGTAAGTCATGATGCTTATGATTCATATGTTTATGATTCTCATACCATGTTTGCTCCTAGTTCCTCTTATGTGTATGATAGAAATGTTACTAGGAAAAATGTTGTTCCTAAAAGAAATGCTATTCATCATGTGCCTAGAAGGAATGTTATTCATGCTCCTAGGAAAATAGCAAATGAACCTTCTATAATTTATTGTGCTTTAAACACTTCCTTTGCTATTTGTAGAAAGGATAGGAAAATAGTTGCTAGGAAGTTAGGGGCAAAATGCAAGGGAGACAAAACTTGCATTTGGGTCCCTAAGGATATTTGCACTAACCTTGCAGGACCCAACATGAGTTGGGTACCTAAGACCCAAGCCTAAATTTGCCTTGCAGGTTTATGCATCCGGAGGTTCAAGCTGGATTATTGACAGCGGATGCACAAACCATATGACGGGGGAGAAGAAGATGTTCACCTCCTACGTCAAAAATAAGGATTCCCAAGATTCAATTATATTCGGTGATGGGAATCAAGGCAAGGTAAAAGGGCTAGGTAAAATTGCAATTTCTAATGAGCATTCTATATCAAACGTATTCTTAGTGGAGAGACTTGGATATAATTTGCTATCTGTCAGTCAATTATGTCAAATGGGATATAATTGTTTATTTACAAATGTAGATGTGTCTGTCTTTAGAAGATGTGATGGTTCACTAGCTTTTAAGGGTGTACTAGACGGCAAACTTTATTTAGTTGATTTTGCAAAAGAAGAGGCCGGTCTAGATGCATGCTTAATGGCTAAGACTTGCATGGGCTGGCTATGGCATCGCCGCTTAGCACATGTGGGGATGAAGAACCTCCACAAGCTTCTAAAGGGAGAACATGTGATAGGTCTAACGAATGTACATTTCGAAAAAGATAGACCTTGTGCAGCTTGTCAGGCAGGTAAATAGGTGGGAGGAGCGCATCACAGCAAGAATGTGATGACCACGTCAAGACCCCTGGAGCTGCTGCATATGGACCTCTTCGGACCTGTCGCCTATCTGAGCATAGGAGGAAGTAAGTATGGTTTAGTTATTGTTGATGACTTTTCCCGCTTCACTTGGGTGTTCTTTTTGCAGGAAAAATCCGAAACCCAAGGGACCCTCAAGCGCTTCCTCAGGAGGGCTCAAAATGAGTTTGAGCTCAAAGTGAAAAAGATAAGAAGCGACAACGGGTCCGAGTTCAAGAACCTTCAAGTGGAGGAGTTCCTTGAAGAGGAAGGGATCAAGCACGAGTTCTCCGCTCCCTACACACCACAGCAAAATGGTGTGGTAGAGAGGAAGAACAGGACGCTCATCGACATGGCGAGGACGATGCTAGGAGAGTTCAAGACCCCCGAGTGCTTTTGGACGGAAGCCGTGAACACGGCGTGCCACGCCATCAACAGGGTCTACCTTCATCGCCTCCTCAAGAAGACGTCGTATGAGCTACTAACCGGTAACAAACCCAATGTATCGTACTTTCGTGTATTTGGGAGTAAATGCTACATTCTAGTGAAGAAGGGTAGAAATTCTAAGTTTGCTCCCAAAGCTGTAGAAGGGTTTTTATTAGGGTATGACTCAAATACAAAGGCGTATAGAGTCTTCAACAAATCATCGGGTTTGGTTGAAGTCTCTTGCGACGTTGTATTTGATGAGACTAATGGCTCTCCAAGAGAGCAAGTTGTTGATCTTGATGATGTAGATGAAGAAGATGTTCCGACGGCCGCTATACGAACCATGGCGATTGGTGATGTGCGACCACAGGAACAAGAAGAGCAAGATCAACCTTCTTCCTCAACTATGGTGAAACCCCCAACTCAAGACGATGAACAGGTTCATCAACAGGAGGCGTGTGATCAAGGGGGAGCACAAGATGATCTTGTGGTGGAGGAAGAAGCGCAACCGGCACCTCCAACCCAAGTTCGAGCGATGATTCAAAGGGATCATCCCGTCGACCAAATTCTGGGTGACATTAGCAAGGGAGTAACTACTCGATCTCGATTAGTTAATTTTTGTGAGCATTACTCCTTTGTCTCTTCTATTGAGCCTTTCAGGGTAGAAGAGGCCTTGCTAGATCCGGACTGGGTGTTGGCCATGCAAGAGGAGTTAAACAATTTCAAGCGCAATGAAGTTTGGACACTGGTGCCTCGTCCGAAGCAAAATGTTGTGGGAACCAAGTGGGTGTTCCGCAACAAACAGGACGAGCACGGGGTGGTGACGAGAAACAAGGCTCGACTTGTGGCAAAAGGTTATGCCCAAGTCGCAGGTTTGGATTTCGAGGAGACTTTTGCTCCTGTGGCTAGGCTAGAATCAATTCGTATCTTGCTAGCATATGCCGCTCACCATTCTTTCAGGTTGTTTCAAATGGATGTGAAGAGCGCTTTCCTCAACGGGCCAATCAAGGAGGAGGTGTACGTGGAGCAACCCCCTGGCTTCAAGGATGAACGGTACCCCGACCATGTGTGTAAGCTCTCTAAGGCGCTCTATGGACTTAAGCAAGCCCCAAGAGCATGGTATGAATGCCTTAGAGATTTCTTAATTGCTAATGCTTTCAAGGTTGGGAAAGCCGATCCAACTCTTTTTACTAAAACTTGTAATGGTGATTTGTTTGTGTGCCAAATTTATGTCGATGACATAATATTTGGTTCTACTAACCAAAAGTCTTGTGAAGAGTTTAGCAGGGTGATGACGCAGAAATTCGAGATGTCGATGATGGGCGAGTTGAACTACTTCCTTGGGTTCCAAGTGAAGCAACTCAAGGACGGCACCTTCATCTCCCAAACGAAGTACACGCAAGATCTGCTAAAGCGGTTTGGGATGAAGGACGCCAAGCCCGCAAAGACTCCGATGGGGACCGACGGACACACCGACCTCAACAAAGGAGGTAAGTCCGTTGATCAAAAAGCATACCGGTCAATGATAGGTTCTTTGCTTTACTTATGTGCTAGTAGACCGGATATTATGCTTAGCGTATGCATGTGTGCTAGATTTCAATCCGATCCTAAGGAGTGTCACTTAGTGGCGGTGAAGCGAATTCTTAGATATTTGGTTGCTACGCCTTGCTTCGGGCTCTGGTATCCAAAGGGGTCTACCTTTGACTTAGTTGGATACTCTGACTCCGACTATGCTGGATGTAAGGTCGATAGGAAGAGTACATCGGGGACGTGCCAATTCTTAGGAAGGTCCCTGGTGTCATGGAACTCTAAGAAACAAACCTCCGTTGCCCTATCCACCGCTGAGGCCGAGTATGTTGCCGCAGGACAGTGTTGCGCGCAACTACTTTGGATGAGGCAAACCCTCAGGGACTTTGGCTACAATCTGAGCAAAGTCCCACTCCTATGTGACAATGAGAGTGCTATCCGCATGGCGGAGAATCCTGTTGAACACAGCCGCACAAAGCACATAGACATCCGGCATCACTTTTTGAGAGACCACCAGCAAAAGGGAGATATCGAAGTGTTTCATGTTAGCACCGAGAACCAGCTAGCCGATATCTTCACTAAGCCTCTAGATGAGAAGACCTTTTGCAGGTTGCGTAGTGAGCTAAATGTCTTAGATTCGCGGAACCTGGATTGAATTGTAGCATACATGTAGTTATGCTTTTGATCATGTTCCTTTTTGCATTTTGTTGCTTATTGTGGTGCTCAAGTTGTACAAACACTCCCTGGACCTCACAAGTCCGTTGCAAAGTGATGCACATGTTTAGGGGGAGATGTGTTACAACTTGACCCTTTGAGACTAACCATGTGTTTGAGTTTGATAATTTAGTCTCGAAGGAGGATTGAAAGGGAAAAGGTGGACTTGGACCATGAAAGACTTCCACTGCACTCCGATGAGAGGGTAACTAATTCCAAGTTCATCTCATGAAATCTTATTGCCATTTGCTCTTAATTGAAGACTTTGGTGAGGCAATGGGGTTAACAGGCCAAGATTGATCCCGTTTTGGTGCTTGATGCCAAAGGGGGAGAAAATAAAGGCCAAAGTGATAAATGGATCAGCTACCACTTGAGAGATTTTGAAAATAGTAGAATAGAGTTTTTGTTTTGTCAAAAGCTTTTATTGTCTCTTATTGTCTCTCTTGTCAAAAGTTGGCTTCTTGTTGGGAGAAGTATTGATTATGGGAAATAGGGGGAGTTTTTGAAATCTTTGATCAATCTCTTTTGGAATGACTCTCTTTATACTTCAACATGTGTGTTTGACTTAGAGATAGAGATTTGAGTTTGATTTGCAAAAACAAACCAAGTGGTGGCAAAGGATGATCCATATATGCCAAAATTGAATAAAACCAATTTGAGTTTTTATTTAAAGAGATTTTGCACTTGTTCTAGTTGCTTTATGTTGTGTTGGCATAAATCACCAAAAAGGGGGAGATTGAAAGGGAAATGTGCCCTTGGGCCATTTCTATGTATTTTGGTGATTGAGTGCCAACACATGTGCTTAATTGGGAATTTATGTACATGGATGAACAAGGTGAAAATCATGAAGTAAAGGTATGTTTCTAAGCCTTAGTACATTGGTTTTAAGTACTAATATATTTGTCTAAGTGTTAGAAACAGAAAGAAGAAGAATAGAGAAAAGGAGAAGGGACTTGGCTGTGTGCTGCCAAGACCCAGCTCGGTCTGGAGCACCGGACTGTCCGGTGTGCACCGGACAGTGTCCGGTGCGCCAGGCTGGCGCGACTCGAACTGGCCGCTCTCGGGAAATTGGCCGGCGGCGTACGGCTAAAATTCACCGGACTGTCCGGTGTGCACCGGACTGTCCGGTGAGCCAACGGTCGGCCAGGGCCAACGGTCGGCCGCGCAATCCGCGCGGGACACGTGGCCGAGCCAACGGTCGGAAGACGGCACCGGACTGTCCGGTGTGCACCGGACATGTCCGGTGCGCCAACAGCGCCAGATCTGCCAACGGTCTGCAACGGTCGTCTTCACCGTTTAAGGAAACAAATCGGGCACCGGACAGTGTCCGGTGTGCACCGGACTGTCCGGTGCCCCCGACGACAGAAGGCAAGGATGGCCTTCCGGATTTGCTCTCAACGGCTCCTAGCTGCCTTGGGGCTATAAAAGGAGCCCCTAGGCGCATGGAGGAGACACACAAGCAACCTTTGAGCATTCTTGATCATCCACACTAAGTCTCTGCGCATTCGTTTGTGTTTCTAAGTGATTCGAACTCTGTTCTAAGTGAGAACTCTGAGATAGTCTTGTGAGCTCGATTCTTGGCCGTGTGTGTGCGCTTTTGCTGTGGATTTGTGTGTGTTGCTTCCCTCCCTTACTCTGTGTTTCATTTGTGATCATATACTTGTAAGGGCAAGAGACTCCAATTTGTGGAGATTCCTTGCAAACGGGATAGTGAAAGGAAAACAAAACACCGTGGTATTCAAGTGGGTCTTTGGACCGCTTGAGAGGGGTTGATTGCAACCCTCGTCCGTTGGGACGCCACAACGTGGAGTAGGCAAGCGTTGGTCTTGGCCGAACCACGGGATAAAACCACTGTGTCACTCTGTGCTTGATTCTCTTGTGGTACTGTGTTTTGTTGAGACTTCACTCTAGCCACTTGGCCATACTTGTACTAACCCTTAACAAGTTTTTGTGGCTTAAGTTTAAGTTTTTACAGGATCACCTATTCACCCCCCCCCCTCTAGGTGCTCTCACTATCCTCGCCTGGTTCCGTTGCATGGGGCTCCAGCGCGGGAAAGTCGGATCTTTGTTGTGGTCGCTTGCTCAACGCTGTGGGCCGTCCGGGCTTGCACCAATCCAGCCTTACGTCAACCTACTTTACTGATTGTCCCTCCCCAGGCCCACGAAGGAATGGCCTTATGATTTATTGGGCCCTTGGGCCTCTCGTGGGTCTTTTACCCTTCCAGTGGACCCGGGGGATATCTGTCCCCCACAAGCCCCCGATCTTTGGGTTGATTTTGAGGTAATCAGCCCAAAGATCCCAGGTCCAGCTTGTAGGTAATTTGGAGAAAAACGATTTCTTACTGTTTCCTTCTGCTTTGATCACTCGTAAACTGGAGCTTTGTTTCATGCTTGTGCCTTAGAGGTCGGCATTTCATATTGTAGAACCCTGAACTTCATTGGGTGCACCGGAGGTGCACCCAATGGGTGTAGCCCCTGAGCTTTGAGTGGATTTTTGAAAATAATCCTCTCGAAGGTCTTCATTTCGTGTCCTTCTGCTGAGAATAATCCTTTCTTTTTTCTGAATGCCTTAGAGGTCAGCATTATGTCATCAATATTATGCTTTAGAGGTCAGCATGTATTTTATCTTTTTCAGCCGAGTTCGTGATCCGCCCATATCTCGCTAGGTGGTGCAATTTATTTGCTCTGCGACTGATTGGACATTTGATGGACGTTCCCTGGCTAGTCTTCACGTCGCTTCTGCCGGTCAGATTTTGTACTTCACCGGCTATATTTGGCTTTCCTCTGATCCCTACTGATATCTCATTTTTGTCTTGAGGTATTCATTGCATGCCCTGCGCGGATGTGACAGTTTTGAAAAATATACTGATAATTACTGGGCGTCCCCCCCAATGGGTGTGGGCAAGGGACGGCTTGGTACGCTGAGTGTTTTAGCCGGCTGCTTCTGAGTAGTAATGTGATGTGACGGCGGGTGTAATCATATCATCCGCGTTGTTGACTGGAGTCCCAATGGGTGTTGCGTTGCGTGAATCGACGTCAGCCGCCTGACGTGTCTTCAGACGGGTTGAAGTTTGTATTGAATGCTTCGCGACTGTTCAGTAACCGTGGTTGGAGGTGATCGGTTGCCTTCTTCTTCTATAAATAATGCCTTTGCCTCTCCGGTTTTTTCACATCTCTTGCTGTTCTCTGCTGCTTGCTTTCTTCTTCTTTCTTTACTTCCACCATGGGCAAGAACAACAAGCGCAAGCGTGAGCCGACTCCTCCATCAGAGGACTTCGGTGACTCGGAGTACTCAGAGGAGGAGTTCTCCTCTGAGTCCGAGGGGTCTCCGGCTCCCATCCCTCTGCGTGAGTCGTCTGACGATTCAGACGACTCCCAGGGGCTTGCGGCGGAGGTCTGGACTTACATCCGGGCCGTCGAGCGCTCCGGGCTCGAGGGCTCGGATGAGTCGGAGTACTCCTCGGACGAGGAGGACTCGTCCGAGGAGGACGGTGGTGGCGATGGCGAGGACGACGACGACGACGACGACGACGACGAAGGCGGTGGCGGCGATGACGGTGACGGCGGCGGCAGGGGCGGTAGCAGCGGCAGCAAGGATGGCAACGGCGGCAGCAGCAGGGGCGGCAGCAGCGGCGGCGGCAGCAGCAAGGGCAGCAACAAGGCCAGTGGCTAAATGCCACTGATTTTTAGATATTAGTATAGATTAGAAGTAGTATAGTGAAATAATGTAGTAGTATTAGTAGTGTAGAGTAGTATACTGTAGTGTAGTAGTAGTAGTGGTAGGGAAGTATCAACTCATAATGAGTTGATTTGTAAGTACTGTTACTTCCCTTTAATGAAGAATGACGTTGCTTTCTCTGTGCCGATTGTTTTGCTTCGTAATCAGTTAATTTCTGTCGTGATATTCATTGCCCATGATGTTCTCTATCCGTTATGTTTGCAGCATAACTTAGAGTTCTTGAATCATTCCTCCGCCCACCTTATTTGTGAAGTTGATTCTCTTGGAATAGTAAGTAAATAACTCGGGCATCATATCGACGCTTTTAGAGGTAGCTGCCGAGTGACTTGAAGACGACGTTGGAGTTTTAGAGATAACTGCCGAGCGACTAAAGACGACGTCGGCGTGTTAGAGGTAACTGCCGAGCGACTGAACACGATGTCGGAGTTTTAGAGGTAACTGCCGAGCGACTGAGGACGACGTCGGAGTTTTAGAGGTAACGCCGAGTGACTTGAAGACGACGTCGGAGTTTTAGAGATAACTGTCAAGCGACTGAAGACGATGTCGGCGTGTTAGAGGTAACTACCGAGCGACTTGAAGACGACGTCGGAGTTTTAGAGATAACTGCCGAGCGACTGAAGACGACGTCGGCGTGTTAGAGGTAACTGCTGAGCGACTGAACATGACGTCGGAGTTTTAGAGGTAACTGCCGAGCGACTGAGGACGACGTCAGAGTTTTAGAGGTAACGCCGAGTGACTTGAAGATGACGTCGGCGTGTTAGAGGTAACTGCCGAGCGACTGAAGGTAACATCGGCGTTTTAGAGATAACGACCGAGTTAGAACGGGCTGCGCCGGCCATGTTGAGGGTAATAGCCGAGTGATGATGTGGAAGTGACCGCCGGGTGACAACGTGGCGCGCTGGTATTTTGAAAGTAACTGCCGGGTGCTGACTGGGCGCTTTTAGAAACGGTATATGTGTGGCGGAACTGCCCGAATTATTCCAACTTAAGTGCCTAAGCCCCGCCTTAGAGGCTAGACCACACTTAAATGGGAATAACCCGTCAATCCCTCGGATCTAGTCCGACACGACCACTGACAGGATCAAGTACCACAATCTCACTCGAAGGTGAGTCACATAGCAAATACAATAAAGCATAAAACCATACATGCCAGAGTATTAAATTATTACATCACCATCATCATCATCGGAGTTTTTGCAAAAGTAACCATCATTGTTCGAAGTGCAGCGGAAATGAACTAACGGTAAATAAATGGAGAGATGGGGAAGCCTGTCCCATCACTCCTCATGCTCCTCCTCAGCTGAGGCAGGGTCCCACTCGACAGTCCAACCCGGTGGCAAGGTGGACGGCCAAGTTATTCCAGCAACCATTTCCTCCAGAGAACCTGTAAAAATTATGCCACAAGCAAGGCTGAGTATACTAATACTCAGCTAGACTTACCCGGTGTGAGGAGTCTACTCCTCTACCTCTAGACATGCAGCTGTTTGGCTGTGGGGTTTGGTTGCCAAAAGCACTAGCTGAGTTTCTAAATCAAGATTTTAACTTGGTCAAAATTAAGTGTGACTCTCTTAAGGCTAAAAGTGAACTATCTATTCATACATGGTAACAAACATTATTAGCAATCACATCTTATATCAACTCATCATATTTCCACTTGTTACTCAATGTAGCAGCATGGATCAAGCAGTCTCATTAGCTGCGAGAAGCAGACGATTCGAATCGAGTTTTTATCCTTGCAAGGTAAACCTAAACACACGACATGTAGGGGCACTCTGTCCCCACACACATCAACCGTCCCCATCGATTCCCTGGCAACAGATCAGGGCTCACCGCCTTGGCGTACAATGCCCCACTGACCCCGACTGGCCGTCGTGCAGTGACCGCACTTGTACCCACCGTAACCGGAATGGGAGACCACGTCTCAGGTCGCGTGAGGGGTAAAGTCTGCGGGCAGGTTCACTCAGGTACTAGGCTTACCGATTTACCATATTTATCGGTATGTGTTTAGTACGTTCAAACGCTTGACTCACGGTACCACACCTTAATCCTTATTCAAATTTTTATCCCGTAGACAACCAATCCCCATGGATTGTTGCCCACAACCAACATCAGTACGATATGAAAGTGGGTACAAATCAATGTCCTGACCTCGCGTGAGTGCTAGAAAAATCACTCATCTTCTACCGAGATCCTACTTAATAAAGCAGCTACTCGACCTAGCATACTAGTATTCATCTCAATAGGATTCCTGAGATCATGCAACTAGGGTTCCAAACAATTCCTACACCTAAGTGCACAATCAATCCTACAATCATTTAGTGAAGTAAAATAGCATAAATAACAGGTTATGCATAAAACCGGGGCTTGCCTTCCAAAGCAGTGGCAGGCAGGTCCTCTAGTGCAGGCTCGGGTGCTGGATCTGGGGCTACCTCCTGAGCAGCTCCTTGCTCCGGCACGAGGATGTACTCTCCGTCAGCAAGATTACAGTCTATCGAAATGCAATGAACATGTATGTCATGATTATGCAAGATTTAAGAACATTAAGCTAAAGAAACTAAGTCAAGAATTAACTTAGGGTTTCCTGGTTATGTGGGGCTTCTAGTGGTATATATATACATAGACTTATTACCTTTTAAGCTTAGGTTTTCTTTTAGGATAACATAGTGGATTGGTATTGTCTTTATAGATTTCAGTGGACAATTTTATAAAGGTTTTAGGACGACATTAATTTCCATTATTCATTTTCCTTTCTTTAATTTCCATTTAGGGTTTCTGGTGTAGGTTTGAACTACGACAGTGTTTTAATAATTTCCAAAAATTATGTAAAAATTACAGTGGGTTGTCACTTGCTATTCTAGCTTGTTTTAAGAATTTGAGGCTTAAAGTACAAAAGCTAGGCTTTAAACAAAAATGACAAGAGTTATGCAAAATGGGCCACTTTACACTACATCTCTTAGTTAGGGGTAGGTTCTGTCCTAAAGGTTATTTTTGCTGGCATCCCATAGTAATAATAGGTCTCTGTGCTAAAAATCACAGAAAACTAAGGGGTGGTTATTTAGTTATGATTTTCTTAAGTTTAAGGTCAAAAAGGCACTTTCTACTACATTATTATTTGAAAAATGTCAAACAGCAGATTTCATATTTTTCCTAAATTCTCCTTAATAAAACATTAGTTATCCCAAGGGTGGGGGTGCTTTTACCTTGGGGTTATTTTTGTAGAGTTTTTCTAAGTTTCACTTGTTTTATTAAAACAAAAGGGATCCTATTTATTTTATACTAAAACAGGGCATGATATATTTTTCCAGTGAACTACATTAAATAAGTATCCTAACAAAAATAGAGGTACTCTCTGGTTCTTTGTTTAAATTACATTTTCTATTTTTCTTACCCTTAAGCATATTATGAAATAAGGGGTAAAAACTAGCTTAATGGAGTGGACAGAGAGGTTTAACATTTTTATTTGGTTTAGTAGGTAGATACAAACTTCTTAAAATTTTTCTAACCTCAGTCAATTAGTGCAACTAATTTTTGCCCTATTATTAAGCTTTTGGTCAAAACTATAATTAAATCAGAGCTTTAAAGTTTTCTATAGTACATAGGGGGTTTTATATTTTTCTAAAGTAGGTTACATTATTTAGAGTCTGACAAAATTGGTTTGACCAAATTTGGATGAATTAAACAGAAGTTATGAATTTTCAAAGTTTCTGTCTAATTTAAAAACAGATTTAATAAAGGTTTTCTGGAGAAACAGTTTACGCCGAGGTCCCTGGGTTTAAACTAAATCAACCTTCGCAAATTTACCCTCGCGCCACTATTCCCCTGTGTCTCTGACATTTCACAAAACCCCCTGACCTTCTCTCCCTCTCACCCACAGTCCTTCCCCTTATGCAAACAGTAACCGCGCGAAAGAAAAGGGTGGCGCGGCTTACCGGCGGCAAGGGAGGTCCGGCGAAGGGTGGGGTTAGCTCGGGGAGACTCTGGCGGTCACGTCGAGGTACGGCTTGACGTCGGAGATGGCCGGAATCGCCCGGTCCACGCGCGCAGGCGGGTGTTCTCGTCGGCGGCGAGTGTACCGGCCATACCACGGCGAACTGGTTCAATCCGAGGGCATGGTGAGCTTCATGGGGTAACGTAGCGACCGTGTGCACAAGGAATCGAAGGATGGTTGAGTGGTTTACCCGGTCCACGTACTCCGGCGGGGTTGAGAGCTCCGGCGAGCGCGGACTGGCCTCTCCGGCGAAGTAAACTCCGATTCCTCGCTCGGGGAGCCTCACAGAGGTGTGCACAGTCTTCTCCGAGGGCTGGCCGAAGTTGGGAATGGCTCCACTGGCCGGTCTACGGTGGCAGAGGGATTGGGCGGCCGCGGACTCGCTGCGCACGGGCAAACGGCGACGAGCTAGACTCCGGTGAGGTTTGAGGGTGCGCGGAAGGGTACAATCTAAGTCTGGGAGGGTTTTATAAGCGCGGGCGCGGGCCATGGCGCTGGCTTGGCTCGGGCGCGGCGCTGGGCATGCGGGGGCGCGCGCGAGCGTGCTCTGGCGCGGGCAGGAAGCGTCGAACACGTGGAGGTGTGTTTCTTCCATTGTTCAAACGTCTCCAGAGATCGCAAACGTGCGAATCTTGCCATGAATCCGGCGCAGACCTCTTCCTGGCACCTAGGGCTATCTCACATGTGTGAGTTCCAATGGAGGATACGCCCTAGATCAGGAGATAGACGGGCGCCAAATCTGGCTTGTCTCACTGCCCACACCGCGACAAAACTGATGCCAAATCCTGTCAAACGTCCAAGTCTCGGTCTCCACTTTTTCCAGGGGGTGCCTTAGGTGGTATACCACATTTTTGGTATAGAACCTAAGTGGTTTTGGCGCCATCTTTAAGGTGAACACGGCTGGTCTTTGGATTAGGGTTAGAATTTGACTTAGAGGGAAATAGAGAGCTCTAGCTCTCTCTCCACTTGGAGTTTTGAATTGGGGTTTCTCCAGGGGTCTTTTTGCAATATTTCCCTCCCCTAATTGATGGTTACAAGGTTAGTTAGGGTTTGGGTAAAAATTACTCATGCTTTGCACACTTGTTCACTCTCTCTCCCCTCTTACCTAGGGTTTTGGGAGATAGGTTTTAAGAGAGGTCTAGGGTTCTTCTCCCCTCTTATCCAAGGTAGTAAGTGAGCAAGGATTAGAGTAATGCTTCTTATGTCATTGGCAACTTTATTAGCACTTGATCTCCAAGTTCTTATGTGTTGCCCTAAGCCTTTACCCCTTGTGATCACAGCTTCTAGTGCCAAGGTGGGCTCTAGCCAAGGTAACACCTGGGGTGTTACAGCCCTCCACCCTTAAAGGAATCTCGTCCCGAGATTTAGGTAGAGTCCCTTGGAGGGTGCTTGAAGGTGTGCTGGTGTTGCTTTCCCCTTACTTAAATTTCTCTTATTAACTGCTCTTCGAATGTCATCCTCTTTGCAACTTCAAAAGGAAGCCCTTCTTAAGTTAAATCCACAACTTAGACTATCCTTGTTATCTAAGTTTTTCTTATAATTGATTTCAAAGGGCAGGTGGGGGTGGGGTTTTGGGGTTACATACCGACTCCTTTGGGTAGAAAGTCGGGGAAGCGAGAGCGTAGAAAATCCTCAGTCTCCCATGTAGCTTCTTCTGCTGAATGGTGACTCCACTGAACTTTATACATTCGGATCGACCTTGCCCGAGTTGATCTCTCTTTTTGATCTAGCACCTTGACAGGGTACTCTTGGTAAGATAAGTCCGGTTCTATCTCAACGTCTGGTTCCGGTAGTACTTCAGTGGGTAAGCGAACGCATTTCCGCAGCTGAGATACATGGAATACATTGTGAACGGACGACATGTGAGGTGGCAATTCCACTTGATAGGCTACGGGTCCACAAGCTTCCTTGACCTCGTATGGCCCAATGTAGCGAGGAGCTAACTTGCCCTTGATCCCGAATCTCTGGACACCCTTGGTGGGTGATACCTTAAGGTAGACATGATCTCCCACCTCAAACTGTAGAGGCTTCCGCCTCTTATCATGATAGCTCCTTTGCCTGGCCTGAGCAGCTTCCAAGTTCTTGGTAATAACCCTGACCTTTGCCTCTGCCTCAAGTACCAAGTCTGGCCCAAAAATTTCCCTTTCTCCTGCTTGAGACCAATTTAGTGGGGTCCTACACCTCCTCCCATATAATGCCTCAAAAGGTGCCATCTTCAGACTGGACTGATAGTTATTATTGTAAGAAAACTCTGCCAAGGACAGACACTTGTCCCAGTCCTTTCCATAGTGTAGTGCACATGCTCGCAACATGTCTTCCAAAATCTGATTCACCCTTTCGGTCTGGCCATCTGTTTGTGGGTGATATGCTGAGCTTCGGATGACATGGGTCCCAAGTGACTCTTGCAATTGCTCCCAAAATCGTGCCACAAATGGTGCTCCTCTGTCAGATATAATGGTCTTGGGAATACCATGCAACCTTACTATCTGATCGACATAAATTTCTGCGTACTTCTCGGTCCTGTGGGTGGTATGCACTGGCAAGAAATGAGCAGTCTTGGTCAACCTGTCCACGATAACCCAAATTGAATCATGGTGCCTGGAGGTATTGGGTAATCCCACTATGAAGTCCATGCAAATGTCCTCCCATTTACAGGATGTTATGGGAAGGGGTTGCGAAGGGCCTGCTGCCTTTAAGTGACTAGCCTTTATCCTCTGGCAAGTGTCACACTCGGATATGTACTTGGCAATTTCTCTTTTCATTCTAGTCCACCAATATAAAGATCTGAGATCATGGTACATCTTGTTGCTACCCGGGTGCATAGAGAATTTGGAAAGGTGAGCTTCATCTAGTATCTTCTTTCTAAGCTCAGGGTCCTTGGGAACAACCAATCGATCTCCAAACCATAGAATTCCCTTGCTGTCCTGTCGGAAACACTTCTATTTTTCTGCCTTTTTCTTGATCATATCTTTGATAACCTGAACACCCTTATCCTCAACCTGTGCCCTGACTATCTGTTCTTGCAACGTGGGCTCCACCGAGATATAACTTAAGTCACCCGAAGAAACAACTTCCAGGTTCAGCTTGCACAGCTCATCGCACTGGGTGGTGACTCTTGCATCCATGCTCATAGAATTGCACTGGGCCTTTTTGCTCAAAGCATCTGCCACAACATTGGCCTTACCAGGGTGGTAATGCACTTCCAAATCATAGTCCTTGATTAACTCCAACCATCTCCTTTGCCTCATGTTCAGATCTGCCTGAGTGAAGATGTATTTGAGACTCTTGTGATCAGTATAGATGTTATAGTGAGCTCCCATCAAGTAGTGTCTCCATATCTTTAGAGCATGAACTACAGCTGCCAATTCTAGATCATGTGTAGGGTAGTTCTGCTCATGGGGCCTGAGTGCTCGGGAAGCATAAGCAATGACTCTGTTCTCTTGCATCAAGACACATCCCAATCCGGTACCAGAAGCATCACAATAAACTTCAAATGGCTTGGTGCTGTCAGGTTGAGCCAGCACTGGGGCTGTTGTCAAATGCTGCCTCAAGGTATGAAAGGCATCTTCACACTTTTGGCTCCACTCAAATTTGACTCCCTTCTTTAACAGTTCAGTCATTGGCTTGGCAATTCTGGAGAAATCCGGAATAAATCATCGATAATACCCTGCCAATCCCAGAAAACTCCGAATCTGCTTTACTGTAGTCGGGGGTTTCCAATCCATCACCTCCTGCACCTTCTCAGGATCAACTGATATCCCATCCTGAGAAATTGTATGACCCAAGAATTTGATCTCCTTCAGCCAGAATTCGCATTTAGACAACTTAGCATACAATTTATGGTCACGCAGTCTCTGAAGTACAGCATGCAAATGTTTGGTGTGCTCGGCTTCATTCTTGGAATAAACCAGTATATCATCAATGAAAACGACCACGAACTTGTCTAATTCTGGCATAAATACTGAGTTCATCAAGTACATGAAATAAGCCGGGGCATTGGTCAGCCCGAAAGACATCACCAAAAACTCATACAGCCCATATCTGGTTGAGAAAGCCGTCTTGGGAATATCGCTGGCACGGATCTTGATCTGATGGTATCCTGAGCGAAGGTCTATCTTGGAGAATACCTTGGCTCCTACCAATTGATCGAACAGAACATCAATGCGAGGCAGCGGGTATTTGTTCTTAATAGTCACCGCATTGAGAGGGCGGTAGTCAACACACATCCTCAAACTCTCATCCTTTTTCTTCACAAATAATGCTGGGCATCCCCATGGTGAAGTGCTGGGACGAATAAACCCCTTGTCCAACAATTCTTGCAATTGCTTCTTCAATTCTGCCAATTCCGCGGGAGGCATCCTATAGGGTCTCTTGGAGATAGGAGCAGTCCCGGGTTGCAATTCGATGGCGAACTCAATATCCGGTCAGGTGGCATCCCTGGCAATTCATCTGGGAAAACATCTGGGTAGTCACAGACCACTGGGATCTTTTCCACTGGGGAATTTATCATGACGAAAGCACAAGAACGGGTGCATCCCTGATCGGGCAAATATAATGTAGTTTCACCACAGGTTGGTGAGTGCACCTCAATGGCCCTGGCTGCAATATCAATAACTGCTCGATGCCTGGTTAACCAGTCAGTTCCCAATATAATATCCACACTATCCAACCCCAAAATGAGGAGGGTGGTTTTAATTATTAGACTACCAAACTTTATGGGCACGTGTCTGTTGATTTGATAGATGGCAACCCTGCCTCCTGGTGTTAAAATTGTAATGCCCCCATCGGTGTGGTGAAAGGGCAACTGACATTTGGCACTAAACTTGGCACTGATAAAACTATGCGATGCACCAGAATCAAAAAGAACAATAGCGGGATAATTTAAAACTGTAAAGATACCAGTCATGACGGGTGCTCCCTCTGGAATATCAGCCATGGTGGTGAAGTTCAGCCTGCCTTGCCTCACTTGCACCTTCTGCCTCTTGCCTTGGTTCTGATTGACATTCTGCCCCTGCTTCTGCTGGTTCCTGGGGCAATTCTTGGCATAATGCCCAGTGTTGCCACATGTGAAGCACCTGTTGTCATTTGTCTGGCGGTACTGCTACTGCTGCTGATTGCTCCTCTGAGCTGGAAATTGGGTGCGGTTGGGTGCCTGCTGCTGCTGCGGTCGGATCACCCATCGCCCTTGCTGCTGCTGCGGTCCCCTGCCCTGGGTGTCGGACACAATCCTGAAGCGCTGTGGCTGAGCTGGGGGTCCTGCCACAGGGGTCTTCCTCTTCTTCTCTGCCTGTCTAGCTGTAATGCAGTCCTCTTGGGAGATAGCCATGTTGACCAACTCATTATAACTGTTGGCCCTGACGGTGTTGAGGCGGTCACGGAGCTTAGTGCTGAGCCCCCTCCTGAACCTGTCTCTCTTCTTCTCATCTGTATCTGCATGATACCCAGCATACTGGCACAAGTCATTAAAGGCCTGGGCATACTGCAACACTGTCCTGTTGCCCTGAGTGAGTGCCAAAAACTCATTGAGCTTCCTGTCCATAATCCCGGCTGGTATATGGTGTCCTCTGAAAGCTGCCTTGAACTCCCTCCACTCCACCTCTCGGTCCTCTGGCTGCATAGCAAGAAAATGATCCCACCAAGTCCTTGCGGGTCCGCGAAGCTGCTGGGTGGCGAACCTGACTTTGGTGACCTCTGAACAAACTCCATGGAGCAGTGGGAATTTGGATTCCACCACTCGCAGCCACACATCTGCGTCAAGTGGGTCCTCCGCCCTTGTGAACAATGGAGGCTGGGTGCTAAGGAATTCCTGGTATGTAGCCGCCGCGGGGTGACGCTGATGGTCTCCACCACCATAATGCTGAGGTGGTGGCTGACGCTGAGCCAGCTGCCTCAGGATCTCATTCTGCTGAGCCATGAGCTCCTGCAGAGTGGGAGGTGGTGGCGGCGGTGGAGGAACGCGCTCGTTCTGGCCACGACGCTGCCTCCCGGCCATCTGAAAAACCACATACATTCTTAACACCACAGTTCCAAGTTCAAGATTTTATCACGGAGAAAAAGTTAAAACAACATGATAGACTCCGACTTCAACAAAAGGATTTTTAAAAGACACTAATTCTTTCTTCCAAATTTAGACCAATGACAACATCCAGCAATAAGCTTCCAAGAGAGTTTAGCACGATTACATCAAATTGTTCCAAAATGACTCAACTCTATCTAGCCTAGTACCCCAAGGGTGCAAAAGCTAAGCTAGCTGCGAGGAGTCCGACTATCCAACTTCTAAGCCTATCCTGAACACCTAGTGAGCGAACGAAGCAACACTCGACTCGGGGGAAGGTGGTCTTCCCGAGCCAGTAGTGTCCACACTGGAGGCAGGCTCATCTCCTCCCTCAATGTCGACGTCCTCGTTTGCCTCTTGGTCCTGGATCTCCTGGAGATGCATGTCCAGGTGCTCGTTAGCCTCAGCAAGCTGCTGCTGAGTGTTAATGAGCTGATCCTCTAGAACCTCGATGGTGTTCTCCGTGGTGCCCACTAGCTCCTCCAATTCTTGGATATCCGTAGATAGCTGCTCCACCTGCAAGTCCTTCTCCACCATTTCTTGGGACAAATCAACCACGAGCTCCTCTCTGTTATCCAACGTAATCTTTGTTGCCTCCAGCAGTGCCATCAGATGGGACATCGCCTCACCGCGCATCACCTGCAGATGGTACAGCGCATTCATGCACCGTACGGTCAAGTGTGCAGTCTGTCCTGGGTAGATGGCCCAGATATCCTTGGCATGCTCCACCCGATCCTTCCACATTGGGTCGTCCTCCCTCTCAGCGGGGAACAAGCCGATGGGGTGGGTGGCCAGCTCCAAAGGATGGAACCCGCAGAAAGTAGTCAATCCATGCAGAGCGATCGCCTCGATCGTGTCCTCTGCTCGGTATCCGAAAGACTCGGAGTCCAAAGAGCGCCAGCCCAGCTGCAGGGGATGAGGCTCCAAAGTCATCCTCACCCTACAGCGAGGCACTCGGTGCTTCTCGAACTGCTGCACCGCGTACTGAGGGGGTGTCGTGTATCCGCCCCCCTGAAGTACCTCCCACAAAATGCGGGGAAAGCCCTCTCGTGCAAGTCCGTCAGTGTGGGTCAGTGCATTTCCGTCATCGGAGGATCCGTGGGAAGTCATCTGTGTACGGTTAAGCGTAAGTAAAAGAAAAAGAATTATAAAAAGAACAAGGAAAAAATAAAACTCAGCCCTTCTCTAGTTAAGTAAAAAGGCACTAGGGGCCTAGTTGGTTGTTATCTTGTTTTTAAGTCCTTTACTCAGTTATCCATTTGCTTAATTATGAATGCATGCATGCTCGTCCTGAACGACCTCACAACAAGATAAAAGGAATAGGGAGGAACTCCCATCCTGTAAAAGTGGCCTGTAGGGCCTAGTTACTTAGCCACCTAGCTACCCTTCTATTACCCTAAGGCTTCACGTCCTAGGTCTATCCTGCTCGCCCTACTATCTATCCAACATTGTTTCTATCAAATTTTACTTGGAAAATTGATGGTATTTACATTTTATTGATTCCTCTGTGGTGGTACAAGCTCCGATACCAGATGTGGCGGAACTGCCCGAATTATTCCAACTTAAGTGCCTAAGCCCCGCCTTAGAGGCTAGACCACACTTAAATGGGAATAACCCGTCAATCCCTCGGATCTAGTCCGACACGGCCACTGACAGGATCAAGTACCACAATCTCACTCGAAGGTGAGTCACAGAGCAATTACAATAAAGCATAAAACCATACATGCCAGAGTATTAAATTATTACATCACCATCATCATCATCGGAGTTTTTGCAAAAGTAACCATCATTGTTCGAAGTGCAGCGGAAATGAACTAACGGTAAATAAATGGAGAGATGGGGAAGCCTGTCCCATCACTCCTCATGCTCCTCCTCAGCCGAGGCAGGGTCCCACTCGACAGTCCAACCCGGTGGCAAGGTGGACGACCAAGTTATTCCAGCAACCATTTCCTCCAGAGAACCTGTAAAAATTATGCCACAAGCAAGGATGAGTATACTAATACTCAGCTAGACTTACCCGGTGTGAGGAGTCTACTCCTCTACCTCTACACATGCAGCTGTTTGGCTGTGGGGTTTGGTTGCCAAAAGCACTAGCTGAGTTTCTAAATCAAGATTTTAACTTGGTCAAAATTAAGTGTGACTCTCTTAAGGCTAAAAGTGAACTATCTATTCATACATGGTAACAAACATTATTAGCAATCACATCTTATATCAACTCATCATATTTCCACTTGTTACTCAATGTAGCAGCATGGATCAAGCAGTCTCATTAGCTGCGAGAAGCAGACGATTCGAATCGAGTTTTTATCCTTGCAAGGTAAACCTAAACACACGACATGTAGGGGCACTCTGTCCCCACACACATCAACCGTCCCCATCGATTCCCTGGCAACAGATCAGGGCTCACCGCCTTGGCGTACAATGCCCCACTGACCCCGACTGGCCGTCGTGCAGTGACCGCACTTGTACCCACCGTAACCGGAATGGGAGACCACGTCTCAGGTCGCGTGAGGGGTAAAGTCTGCGGGCAGGTTCACTCAGGTACTAGGCTTACCGATTTACCATATTTCTCGGTATGTGTTTAGTACGTTCAAACGCTTGACTCACGGTACCACACCTTAATCCTTATTCAAATTTTTATCCCGTAGACAACCAATCCCCATGGATTGTTGCCCACAACCAACATCAGTACGATATGAAAGTGGGTACAAATCAATGTCCTGACCTCGCGCGAGTGCTAGAAAAATCACTCGTCTTCTACCGAGATCCTACTTAATAAAGCAGCTACTCGACCTAGCATACTAGTATTCATCTCAATAGGATTCCTGAGATCATGCAACTAGGGTTCCAAACAATTCCTACACCTAAGTGCACAATCAATCCTACAATCATTTAGTGAAGTAAAATAGCATAAATAACAGGTTATGCATAAAACCGGGGCTTGCCTTCCAAAGCAGTGGCAGGCAGG
Source organism: Zea mays (assembly GCF_902167145.1). NCBI lineage: Eukaryota > Viridiplantae > Streptophyta > Magnoliopsida > Poales > Poaceae > Zea > Zea mays. The sequence goes on from NC_050102.1 coordinate 95,760,600, forward strand.
TCCTCTGGTGCAGGCTCGGGTGCTGGATCTGGGGCTACCTCCTGAGCAGCTCCTTGCTCCGGCACGAGGATGTACTCTCCGTCAGCAAGATTACAGTCTATCGAAATGCAATGAACATGTATGTCATGATTATGCAAGATTTAAGAACATTAAGCTAAAGAAACTAAGTCAAGAATTAACTTAGGGTTTCCTGGTTATGTGGGGCTTCTAGTGGTATATATATACATAGACTTATTACCTTTTAAGCTTAGGTTTTCTTTTAGGATAACATAGTGGATTGGTATTGTCTTTATAGATTTCAGTGGACAATTTTATAAAGGTTTTAGGACGACATTAATTTCCATTATTCATTTTCCTTTCTTTAATTTCCATTTAGGGTTTCTGGTGTAGGTTTGAACTACGACAGTGTTTTAATAATTTCCAAAAATTATGTAAAAATTACAGTGGGTTGTCACTTGCTATTCTAGCTTGTTTTAAGAATTTGAGGCTTAAAGTACAAAAGCTAGGCTTTAAACAAAAATGACAAGAGTTATGCAAAATGGGCCACTTTACACTACATCTCTTAGTTAGGGGTAGGTTCTGTCCTAAAGGTTATTTTTGCTGGCATCCCATAGTAATAATAGGTCTCTGTGCTAAAAATCACAGAAAACTAAGGGGTGGTTATTTAGTTATGATTTTCTTAAGTTTAAGGTCAAAAAAGGCACTTTCTACTACATTATTATTTGAAAAATGTCAAACAGCAGATTTCATATTTTTCCTAAATTCTCCTTAATAAAACATTAGTTATCCCAAGGGTAGGGGTGTTTTTACCTTGGGGTTATTTTTGTAGAGTTTTTCTAAGTTTCACTTGTTTTATTAAAACAAAAGGGATCCTATTTATTTTATACTAAAACAGGGCATGATATATTTTTCCAGTGAACTACATTAAATAAGTATCCTAACAAAAATAGAGGTACTCTCTGGTTCTTTGTTTAAATTATATTTTCTATTTTTCTTACCCTTAAGCATATTATGAAATAAGGGGTAAAAACTAGCTTAATGGAGTGGACAGAGAGGTTTAACATTTTTATTTGGTTTAGTAGGTAGATACAAACTTCTCAAAATTTTTCTAACCTCAGTCAATTAGTGCAACTAATTTTTGCCCTATTATTAAGCTTTTGGTCAAAACTATAATTAAATCAGAGCTTTAAAGTTTTCTATAGTACATAGGGGGTTTTATATTTTTCTTAAGTAGGTTACATTATTTAGAGTCTGACAAAATTGGTTTGACCAAATTTGGATGAATTAAACAGAAGTTATGAATTTTCAAAGTTTCTGTCTAATTTAAAAACAGATTTAATAATGGTTTTCTGGAAAAACAGTTTACGCTGAGGTCCCTGGGTTTAAACTAAATCAACCTTCGCAAATTTACCCTCGCGCCACTATTCCCCTGTGTCTCTGACATTTCACAAAACCCCCTGACCTTCTCTCCCTCTCACCCGCAGTCCTTCCCCTTATGCAAACAGTAACCGCGGGAAAGAAAAGGGTGGCGCGGCTTACCGGCGGCGAGGGAGGTCCGGCGAAGGGTGGGGTTGGCTCGGGGAGACTCTAGCGGTCACGTCGAGGTACGGCTTGACGTCGGAGATGGCCGGAATCGCGCGGTCCACGCGCTCAGGCGGGTGTTCTCGTCGGCGGCGAGTGTACCGGCCAAACCACGGCGAACTGGTTCAATCCGAGGGCATGGTGAGCTTCATGGGGTAACGTAGCGACCGTGTGCACAAGGAATCGAAGGATGGTTGAGTGGTTTACCCGGTCCACGTACTCCTGCGGGGTTGAGAGCTCCGGCGAGCGCGGACTGGCCTCTCCGGCGAAGTAAACTCCGATTCCTCGCTCGGGGAGCCTCACGGAGGTGTGCACAGTCTTCTCCGAGGGCTGGCCGGAGTTGGGAATGGCTCCACTGGCCGGTCTACGGTGGCAGAGGGATTGGGCGGCCGTGGACTCGCTGCGCACGGGCAAACGGCGACGAGCTAGACTCCGGTGAGGTTTGAGGGTGCGCGGAAGGGTACAATCTAAGTCTAGGAGGGTTTTATAAGCGCGGGCGCGGGCCATGGCGCTGGCTTGGCTTGGGCGCGGCGCTGGGCATGCAGGGGCGCGCGCGAGCGTGCTCTGGCGCGGGCAGGAAGCGTCGAACACGTGGAGGTGTGTTTCTTCCATTGTTCAAACGTCTCCAGAGATCGCAAACGTGCGAATCTTGCCATGAATCCGGCGCAGACCTCTTCCTGGCACCTAGGGCTATCTCACATGTGTGAGTTCCAATGGAGGATACGCCCTAGATCAGGAGATAGACGGGCACCAAATCTGGCTTGTCTCACTGCCCACACCGCGACAAAACTGATGCCAAATCCTGTCAAACGTCCAAGTCTCGGTCTCCACTTTTTCCAGGGGGTGCCTTAGGTGGTATACCACATTTTTGGTATAGAACCTAAGTGGTTTTGGCACCATCTTTAAGGTGAACACGGCTGGTCTTTGGATTAGGGTTAGAATTTGACTTAGAGGGAAATAGAGAGCTCTAGCTCTCTCTCCACTTGGAGATTTGAATTGGGGTTTCTCCAGGGGTCTTTTTGCAATATTTCCCTCCCCTAATTGATGGTTACAAGGTTAGTTAGGGTTTGGGTAAAAATTACTCATGCTTTGCACACTTGTTCACTCTCTCTCCCCTCTTACCTAGGGTTTTGGGAGATAGGTTTTAAGAGAGGTCTAGGGTTCTTCTCCCCTCTTATCCAAGGTAGTAAGTGAGCAAGGATTAGAGTAATGCTTCTTATGTCATTGGCAACTTTATTAGCACTTGATCTCCAAGTTCTTATGTGTTGCCCTAAGCCTTTACCCCTTGTGATCACAGCTTCTAGTGCCAAGGTGGGCTCTAGCCAAGGTAACACCTGGGGTGTTACAATATGACTCGGGAATATCCCATAAGTACTGCGCTTTTAGCCGCCTCTGCTTTCCGTGCCCTAGTTCTTGCTTTCCTGCCTCCAAATCCTCTCTGCAATTTGTCTTCCACTCTGTTCGCCAGTAGAATTGAGATGGCGCCCAAGAGGAAGGCCTCGAGTTCATCCGCCGCGGTGATTCCCCCAATTGACCCCAACAGTCAGTTGCCTTTCACAGGTAACCACATGTCTGTTGTCTCCGAGCCCGACCTTCTCCACCTCGTGTCCATCGGGGTCCTTCCCCCGAGGGAGCTGTGTTCTTGGCGGATTTGTCATGGGGTCACTGTCCCGACAGAGGATACCCATGAATCCGTAATTTACGTTCCTTTTCTTCTCCGCGGTCTCGGTCTTCCCATTTCTCCCTTTTTTTGCGGCCTCCTTGATTTCGATCGCCTTAACATGACCCATCTGAATCCCATTTCCATTCTGCAAATTTCCATTTACATTCATTTGTGCGAAGCTTTTCTTGGCGTGCTACCACATTTTGGGTTGTGGAAGTACTTGTATCACTTTCGCCCTGGGATGGCCGGGGGGCAGCATCAGCTGGTTGGGGGTGCTAGTTTAGAGATGCGTCGCGGGAGGAAGACTGAATATCTTGAAATCCCTCTCAAAGACAGTATCAAGGGATGGCGCTTGGAGTGGTTTATTGTTGAGAACCATGGAAATTCTCTCCCCCCTAGGTCGGGAAGACAGCCGGATGTTTGCATTCCAAGTTGGACCGAATCCCCCACTGATCAGGAGGTAGCTGAGGCAGGTGCTTTGCTAGCTGAAGTTGGGCTGCTGAAGGAGAGGGGTCTGACTGCTGAGGCTGTGGTTGCTGATTTTGTTTTCAAGAATATTCAGCCGTTGAAAGACAGGGCATACCCGACTTATCTGTACCGAGGCCTAGCTGACTCAACTCGGGTTACCAACAGAAAAATTCCCTCTGTAGACTTGGTGAACCGACTTGAGATGATTCTTAGAGGCAAGGTATCAAATGTTGGTGCCCCAGTGGCATACTCAGCCTGGAACTTGCCTCCTCCCAAGGCCTTCACTCTTTTTGTGTCGAATCCACCTGTCACTGATGGCAGTTTGGGCCTTAGAGTGCGACCCTCTGCTGAAGAAGTTAGTGTCTTGGTTGCCTCGCTCGGGGAAATTCCTGATGATGAACGGCAGGTCCATTTTGAGGTGCCTTTGGATCCTAGTGACGCAGAAATAAGTGCTATGCTTGATTTGCTAGCTGAGGACTCTTCTGATGCTGCTCCTGCTGGGACATTGGTGGTGGTGCCTCTCCCAGAAACTGGTACAACCTTGGATATCCAGAAGCCTGACAGTACTCGCCCGAGACGCCCTTGCCGAGCCAATCAACTTGATCCTTCCGCAGATGAGCAGAAAAAGAAAAAGAGACGCCTCCGGCGAGTATCTAGTTTGGATCGGGACGTTGGTACTTCGGTTCCTGCTGCTGAAGAAGTGCCTGTGCCTGAATTTACTGACACTGACCCTGATGGGTGTGCTCCATCTGTTGCTGATCCCAATGGGGGTGCTCCATCTGCTGCTGACCCCAATGGGTGTGCTCCCTCTGTTGCTGATTCCAATGTGGGTGTTGCCTGTGTTGCTAGTGAAGACGACGGGGAGGAAGAGGACGAGGTTCCTCTGACTCGAAAGAACAGTCGGCAGTACGTCGCCAGTGGTGAAAGTAGTGGAGTTCCTTCTCGTGCTTTGTCTACTCTCATTGGTCTGCAAGAATTGTCCCTGGCGTATTTTGATCAGACTCTTGAGGATATGGTTCCAGAGGATCTGTTATCAGAGCCAGCAGATGATGGTGTGATGGAGGTTTGTGCTGATGTGCTCGATGCTGGGTTGAGGTCATCTCGTGCCTCATCGACCTTAGAACGCAGTCTTGAGGGTCAGGAGACTGACTTGGATCATCTTGGTCCCATGGAAGTAACTGAGGGTCCATCAGCCTTAGAGGCGGCTACTGCAGAGAACTTGTTCCTCAAGGACGGTGTTGACACTTGCCCAGCCCCCGAGGATGTTGCCGGGGATGACTCGGCTCGGGTGGGAAGCGCAAGCCACTGCCCAGCCCCCGAGGGTACTGCCGGAGATGATCCGGCTCAAGTGGGTAGCGCAAACCTTGACCCAGCCCCCGAGGGTGTCCGAGCGGGGTCTCCCTCTTGTACTTCCATGGACGTTCATGCGGGATCGCCTCCGCACTCCAGCTGCATGGTGGTAGCCCAAGCTTTGGACCAGGGAGTCGCTTTAGAGGGCAGCGTCCCCTCTGATCAAGTTTTGGGCTCTATTGATGGCACTGAGTTGGTTCCTGCTGGTTCGTTGCAAGCTGCTTCGGGTGGCGACATTACGCCCAGTCATCAATTGATCTCTCATGATTTGGGAGTCCCTTCGTTCTTTTCCAACCTCCAGGTACTGTGATATATTTTAGCTTGATTTTTACACCGCATGAACTGCTATCATTACACTCATCTGTTCTCCTTATCAGGCTTTGGTGGACGGGATGGCTAGCCAGCTGAGGTTGCAGGGTGCTTCTGTTCCAGAAGGAGGTTTGTCTCTTGCACGTTGGAATCCAGTGTTACTTCAACATCGTGTCTCTGACTTGGAGGCGACCAATGCTGGTTAGTACTTTTTTGCTTCTCTTTGTCTTCATTATTGAACTGCCTTACATTCTGAGCCCTTTTGTTTGATTGTCTCCTGCTAGATATGACTCGGCAGATTTCCACTCTTGAAGAAAAACATTCTCGAGATCAGGCTGAACTTGTCCGGCGGTGCTCTGATTTGGAAGAAAAGTATTCTCAAAGCCAGATTGAACTATCCCAGGTCTCTGCTGCCCTAGATGACGCCAACGCACTGAGCTCTACCCTTCGCACTCAGCTTGATTCTGAAAAGGTGACTTATGAAACTGTGCCTTGTATTGCTGTGTTCCTATCACTTGCTTGATGTTTGAAGGAGTTGATTCTTGTTTGCAGGAAGAAAAACGTGTCCTTGCTGCTTCTTGCGACAATCTTAACAGACTGTATTGTGACTCTAGCAACTCGTTGACCATCCTGGAGAGGAGTCATCGCTTCACCATGGAGGAGTTAGACAATCATCGCTGTAAACTGCAAGAGTCCACGAATGATGTAGTCCGTCTCAGGCAGTTGATATCGGTGAAGGATGCTACTATCAAAGAGCTCTGTGCGTCCAAGAAATCCATCGCCCAGGAGCTAGAAACCGCTCAATCGGCTGCCAAGGTTGCTGAAGAAACTTCCATTACTCTGAGAGCCCAGCGCGACAGAGCCATGGATAAGGCCATTCGAGTGGGGCGAATCTTGATGAGGAGACCTGCCGTGGTTGTTCCCGAAGATATAAGGGCTGACGTGAATGCTGCTCCTGATTCCTCAAGTCGCCCTTCCTCGTCGATTGCTCCTGAGAAAGATATCGCGAAATAGAGAAATATTTTGCGTGCTTTGAGCGCGCGGTTAGCATGGTCAGACATTTGTTAGATGACACCAGTTTAGCACTTGAACGATATTGTTATTCTCCTATTGTTTCAGAATTCAATCAGTACGTACATTTGCAGTAGTAAAATGATGTGTGATGGTTTTGAAACTTGTTTACGGGATATAGAAGTCATCCCTATATGAGTAATCGTAAGCGCGTCAAATCGCCTTAAGTTGCTACTGACTTAAATCGATCGCTTCGGTTAATAGGGCATAGTGGTCATCCCAAGTTAGGTAGGCGTGAGCATGTTGCACCGTCTTAAGTCGTTGCCGACATAAGCCGATTGCTCCATTAGTAGGGCATAGTGGTCACCCCTTGTTAAGTAAGCGCGAGCATGTTGCACCACCTTAAGTCGTTGCCGACTTAAGCCGATTGCTCCGTTAGTAGGGCATAGTGCTCACCCCGAGTTAAGTAAGCGCGAGCATGTTGCACCGCCTTAAGTCATTGCCGACTTAAGCCGATTGCTCCGTTAGCAGGGTATAGTGGTCACCCCGAGTTAAGTAAGCGTGAGCATGTTGCACCACCTTAAGTCGTTGCCGACTTAAGCCGATTGCTCCGTTAGTAGGGCATAGTGGTCACCCCGAGTTAAGTAAGCGCGAGCATGTTGCACCGCCTTAAGTCGTTGCCGACTTAAGCCGATTGCTCCGTTAGCAGGGTATAGTGGTCACCCCGAGTTAAGTAAGCGTGAGCATGTTGCACCACCTTAAGTCGTTGCCGACTTAAGCCGATTGCTCCGTTAGCAGGGTATAGTGGTCACCCCGAGTTAAGTAAGAATGCAAGTCAATCATGAACAAACTGAGTATCTTTGAAGCCTTTTTTATTGATGACATATTTCCCATTTTACAGAGTACATCGTCGTCCCGATAGATTTTGAAATACAGCTAGGGATAAAACTTCCCGAGGTGTTCTATATTCCAGGAGTTCCCGATTTCTGTGCCGTCCATCTGAGTGAGACGATATGATCCTGGCCGAGTGACTTCTGCTACTATGAAGGGTCCTTCCCATAAGGGCGATAACTTGTGCCGTCCCTCCCCCGTTAGAATTCGGTGGAGGACGAGATCTCCTACTGAGAAGGATCGCTGTCGCACGGCCTTGTCGTGATAGCGCCTTAGAGTCTGCTGGTATCGTGCTGATTGGATTACTGCGTTCAGCCGTTCTTCCTCGAGTACATCGATGTCCTCCATCCTACTGGCTTCGGCTTCTGCTATGCTTTCGAAGATCAGCCTTGGCGCCCCGAACTTGAGATCGACGGGTAACACTGCCTCTGACCCATAGACCATGAAGAAAGGAGTGTTTCCATGCAGAGCTTGGCTAGGCTGAGTTCTTAGGCTCCAAACGACATAGGGCAATTCCCTTATCCACTTTCCCGCGAACTTTTCATTCTTATCGAAGACCTTTTTCCTGAGTGCCTCCAATATCATCCTGTTAGCTCGTTCAACCTGCCCGTTGGCTCTTGGGTGTGCTACAGAAGCATACTTGATCTGAATGCTTTTTTGCTCGCAGAAATCGAAGAATTCTGAACTTGTGAAGTTGGATCCTAGGTCAGTTATGATGCTGTTTGGTATCCCGAATCTGAATATTATGTCTTGTATGAATTCCACGGCCTTAGCTGAGGTTAAAGAAGCAATGGGTTTGAACTCTATCCATTTAGTGAATTTGTCGATTGCTACCAGTACGTGAGTGTATCCTCCTTGAGCTTTCTTGAAAGGTCCAATCATATCCAGTCCCCAGCATGCGAAGGGCCAAGTCACCGGTATGGTCTGCAATTGCTGTGCTGGTAGATGTTGTTGCTTCGACAAGTACTGGCAAGCTTCGCACCTCTGAACTAACTCGGCGGCATCACTTTTCGCTGTTGGCCAATAGAATCCCGACCTGAAGACCTTCCCGACTAGTGTCTTGGACGCTGCGTGTATCCCACATTGTCCAGCATGAACCTCCTCCAAAAGTTGCTTCCCAGTAGACGATAGAATGCATTTCATGAGGACGCCTGATGCACCCCGTCTGTATAATGTCTCCCCAATGAGCGTGTAGTGAGCCGACTGTCTCGCGATACGCTCGGCTGCATTTTGTCATCTGGTTCTTCTTCATTCTTTATATACCTGATGATTGGCCTTCTCCAGTCATCAGAGTCTGACTCTGGTTGATTCACAATATTACACTCTTCTGCTTGATCCATTGAGATGCTCGGCTGTAGTATTTCTTGTACAAAGACTCCAGGTGGGACCTGAGTTCGACTGGATCCTAGCTTGGACAATACATCGGCTGCCGTGTTCCGATCTCTTTCTACATGATGAAATTCCAGACCCTCGAATTTATCTTCCAGTTTTCGGACGGCGGTGCAGTACTTTCCTATTGAATCGCTTGAACAATCCCATTCTTTGTTTATCTGGCTTATGACTACCAGAGAGTCTCCGTACACCATCAGTCTCTTGATTCCCAATGATATGGCGATGTTCAATCCATGGATCAGAGCTTCATACTCGGCTGCATTGTTGGAGGCTGGAAACAACAACTGGAGGGCATATTTGAGGTGCTCGCCTCCAGGTGCAGTGAAGAGAATTCCTGCTACTGCTCCCTGCAGCTTTAGCGAGCCATCAAAATACATTCTCCATACTTCTGTAGTCTCTGGGTTATCCGGTACTTGCTGTTCAGTCCACTCTGATACGAAGTCAACCAATGCTTGAGTTTTGATGGCAGTGCGAGGTCGAAATTCGATGTCATGAGATCCCAGTTCACAGGCCCACTTGGCTATTCGGCCAATGGCTTCCTTGTTGTGAAGAATATCCCCTATTGGAAAACCAGTGACTACTATGACTTTGTGGTCATCAAAGTAGTGACGTAGCTTGCGGGCAGTTAGAAGTACTGCATATAATAGCTTCTGAACTTGATGATACTTTTTCTTCGAGGGACCCAGAACTTCACTGATGAAGTAAACGGGATGTTGCACTGGGTAGGCATGACCTTCTTCTGCTCGCTCGACTACCAACGCGGTGCTTACCACGTGAGTCGTGCAAGAGATATACAGCAGCAGATCTTCAGCTGGTTGAGTTGACGTGGCTCGCCGTGGCAGCTTCAGTACTGGTGGTGTTGTCAAGAATTTTTTCAGTGCATCTAAAGCTTCCTGTGCTTCTGAGGTCCACTGAAACTTATCCACTTTCTTGAGTAGCTTGTAAAATGGTAAACCTTTTTCTCCCAGCCTTGATATAAATCTGCTCAGAGCTGCCATACATCCAGTAAGTCGCTGAACCTTCTTTTGTGATCGTGGTGCTTCCATTTTCATGATAGCTTCAATCTTATCCGGATTAGCCTCAATTCCCTGGTGGCTGACAATAAATCCGAATAACTTTCCTGCTGGTACCCCAAAAACACATTTTTCGGGATTAAGCTTCCATCGGTACCGCCGTAGACTGTTGAAAACCAGCTGTAAGTCTTCAATGAAGTTTTCCGAGTTCTCCGTTTTGATTACCACATCATCTACGTATGCTTCCACACGCTTGCCCCAGTGATCAGCTAAGCATGTTTGAATGGCTCTCTGATAAGTCGCTCCAGCGTTTTTGAGGCCAAACGGCATGGAGGTGTAACAGAAAGCACCAAACGGAGTGATGAACGCTATCTTTTCCTCATCTTCCTTCGCCAAGCTAATCTGATGGTATCCGGAATAGCAATCCAGGAAAGATAGCACAGAACATCCAGCGGTGGAGTCTACCACCTGATCTATCCTTGGGAGCCCGAAGGGATCCTTTGGACAATGTTTGTTGAAGTCAGTATAGTCGACGCACATGCGCCAATCCACTTTATTCTTTTTGAGTACAAGAACAGGGTTGGCTAACCACTCGGGGTGTAACACCTCTCTAATAAATCCAGCCGCGACCAAGCAAGCTAGCTCGGCGCGAATGGCCTCTCTCTTGTCGGGCGTGAAACGACGTAGTTTTTGCCGGATCGGCCTTGCCTGGGGATAGACCTTCAGTTTGTGCTCGGCCAGTTCTCTTGGGACTCCCAGCATATCCGCAGGTTGCCATGCGAATACGTCTCGGTTATCTTGCAGAAACTGGACGAGCGTGTCTTCCTATTTGTCGTCCAGGCTAGAGCTGATGATGGCAGTCTTGCGTTCGTCAGCGAACCCCAGGTTGATCCTTTTAGTTTCTTCAGTCGGCCGCATAGAGGTCGCGGCCTGAGCTTCATTCGCTGGTGCTGCAAGGTCCTCCTCAGGCTTAGAGTTCGCCTGTGTCGAAGAAGTCGTCGACGGCTTGGTGGTGAGGGCCGCTTGGATGGCCACTCGGAAACACTTTGCGGCGCCTTGGAAGTCAGCGCGCACAGTTATAATTCCTTGTGGTCCTGGCATCTTTAGTATCATGTACGTGTAATGCGGAATGGCCATGAATTTTGCCAATCCCGGCCTCCCGATGATGGCATTGTACCCGCAGTCGAAGTTCGTCACTTCGAACCTCAGGAACTCGGTTCTGTAGTTATCCGGAGTTCCGAATGTGACGGACATGTAGATGTGGCCCAGCGGGTATTCTCCTTCAGTCGGCACGATGCCGAAGAAAGGAGTGTCGGACTCGTGGAGCTCTTTGAGGTGAACTCCCAAGCCTTGGAGTGTCCGGGGGAAGGTGACGTTGATGCTGCTCCCCCCGTCCACTAACACCTTCTTCACCCTGCTCTCTCGGATCACCGGATCGACGAGGAGCGTGTATTTGCTTGGGTGGTCGAAGTTGAGCCATTGATCCGCCCGAGTGAAAGTGATTGGGTGCTCCGACCACCGGTATGGGGCGGGAGGACCGGTGGTCGCCACCAATATCTGGCGATCGTTGAGCTTTTGTCGTCTTCTATTCTCCTGTGATCCGTGTCCGCCGAAGATGACGTTGACCTCCCTGTCAATGAGCGGGAAAGCTCCTCCTCCTCCCTCCTCCTGCTGCTGGGGTTGTCGTGGTTCTTCTGGCCCTCCCCTCGGCGGAGGAGGAGGTAGAGGTTGGAAGGGTCGGCCGTGCCCGACGGAGTGCTTGAAGTCCCGACAGTTCCGAAGAGTGTGGCGCATGTCCTTGTGGTACGGGCACTGGGAGTCGAGGATGTCGTCCAGCATGCACTCGCCTCCGTGAGGTCCTCCCTTGGCGCGAGAGGCTGGTGGTCCGGCGGCGTGTACTTCTTCGCGAGGTCTTTTCTCCCAGCGTTTGTCGGGTTGCTGGTTCGCGTCGCGTCGTGGTGCTGCCGGTGCGGGCTTCGCTCCTCCGATGAGGTCCTGGGCTCGCTCGTCGGCGGTGATGTAGAGGTCGGCTTCCCGGAACAGCTCCTCGGAGGTAGTCGGCGCCTTCTGCAATATGGCTCGGACGAAGGCCGAGTCATTGGATCCTCTGTAGAAGTCCTCGATCACAGCCGCCTCCGTGACCTCAGGGATACGATTTCTCATGGTCTGGAACCTTTTGAGGTATGACCGGAGAGTTTCGTCCCCCCGGCGCTTGATGGATTTGAGGTCCCACGGTTGCGCCGGTTTGTCGGAGAGGGACTTCAAATTGGCGGTGAAGCGTCGACTGAAATCGCCCCAGTCGTCGATGCAGTGTCGGGGTAGATGTCGCAGCCATTGCAGCGCGTCTTGCTCGAGGACAATGGGTAAGTACGCTGTCATCACGTCCTCGGACTCCCCGGCGGCCCGAGCAGCGGTGGTGTAGACGGCTAGCCAGCCCCCTGGATCCTGCTTAGGTTCATATTTGTCGACATTGGATACCTTGAAGTTAGGGGGCCATTGAATGGCTCTAAGGCGTGGGGTGAGGGCAGACACTCCGCATGTGTCCTCCTGTCGTCGGGGATGATGTCTGTCCTGGGGAGGAGAGTAGTTGTTATGGTTTCTCAACCGTCCCTAGGTAGTACCGCCAGTCGAGGCCGTTGCCGACTCAGTTCTGGTGGCCTGGCTCCGAGCTGGGATGCCATGATCCCTGTCGTACTCTTCCTAGCGGCGGATCTCGTTCTCATGCCGTCGTTCACGCGAAGCATTGATGGAGCTTCGCGCGTCTCGGCGACTGTTGATGGCGTGTCGTAGATCGTTCGGTGGGTGAGCGAGCGGTAGAAGATGGTTGGCCGCCTGAGTGAACAGTCGTCGATAGCCCTCGGCGTCAGGAGTCCGAGGGAGTCCATCAGCTATCCGAGCTAGTACTCCTCCGACTTCACTCGACGTGTTCATGTCTCGAGCGAAGTCGGGATTCAGGTTGCGCCCGAAGAGTGGATTCTCCCGGCGTTGCCTTGCATCTTGCTCGGCTTGTTCCTGAGCCCGGCGGCGATCACGTCGTCGGGAGTTCCTTCGTTCTCTGAAGACGCGTTCCTCCGGAGTTTCTCCTATCTCCGAGACCTCGTCCCGCGAAACAGGTTGCTCTGGATCCCGTTCTCCGGCCTCGTGGTGTCGCCAAATGTTTCGGCGCCGGTTTCTCCGTCGGCGGGATTCCCGCTGAGGTGGTTCTTCTCCGGGCGCGGTCGGCTCGTCGTCGGAGATGGGGGGCGACTCCACTCTCCCGATGAAGAGGACGTCGGGGTAGAATGGTACGGCGGTCGTGACGATCTTTTTTCCGTTCTCCTTTGAGGGCGGAGGAACGGAAAGAACAACTTGCTTTCTCCCGGCCTCTTTCTTCCTTGCGACCTGTGTCCATTCTCTCGTCGGGGAAGTAGACAGTGGAGTTCTCCGGGTCAGCGGGCCCTCGGCCCCTGACTTTCTGAAGGCGATCTTTTTTCGGAGAGCTCGAGGTTGCGCTTCTCCGGTATTTTCGGAGTTTGTTGGAGGATACTTCTTTTTCGGCGGATCTGCAATGCGGTGTAGAGTTCCCTCTTCATCTGCTATGGACGAGATTGTTCCAAAGCAGAATACGGATCCGGGACGGAGAGTGATCTTGCTGTGGAAGGTGACGGCCATTGAGCTAGCTTGGATCGTCGACACACCCCCTACCTGGCACGCCAGCTGTCGATGTTTTGGGTCCGACCGCACACCCGGGGTTGCCCCTCTAGGTGTTTTAGGAGTAGGACGGTGTCGCCGACTGTAGCAAAATGGTTCGTGCCAGATGCACGAGGGACAATGGACAGTGTTTACAGGTTCGGGCCGCTTTGAGATGCGTAACACCCTACGTCCTGGTGAGTATGCTTTGTGTAATGGGTTACAAGGTAGCTCTCTAAAGCGAGAACGTGGAGAGTTGAGGTGGATGGCTGAGTGATGGGATCGATCGTTCTTAAGGGGTGCCCCCTAGGCCTTATATATTCGACCGTGGGGCAATACATGTGGATATGATAACAATGTGCACCTAAAAGATAGTGAACTGTTTGAGTCTATCTTCTTATGGTTCTGCCGACCTATCCTCGCCTGGTTCCGTTGCATGGGGCTCCAGCGCGGGAAAGTCAGATCTTTGTTGCGATCGCTTGCTCAACGCTGTGGGCCGTCCGGGCTTGCACCAATCCGGCCTTACGTCAACCTGCTTTACTGATTGTCCCTCCCCAGGCCCACGAAGGAATGGCCTTACGATTTATTGGGCCCTTGGGCCTCTCGTGAGGTCTTTTACCCTTCCAGTGGACCCGGGGGATATCTGTCCCCCACACCTGATAACTATTATTATATGAGAACTCAGCATAGGGTAGACTTCTGTCCCAACTGCCTCCATGCTGAAGGGCACAAGCTCTCAACATAACCTCAAGTACTTGATTAGTCCTTTCGGTCTATCCATCATTCTAAGGGTGATAGGTCGTACTAAAGTTCAACTTTGTATTCATATTCTCAGGAAAGCTTCTCCAGAATCTTGAGGTAAACTGTGAACCTCGATCAGACATGATCTTCTTTGGTACTTCGTGTAAATACACAATCCGAGCCATGTATAACTCTGCCAGCTGAGAACCTTTATAAGTAGTCTTGACCGGAATGAAGTGTGCCACTTTGGTCAGTATATCCACAATCACCCATATAGCATCATATCCTTTCGGGGTGCGAGGCAATCCAGTAATGAAATCCATGCCAATCTCTTCTCACTTCCATTCGGGTTTCTTTAACGGGTGCAATAATCCCGCTGGCCTTTGATGTTCAGCTTTGACTCTTTGACACACATCACATATAGCCACATGTGCAGCCACATCTCTCTTCAATCCATACCACCAGTATTTCTGCTTCAAATCCTGATAAATCTTAGTGCTACCAGGATTAATAGAATAATCAGAGTCATGGGCTTCCTTCAATATAGTCTCACGAAGGCTATCAATCTCAGGAACACATATCCGGTTCTTGAACCACACTGTGCCTTGCTCATCCTCCGTGAATTCTGGACCTCTACCTTCAGTAATAAGATCCTTAATCTCTTGAATTTTGGCATCACCAATTTGACCTTTATGGATTTCTTGCTCCAAGGTAGGTTCCACATCAATAGTGACTCCTTCAGTATGTGCAACTATTCCCAGGTTGAGTCTCATGAAATCCTCAACAATCTCATCGGGTGGCTGGGCAGCAATAGCTAAATGAACATGCTCCTTTCGACTTAAGGCATCCGCAACCAGATTCTCCTTGCCCGGATGATAATGCATCTCCAAATCATAATCCTTTATGAGCTCTAACCATCGGCGTTGCCTAAGGTTGAGATCCTTCTGAGTGAATATATACTTCAAACTCTTATGATCTGTGTACACTTGACACTTGGTTCCCATGATATAATGCCTCCATATCTTAAGCGCATGCACTACGGCTGCCAGTTCTAAGTCATGTGTGGGATAGTTCAACTCATGTTTCGGCAACTGACGAGACGCGTAGGCAATCATGTGTCCTTCTTGCATGAGCACACATCCCAAGCCTTGGCCACATGCATCACAATAGATATCAAATCCCTTCTGTAGATCTAGCACAACCAACACTAGGGGTGACATCAATCTCAACTTCAGTTGATCAAAGCTATCTTGGCACTTTGAGTCCCACTTGAACTCTCGTCCCTTCTCTAGCAGTGAGGTCATAGGCTTAGCTATCTTAGAACCCTTCAATAAATCTCCGATAATAGCCTGCAAGTCCCAAGAAACTCTGAATCTCCGTAACTGTAGTGGGTATGATCCACGCCATTATCTCCCTAACTTTAGCAGGATCCACTGAGATTCCACCATTAGAAATGATTGTCCAAGGAATGTCACTTCATCAATCCATATGTCGCATTTACTATACTTGGCATAGAGTTGATTATCCCTTAGCTTTTGTAGCACCAATCTCAGATGTTCCTCATGATCACTATCACTCTTGGAATAAATAAGAATATCGTCGATGAAAACCACGACGAATCTGTCAAGATACTCCACGAACACCTTATTCATCAGATTCATAAAATAGGCTGGTGCATTAGTTAGTCCAAATGACATAACTGTTGTGGCAGAACTGCCCGAATTATTCCAACTTAAGTGCCTAAGTCCCGCCTTAGAGGCTAGACCACACTTAAATGGGAATAACCCGTCAATCCCTCGGATCTAGTCTGACGAGGCCACTGACAGGATCAAGTACCACAATCTCACTCGATGGTGAGTCACAGAGCAAATACAATAAAGCATAAAACCATACATTAAGGAGTATTAAACTTATTGCATGATCATCAGAGTCTTAGCAAAAGTAGTCATCATTGTTCGAAGTGCAGCGGAATAAAACTAACGATAATTAAATAGAGAGATGGGGAAGCATGTCCCATCACTCCTCATGCTCCTCCTCGGCCGAGGTAGGGTCCCACTCGACTGTCCAACCCGGTGGCAAGATGGACGGCCAAGTCACTCCAGCAACCATGTCTTCCAGAGAACCTGTAAAATTATGCCACAAGCAAGGCTGAGTATACTAATACTCAGCTAGACTTACCCGGTGTGAGGAGTCTACTCCTCTACCTCTAGACATGCAGCTGTTTGGCTGTGGGGTTTGGTTGCCAAAAGCACTAGCTGAGTTTATAAATCAAGTTTTAGCTTTGTCAAGTTTTAGTGTGACTCTCTTAAGACTAGATGTGTACTATCTACTCATTCATGGTATCAAGCAAATTTAGCAATCAACATCTTTTGCCACATCATCACATTTCCACTTGTTACTCAGTGCAGTACAATGGATCAAGCAGTCTCATTAGCTGCGAGAAGCAAATGATTCAAATCGAGTTTTTAAACCTTGCAAGGTAAACCTAAACACACGACGTGGCGAGGCACTCTGTCCCCACACACATCAACCGTCCCCATCGATTCCCTGACAACAGATCAGGGCTCACCGCCTTGGCGTACAATGCCTCACTGACCCCGACTGCCGTCATGCAGTGACTGCACTTGTACCCACCATAACCGGAATGGGAGACCACGTCTCAGGTTGCGTGAGGGGATATGTCTGCGGGCAGGTTCAATCAGGTACTAGGCTTACCGATTTACCATATTTCTCGGCATAAGTTTAGTACATTCAAATGCTTGACACAGGTATCCACACGTTAATCCTTATTCCAATTTCATCTCGTAGACCACGCATCCCCATGGATCTGTGTCCACAGACCAACTATCAATATGATATGAAAGTGGGTACAATCAATGTCCTGACCTCACGCGAGTGCTAGAAAAATCACTCGACTTCTACCGAGATCTCTAATTAGCAAAGCAGCTACTCGACCTAGCATACTAGTATCCATATCAACAAGGATTCCAGAGTTCATGCAACTAGGGTTTCAATCAACTCCTACACTTAAGTGCATAATACAAGCCTACAAACATTAAGTGTAGTAAAATATCATATAGAACAGGTTATGCATAAAACCGGGGCTTGCCTTCCAAAGCTGGGGCAGGTAGATCCTCTGGGGCAGGTTCTGGTGCTGGATCCGGGGCTACCTCCTGAGCAGCTCCTTGCTCCGGCACGAGGACGTACTCTCCGTCAGCGAGGTTGCAATCTATCGAATGCAATGAATAAGAATATGTATGCCATGATTATGCAGGATTTAGTAAACATTATGCTAAGCGAAAGAAAACTAAATTAGTTAGTAACTTAGGGTTTCCTGGTTATACGTGTCTCTTTAGTGGTTTATGCTTATCTATTTTTGGTTTGGGTTTTGCCTAGGGATAAGCATAGTGAATTGAACTTGGATTTCCCTTAGATGTTTTAGTAGACAAATGAGGGATTTTGCTGGTTGGGTTAAAATGACATTGCTCTCCATTATTAATTTCCCTTTTCTTTTTCTATATATAAATTCTAGTGTGGGTTTGAACTACAACAGTGATTCAACTTTTTCCAAAAATTCTGTAAAAGTTACAGTGGGTTACTAGTTGTCACTGTAATCTGTCCTACCAATTTGAGGTGGATACTGATTCAATTACTACTTGTGCAAAATTAACAAGGATAAGTTTTAAAAGGGCACTCTACACTATAGCTGTGATTTACTTGAGGTTTTTGTACCAAATTGTATTTTTGTCCAAATACCTAGGTGATATTAGGCCTCTGTGTTAAAAGTCACAGAAAAAGGCCTACTGGATATTTAGTTGTGGATTTCTAAAGTTTTATGTCAAAAAGGCACTTACTACTATCTTGTTATTTGAAAAATGTCAAACAACAGATTTCATATTTTTCCTATGTTCTGAATAACAAAACATTAGTTATCCCAAGGTTTGGGGTGTTTTCTCCTTGGGGTTAGTTTTCTAGGGTTTTTCTAAGTTTTCCTTGTTTTCCTAAAACAAAAGGTATCCCATTTATTTTGTACTAAACAGGGCTATAATAAATTTTTCTAGTGAACTATACTGAATAAGTAAACTAACAAAAATGTGGGTGCTCCCTGTTTCTTTATTTAAACCTCCATTAATATTTTCTCTAACTTTAGGCTAAAAAGGATTTAAATGGGAAACTCTACCTTAACTGGGTGTACAGAGGGGTCTATTATTTTTAAACAGGTTAGGAAGTGATTAGGTACTTTTCTGATTTTTCTTAACCTCAGTCTAACAGTGTAACTATTTTTCCTTTTATTATTTAGCTTTTGGCCAAATCAATATTTAAATCTAAACTTTAAATTCTTTTGCAATACTAAGAGGGTTTTGTATTTTTCCTAAGTAGTTCACATTATTTAGAATCAGGCAAAATTGGTTTGACCCAATCTGGTTGAATAAAACTGAAGTTATGAATTTTACAAGCTCTGGTTGTATTTAAATTAGAATGATTAAAAAGGTTTCCTGGAAAACCACTTTACACCGAGGACCCTGGGTTCATTCCAAATCAACCCACTCATTTCTACCCCTGCGCCACTATTCCCCTGAGTCACTGACAGTTCAAAAACTCCCCGACCTTTCCTTCTTCTTCCCCGAGGTCCTTCCCCTAATGCAAACAGTACCCGTGGGAAAGAAAAGGGCGGTGCGGCTTACCGGCGGTGAGAGAGGACCGGCGAGGGGCGGGGTTGGCTTCTAGAGGTCCTGCGGTCACAGCGGTGTATGGCTCGACGGCGGTGGTGACCGGAATCGGCCAGTCCACGTGCGCAGGCGGGTGATCTCGTCGGCGGCGGGTGTTCCGGCTGAACCACGGCGATCTAGTTCAATCAAATGGCACGATGAGCTCCACGGGGTGACGTAGAGGCGATGTGCACAAGGAATCGAAGAATGGGGCAGAGATTTACCCAGTCTACGTTCACCGGCGGTCGGGTGAAGTCCGGCGACCGTGGACTGGCTTCTCCGGCGAAGCAAAGTCCGATTCCTTGCTCGGGGAGCTTCATCGAGGCATGCACGGTCTCTTCCAAGGGTCGAGCGTGGCTAGGAAAGGTTCTGTTGGCCGGTCTACGGTGGCAGGGGCTCGGGTGGCCGCGGGCACGCCGTGCGCGGGGCAAACGCCGGTGGTTTTGGGCTCTGGTGAGGTCGAGCGTGCGCGGAGGAGTACGGTCGACGCCTGAGGGGGCTTTATAGGTGCGGGCGCGAGCAGGGAACACGGGCGCGGCTCAGCGCGGCGCGGGGCGCGCGGGGTCGGGCGCGGGTGTGCTCTGGCGTGCTCAGAGCGCGTCGAACCCGTGGAAGTTTTCTTCTGCCCGTGTTCAACAGCTCGCCGAGATCGCTAGCATGCGAATCTTGGCAAAAATCCGGCGCAGGTCTCTTCCTGGCACCTAGGGCTACCTCTTATGTGTGAGTCCTCATGGCAGATATGCCCTAGGTAGGGAGATATGCGGACGCCAAATCTGGCTTGTCCCTCTGCCCACCTCGCGACAAAAGCCATGCCAAATCATGTCAAACGTCTAGGGCTCGGTTTCAACTTTTTCCAGGGGGTTTCTTAGGTGGTATGCCACATTTTTGGTATACAACTTAGGTGGTTTTGGTGCCATCTACTAAGTGAACACGGTGGATCTTTAGATTAGGTGTAGAATTTAACTTAGAGAGAATTAGAGAGCTCTAGCTCTCTCTCCACTTAAGGAATGGATTTGGGGTTCTTTAAGGGATCTTTTTGAAATGTTTCCTCTCTATATTTTGTAGATTAATATGTTACTTAACTTTGGCCAAAGGTTAAATCATGATGTGCACATTTGCTTAACCTTTCCCCCCCTTCAACCAAGGTTTTAGGAGTTAAGGGCTCAAGAGGGGTCTAGGGTTTATTCTTCTCTTGCCCAAGGTGATAATTGCATAAATGCTTGGGTAGTGCTTTTGGTCATTAACATTCTTGGTTAATACATGGTCTCCAAGGTTTTTATGCTCTTCTTCTCAAGTTTCTTCCACATGTGATCACAGTCATTAGTGCATAGATGTGCCATGGCCATAGTAACACCTGGGGTGTTACAACTGTGAACTCATATAATCCATATCGGGTTGAGAAAGCTGTCTTGGGAATATCAGAAGGCCTAATCTTCATTTGATGGTAACCCGATCGGAGATCAATCTTCGAGAATACCCTTGCACCTCTCATCTGATCAAATAAATCCTCAATGCATGGTAATGGATACTTGTTATTCACAGTAACATCGTTAAGGGATCTATAATCCACACACATCTTTTGTGATCCATCCTTCTTCTGTACAAACAGAACCGACGCTCCCCAAGGTGAGGAACTTGGACAAATGTACCCAGCCTCCTATAACTCCATTAACTGCTTCTTAAGTTCTTTTAACTCTTAGACACTACCGAGGTGAATGGCTAGGGATCCACTACGAGGCCTTTACAAAGTTCCACTAGCTTCGGAAAACCCGCTACAGTTTATGGGAAGAGCACTTGCAAGAATCCCTCGTCTGACTGCCATCGCAGCAAAATCAACCCGAGAACCTCCCTGCATGCAAATCCCCTACTGCCCTTGCCCCTTTCGGGTAAGGTAGTCTTCCACTAGCTTTCCTAATTAGTCAATCAAGGGCTTCCCATTCCACCCTTGTGGTGGCACGTGTTTCTCAAGTTAAGCTCCATGTTCCAATTAAAATAATATAATGATCTTGACATGAACATAAATAACATAACAGAATAATTGGAACATGGATATAATGAAATATTAACCCAAAACCATGTAAAGCAATAGCATAATACCTAAATGATTCAGAGATAAACAAGGTAAAGAGGATAAACAGACTAGGGTGACCTATTGAGTCCAATCAAAATTAAAAGTATGCATTGATAAGTGATAATGAAGAACATTATTGGGTAATAAAAGTGGTCAAGGGCACAACTTGCCTTCAATGAGCTCCAGCTCAGCAACTTCTATCTGCTCAACAACGGGGTCCTCAACCACTAGCTCTTCTACTTGCCACAATACAAACAAGCATAGTATATAGAGGAAATTAACATCACACCAAATATGTAAACAAAATACATAATAATAATCTACACCTTAAAATAAGATCATAGGAACATGAATCATTAATTTTGGAGTTATAGATTTTAAGTTATGAATTTCCAAAGGTTTTATGTATTTGATACAAGATTAACTAAGAAATAAATTTTATTACTGTTTTCATGTCAAAACTGAGACACCATGTGGTAGACAATAATCTTACTAAATTATAGAAACTGGAATGGATTAATTTGGACTAATTATGCATTTTCTATGATTTAAAAAAATTCTAGCGTTTAATTTTAAATTAAAAATCCATTTCCATATTTATTTCTCTGATTTTCTGAATATCTGGACTGGGCGCATAAAAACATAGAAGAGTAAGGGCCTCGGAGTAAGAATCTCCAGACACAGTGAACTCCAGCGATGGACGGCGGGTTGAATTTCAATAAACCCAGGGCCTCTTCTACAAAACAGGCCCAACACAAGGGTTTTACCTGATTTGGGCTGTAGAATCGTCCATCAACAGCGTGGATTAGATCCAAAATCCAGCGAACCGGTACGCCACACTGGCCGATGGATCTCCCACCAACGGTGGAGATTTTAAATGAACGCGCCCGGTCGGATTTGTCCGATCAACATCTAAGGGCTCCTATTAGTCCTATCCGAAGCGGTATGCGATACTCAATCTAGGTCGTCCGAAAGAGATCGGACGGCCCCGACGCCATCTTCCTCAACCGATCTCGGGCGACGACGGCGCCGCCCTAGCAAACACCCTTCGCGCCGGCGAACTCACTGCCCGACGATCCCGGGCACTAAACTCTGAACATACTAGCGTCAAATGAATACGACTACCGCACGAACACGTGGAAGGGTTATTCACCGGGAATTAAGGCGCAGAGACCCCTAGCGACGGCACGGTGAGGATCCAGGCAGCTCGAGTTTTGGGTCAGGGAAGCCTGCGATCACCACCAGGGCAACGCCACAATCACTCTGACCCTGACACCGAGGCACGTGCACAAGTGTACTTGCCGGATGACGATGGCGGGCTAGACCCGAGCTTGCGGCGGCGGTAGCAGCAATGGTTTTCAACGAAATGCGAGCGCGAGTGGGCGAGAAGTTAGCAGGGGGAGGAACGGCTCACGGGTGCACCCATTTATCCCCCAGGGTCCCGATACGTAGAGGGGGTCGTCCACGATGCCGAAAATGGAGGTGAGCTACACACGATCTATTACAGAGAAGGGGAACGGGCTGACACACGGGTCCCACAGGACAGCGACGGCGCACTACAAATCTGAAGCTGACACGCGGGTCCACTTAACCAGTGGATGGGTGAGGGGCGCGCATGAGCTGCTGGCTAACCGGTGGGCCACAGGTGTCGGCACCCATATCTGGAGTTGGGTCGCGCGGGGGCGGGGTGAGGCCAGTGGGCCGAAATGAGGTACCGAGGCCTAGGTTGGTTTTCCCTTTTTATTTTATTTTCTTTTTCTTTTCTTTCTCTTTTCTTCCTTTTCAAATTTAGATTTCAAATTTGAATCTATCTTTGGAACCGAACCTCGGTAAAACAAATCACTGTGTTCACTTGTTGATCTTGACTTGATTTGTTTTCTCTCTTTCCTCTCCCTAAAAGTTCCCTTGCTAATATTGTTTGAGTTTGCTCCCAAACGTTATCCGCATTGATTGAGCAACTCTAAGCAAGGAGAACTATCTTCCAAATTACGATTTAATTCTAACGCTAACCCCGGCCTTAGTGCGTGTCTAAAGTTTATAAATTTCAGGTTTCGCCTATTCACCCCCCTCTAGGCGACTTTCACCTGTCCACTCCCGGACCGGCAGTACTTACTCCTGGCAGCCCTCTTGGACCATAGACCATCCCTAGTCCCCCATAGACCAACACGAGTCTTTTGTGCACACTTTGTCCTCACTCATGCGCACCCGAGAAAACTCATGGTCGGTCACCCATCCCAAATTTCTCCAAACGAAGCACACTTAACTTGGAGGTTCTTTTGAGACAGTATTCCAAAAAGAAGATGCACCTTGTTGATATGAGTACTCTATTAATTCTATTAAGCCTTGGGCCATGATATCACCATCCCCCGGGGCTAGGATATCACAATCCACCCCACTTAGAAGACTGACGTCCTCATCGGTCAACCCCAATCTAGGAACCTCCCCTCTTGGCCACGTCTATGTGTACAGTGATGTCATATGCCATGCCATGTGACCACTCAGGGGCCACATGCTCCATATAGAAAATGCATAATTAGTCCTAACCCACACACGCCCGTGAAACTGCGAGGGTCAGCTCTGATACCAATTGTAACACCTCGTCCACTCCCGGACCGATAGTACTTACTCCTAGCAGCCCTCAAGGACCATAGACCATCCCCACAGACCAACACAAGTCTTTTGTGCACACTTTGTCCTCACTCATGCGCACCTGAGGAAACTACTCGGTCGGTCACCCATCTCAAATTGCTCCAACCCCAAGCATGCTTAACTTCGAGGTTCTTTCGAGACAGGCTTCCAAAAAAGAAGATGCACCTTGTTTATATGTGTACTCTATTAATTCTATTAAGCCTTGAGCCAGGATATCACCATCCCGCAGACCAAGATACCACAACATACCCAAGGAAAACACAAACAACAGTTTTCGGTCCTAATTTACACTTTTTGTTAACTGGCACATTCACGTTAGCCAAACAACCCTAGGTGCACAAATGGGAGATATTTATTTTTTTTTCTTTTCCCATTCCTCGAATGGTGTGATTTCTTTGTTCTTTGTAGGAACTTTATTCAAGATATGACATGCAGTCAAGATCGCCTCACCCCACCATTCCTTATATAGTCTCGATGCCCCTAACATGGCGTTAACCCCATTGGATTGTGGTGAATATGGTGGTGCCCTCTCATGAATAATACCATGTTCCACACAAAAATCAGAAAAAAAAAATCACTTGAAATATTCTACACCATGATCAAACCTTAACCGTTTAATTTTCCTCTCAAGTTGATTTTCAGCTTCCGCTTTGTAGGTCTTAATGTAATGCAAAGTTTCATCTTTTAATTTTAAAAGACACACATAAAAAATCTATTAGAATCATCAATAAAAGTAATAAAGTATCACTTGCCTCTTTAGTCAGTATTCCGTTCATATCACATAAATAGGAATGGATTAAATCTAGTGGTTTTCCCCGCCTCCGTAGCCTTATGATGCTTGCGAGATTGCTTAGATTGCACGCACACATGGCACTTATAACCTTTGACTAAATCAAATTTCGGGATTAAATTTATGTTTGGTAGCCGCGAGAGACAGCCAAAATAATGCCAAATATTTAACTCATTCGAAATGCACAGACTTATTGCACATATCATGCAAAGATAAGCGAAACAAGCCCCAAAGTCATAGCCTTTTCCAATAAATGTTCCATACTTAGACATTATACATTTATTTGACTCAGAGAGAATTTTGTAGCCATCTCGACATAATTGAGAGCCACTAACTAGATTCATTTTTATGGAGGGGACATGTTGCACGTTCTTCAACAACACCGTCTTTCCCGAAGTAAACTTTAGAATGACTGTACCAAAATCAAGAACACAGGCATGAGATTTGTTCCTCATTAGAAAGGCTCTAGTCCCTTTGCATTGACAAGACGAAAACAAAAAAAAATATCATCACACACATGAATATTAGCACCAACATCAACTCACCACTCAGGTGAATGACACACTAAAAGAACAGTAGGTAAATAATTACCATACCCCTATGTTCCTTCTCCAGTCTCGCTAATAACCATGTTTGTTGTTTTCTTCTCTTGAACTAGCTTCTTTTCTTGCTTAAATTTACTCGAAAGGAACATATTAACTTACTCGAAAGGGGCAAGCGGGGAGTGAATCGCTATAGAGTATCTAGAGGTTCTTGAGTCGAACTATCTGTGATAGCTTTTCGGATGAGGGTTTCACTTATATAATAAAGATGTAACATTCATTTATGTACCATGATTCATCATATGTGTGAGACTTGATCCTGGCACACATTTGAGATGCATCTAGATTTGTCCTAAAATCTGGGAGTGACAGATTGGTCGAACCAAGACCATTCCTAAGGGTCAGAACACTGACATTTTCTTAAGGCCTTGTGTCGTACCAATATCAGTCCTCCCTGATAGTAGCCCCCAAGCCTCTGGTGGAGCTTCATGCTCCTTCAAAGGTTATACTTTCGTCTAGTGAAAGGGAAATGTGCCCTTGGGCCATTTCTATATTGTTTTGGTGATTAGATGCACAAAACGTGATGTTTGAACTAACATGGTGTTAAGCGCAAGTGTTTGACACAAAATGAGCTAGGAAGAGGACTTAGTGGAAATCTATATATTCAAGCAAAAAAGGTATGTTCTAGACACTGAGTCAATTGATTTGTGTGCTAATCGTATTTATCTAAGTGTCAGGAACTCAGCGAAGTCAAGTCCAAAAGAAACAAAAGAATACAAAGGAAGAAACAGAGAGAAGTTGCTGGACTACGCAGCACCGGACGGTCTGGTGCCACCCACCGGACAGTCCGGTGCACAGTCTGGCCAAACTCGCTGCTCTCGGGTTTTCAGCCTATGTCGGCTATAATTCACCGGACCGTCCACGCGAGGCGTCGGATCATCCGGTGCTCTAGAAGCGGAAACCAGCCAATCAGGGGATTCTTTGCAACGTCTCCTGCATGAACTATTCATTGTCCGGTGCACACCGGATAGTCCGGTGCGCCCACGGACAAAAGGCAACAATGGCCTTCCAAATGGAGCTCCAACGGCTCCTAGCTATCTTGGGGCTATAAAAGGGACCCTAGGCGCATGGAGTAGTACACCAAGCCTCCATTGAACATCCTAAGACGCCTAGACTCTGCAAGCACACATTCGATTCATTGTGTTTGAGATTTGAGCACTGATTTGAGCTGTGACCTCACTGCGCTGTGTTGTGTGCTCGTTTCTTGACTTGTATGTGTGTCGTTGCTAGGACTCTAGCTATTGCGTGTGTTTGTATTCCCTCCCTTACTCTTGTGGGTTTAATTGTGATCACTCTTGTAAGGGTGAGAGTCTCCAACTTGTGGAGATTCCTCACAAAGGGAATACTTGAGAAATGGAAGAAAACCGTGGTACTCAAGTTTGATCTTTGGATCACTTAAGAGGGATTGAGTGCAATCCTTGATCGAAGGAGGTCACCACAACGTGGAGTAGTCATTGGCCAAACCATGGGATAAAATCACTGTGTCACTTGCGCATCTTTCTATTGTGATTGCTTTCTTCCTTAGAGTTCTCACTTAATCACTTGTGATATTGTTCCTTAGTTCAATACACATTCTAAAGGAACAATCAAGTGAAGAGTTTGTTGGGGCGAAGGCGAAGACGCCACCCTTCGCTCGAGGCCTTCGCCGTAATCGTCGGACCAGCGGAGACAAGACAACAGGCAGGCTCACCCTTCGTCCCACACGTCATCAGACGAAGACCTGTGACGAAGTCGTCCCATCATTGCTACCTCGTCCAGCATTAAGGCCCACGTGTGATCCGGCCCATTGTAACAGGCCCTGCGTGGCCGCTGCGCGTTACGGGCCTAATTTGTAAAGGCATCCCTGTAATTACGGACTGTAACCCCGCTTTATGGGAATATTCCGGGGATAACCTAGATGTCTGAGGGCACATGCGTCCTTAACACAGGGCGCTGGGCACTCAGGTACCTATAAATACCCCCGCACAGTGCCCTTAAGAGGCTAGATTAATAGAGCTTTTGCCACCTCGTGTGAGAACCCTGTTTACGTCAACTCTCACCCTTGTTGGATCTCCTTGCACCTGGTAGCAAGTTCCAACATTTGGCGCCCACCGTTCGTGCTACGAAAAAACCACCCGCGATGGCACCCAACAAAGCTAACTCGAAGGCTGACGAGGCAGCGAAGGCAGCACTGCTTGCAGCAAAAAAGGGCAAGGCCCTCGCCCTCACCCACTCCACCCACCAAGAGGCTACTGAAGACGACGTTCTCCGCACCTGCGAAGGCGACACTCTCCGCACCTACGGCCCTGAAGGACAATCGCAACCTCCCCCAGGCTTCGCCCCACCAGAGGGTGCGGACCTCACCGAGGACGGTGAAGTCCTCGGCGTCTCAGCAGAAGAACAGCTACAGCTGCGCGCCCTGCGCCTCAAGAACCGCAATCTCCAGAGGCAAAAGGAGATACTGGAGGCCAAGCGCCAGCGCGTGTCCGCACTAGCCAAGGTGCGACAAATGATACGCGACGAAGAGCAGAAGGCCCAGGACCTCGAGCAGGAGATCGCGCTGATGCAGCGCGAAGGCCACCTCGGCTTGCAGCACGGGCCACCCCTACAACAGTGCGCACAACTGGAGGACATGCGCGAAGGCCACCTCGGCCTGCAGCATGGGCCACCCCTGCAACAGCGCGCACAACTGGAAGACCCGTGCTTCCCCCAGCGCGACCACACCTTCCCACAAGCCGCGCCATTCCAAGGGGTCAACTACCTCGACGAGCGAAGTCCCCTGGCGCCACATCTGCAAGTGATGCCTTGGCCCGCCAACTTCCGGGTAGGGACCTATCCCAAGTACAATGGCAGCACTGACCCAGCACAATACATAATGAGTTATCAGGTCGTCGTTGCATCTTCCGGAGGAGACGACGCCACGATGGCCTAGTCTTTCATCATCGCCCTCGAAGGCCCAGCTCTCACCTGGTTCACCAGGTTGCCTCCGCTGTCCATTGATTCCTGGAGAAGCCTCCGGGACAAGTTCCTGCTCAACTTCCAAGGGTACCGCCCAGACACCGACGCCTTAGCCGAACTCTCACTCTGCAAGCAGCTGGAAAAGGAGACTCTGCGGGAGTATTACCGCAAATTTCTAACACTCAAGTCACAGCTGCCCTTAGTCGATGACCAGATCGCCATCCACTACGCCATCAGTGGCCTTCGCGTCGGCGTCCTCTATAGCCACTGCATCAGAGATCCGCCCAAGAACCTCCAGGAATTATATCAGCTATTTTAAAAATATGCCAAATCCGAAGAGCTCCACCAGTGCAAGGTTGAGTCTCAAAGGAAGCCTAAAGATGCTCCACAGTCCAGCCGCACGTGGACGAGGACTCCGCAGCAAGACTCCGGTCGAGACGGCCGCAATCAACAGCAAGTGCACAACATCGCCAACCAGCACCCCGCTGCTGACGCCCCTCGCCGCCAGGAATATCCCCCCTAGGGCCGCGGAAATGGAACTCGCGGTAGGGGTCGGGGGCGTGCGCAGCCACCGCGCCGATTCTACTGTCTCTTCCATGGCGAAGACTGCGCCCACCAAACCAGAGACTGCCCAGAGACGAAAGCCACCAAAGACAGGATGGCACGGGCGCAGCCAGCCGACAACCCCAGAGTTGTCGCGCACACTTACCATCAACCCCCTCCACCATATATCAACGCCCCCGCCCCGCTTCCACCGCACCACGCTTACCAACACCATCAGGAAGTACAAATCATACCTCCCCCACCCCCACCTCCACACCAGCAACATCAAAACATCCCCCACGCCCCAAAGCAGGAAGACTTCGCCGATCAGCCGTATCGCGGAGTCATTCACATGATCACTGGGGGGTCTAGCACCGACTTCAACACGAAGCGGCAGAAGCGGGACCACTACCGCAGCATCAACCACGTCGCCATCACTGGCCCAGTCGTGCAGACAAAGTGGTCCCACGTACCGCTAACCTTCGACGCACGAGATGTCGACCTGCGCAGTGCCCCCCACATCGACGCCATGGTTATCAACTGCAGCGTGGCAGGCTGGGACCTGCACAAAGTCCTAGTCGACAATGGCAGTCAGGCGGACATCATTTTCCTCCACGTCTTCGATCGCATGGGCATAAGCCACAGCCTCCTCAAGCCTTCGGATAACCCGTTATATGGCTTCGGCGGCAAGGGCACTTTTCCTGTCGGCAAAATAGAGCTACCTCTCTCCTTAGGTGTAGCACCCCAATGCCCGAAGTGAGCAAGTGACCTTTGATATTGTGGATATGGTATATCCGTACAACGCCATCATGGGCCGGGGCTCCATCAATAAGTTCGAGGCAGCCATTCACGGACTGTACCTGTGCATGAAGATACCAGGTCCGTTAGGTGCCATTGCGATCTACGGCAATCAACAGACTGCGCGCAACATAGAGCGGGACTTCGTCCCCGGACAAAGAAACGTGCACTGCCTCACGGCCCAGCGCGAGGTCCCAGCGTCCGTCAGCCCAACCGACAAAGAGCACGACAAGGCACAGCTGCAGAGCAACGACAGGACTAAGACTGTTCCCCTCGACCAGGCCACGCCCAAGCAGACAGTCACTATCAGCGAAGACCTCACTTCGCATGAAGAGGAGAAACTCCTCTGCTGCCTGTCCAAGAACAAAGACGTCTTCGCCTGGTCAGCCCACGACCTAGTCGGGGTCAGCCGATCCATAATTGAGCACAGCTTGGGAATCGACCCTTCGGTAAGACCGAAAAAACAGCTGCTTCGCAAAATGTCCGACGAGAAGACAGAGGCCGCCAAGGCAGAGGTGCACCGCCTCCTGGAAGCCAAATTCATCGAGCCGGTGGCTTACCCCACGTGGCTCTCCAACATTGTGATGGTGCAGAAAAAGAGCGGCAAGTGGCGAATGTGCATCGACTTCACCAGTCTCAACAAGGCCTGCCCAAAGGACAACTTCCCGTTGCCACGAATCGACAAAATAGTCGATATCGTGGCCGGATGCGAAGTCATGTCACTCCTCGACTGCTTCTCCGGTTACCACCAGATATACATGAAGGAGGAAGACAAGGCTAGCACCAGCTTTATAACACCCTTCGGCACATATTGCTTCATCAGAATGCCGGAGGGCCTCAAGAACGCCGGGTCCACCTTCTCCAGGCTCACCAAAACAGTGCTCGAAGGGCAAGTTGGCAGAAATATATTCACATATGTGGACGACATCGTCGTCGCCAGCAAGAGCAAGGAGGACCATCTCGCTGACCTCGCCGAGACATTCGCGAACATGCGAGACGCACGACTCCGCCTAAACCCGGAAAAGTGCGTCTTCGGCGTTCGCCAAGGCAAAATATTGGGCTACCTGGTATCACACCGCAGCATCGAGGCCAACCCAACCAAAATTCAGGCCATCATAAACATGACGCCTCCACAGTCCGCTAGAGACGTCCAGCGCCTGACGGGCAGATTGGCCGCCCTCAACAGATTCATCTCCAGATCCGCTGAGCGAAGTTTTCCTTTCCTCAAAACTCTTCGTGGCGCAAAAGACTTCGCTTGGGGACCAGAGCAGGCAGCGGCCTTCGCCTCATTAAAACAGTACCTGTCGGAGTTGGCAGTCCTTACAAGCCCCGACTCTTCGCTACCCCTGTTGCTCTATGTTGCGGCTTCGCCGCATGCGGTCAGCGCGGCACTAGTGCAGGAGCAGACAGTGGAGGGCGTGATCAGGCAGTGCCCAGTTTATTACGTCTCCGAAGTGCTGACACCGTCCAAATGTAACATGACAGAACTGGAGAAGATTGCCTACGTAGTTGTTATGTCTTCGCGCAAATTGCGCCATTATTTTGAAGCATTCAAGGTCCGAGTCACCTCAGACAGGGGACTCGGCGAATTGTTCAGAAACCCGGAAGCATCGGTGAGGATTGCCAAGTGGGCAGCCGAACTCTCTGGCTACCACATCAATTTCGAGCCCAGGACAGCCATCAAGTCACAAGTCCTGGCAGACTTCGTCGTCGACTGGACTGGGCCAATAACACAGCCGGACTCGTCCGCAGAGAAGGTTTGGACGATCCACTGCGACGGCGCATGGTGCCATGCGGGGGCAGGCGCCGCAGCAGTCATCACCTCACCCGCCGGGGTCAAGCACAGATATGCAGCACGCCTCAGCTTCGCTCTGGAATCTAACAGATGCACAAATAACATAGCAGAATACGAAGTAGTCATCCTCGGCCTCCGCAAGCTGAGGGCCCTTGAGGTCACCACCTGCATCATCAGAACAGACTCCAAGGTAGTTGCCGGCCAAGTCGAGAAAGACTATGCAGCAAAGGACCCCGCACTTATGCAATACCTCGCGACCATCCGAAGTCTCGAGAGACAATTCAAGGGATTCACCTTGCAGCATGTAGACCAGGCCAAGAATGAAGAGGCCGACGCACTGGCCAAGGCTGCCGCAAGAGGCGAGTCTCTGCCCTCCGACGTGTTTTACCATGTCATCGGCACGCCAGCCGTCCGGAGCCCCGAAGGGCTCCAAATAACCAATGATAGCGAGGGCCACTGCATAGTCAACCTTATTATGACCGAAGACTGGCGGGCACCAATAACCCTGTTCCTACAAGGGTACTACCACCCAACTGACATCAACGAGGCCAAGCGCCTCAAACATCGAAGCCAGGACTTCGCACTGATTGAGGGCCAACTCTACAAGAAAGGGGTCAGTCAGCCAATGCTTAAATGTGTCACCGAGACCGAAGGCGTCCAAATCCTGCGCGAAGTCCACAGCGGTACTTGTGGCTCTCACGCAGGGCCAAGGGCCCTAGCCGCAAAAGTGATCCGCCAAGGCTTCTACTGGCCCGCAATGATCTGCGCTGCAAATCGGGTCGCAAGGTCCTGCGAAGCCTGCCAGAAGTTTTCTCCTCGATCAGGCAGCCCCTCGCAATTCACAAAACTGATCGCCCACACATGGCCTCTCCAGCGCTGGGGCCTGGACATCGTTGGGCCCTTGCCCACGGCTCAGGGGAACCTTAAGTTCGCCTTCGTCGCTGTCGAATACTTTACCAAATGGATCGAGGCGAGGGTCGTTTCCACAATAACATCAAAGACTGGACAAAAATTCTTTTGGCAAAACATTGTTTGCCGCTTCGGAGTATCGTCCGAACTAACAGTCGACAACGGCAAGCAGTTCGACAGCCAAGACTTCAAGGATTTTTGCTTCTCCATTGGCACCAAGCTTGCCTTCGCCTCGGTATATCACCCGCAGTCCAACGGAGTTGTGGAACGAGCCAATGGAAAAATTTTCACAGCTGTCAAAAAGATGCTCCTCGACAAAAAAAGGGCAAGTGGGCCGATTTGCTACCTAAGGCGGTCTGGGCGCTAAACACGACTGAGTGCAGGGCGACCGGGTTCACCCCTTTCCACCTTCTATATGGATCGGAGGCCATGACCCCACAAGAAATAAAACATGAGTCCCCGCGAACAGTTCCGTCAGCCGTCCCCGACGTGGACGAGCCCACTTCGAAGGATCTCATCGATGGAGACCGAGTCTTCGCTCTACAGGCTCTGAACAAATACCAAGCCCAGACAAAAGCATGGCGCGACCACGCAGTCATCTCGAGAGAATTCAGCGAAGGGGACCTCGTACTCGTCCGAACAGCTCGGACAGAGTCCAGGGGCAAGCTGGAGCCCAAGTGGGAGGGCCCTTTCATTGTCAAGACGAAGGCTTCCCCCAGCGCTTACAGGCTCGCAACGCCAAACGGCGAAGACCTGGAGCACTCCTGGAACATCGACAATCTCCGCAAATTTTTTGTTTGACTCATCAGGGCCGATTCGCCCTTGTAATTCGCAAAAACAATTTTATTCTGGCCCGCACTCTTTTCCTCCCGGGGGGTGAGGTTTTTAACGAGGCGGAGTCATGTAATATACAAGCGAAAAATCCCCCACAAAAACCTGCGTCGAAAAAAGACCGCGCCGGCGGTCTTCGACATTCGACCAATACAAAGTCACCGCGAGGCTCAGCGATAGCCACCCTCGCGTGCGACAACTCCGCGCAAAAGTCGCCTAAGGGTGCAGCCGGACTAGCACAACAAGTGCGAAAAATCGTAGTGTCGCCTAAGGGTGCAGCCGGACTAGCACAACAAGTGCGAAAAATCGTAGTCTTCCGTGAAGACTATCTGTGCAAAAGTCGCCTAAGGATGCAGCCGGACTAGCACAACAAGTGCGAAAAATCGTAGTCTTCCGTGAAGACTATCCGTGCAAAAGTCGCCTAAGGGTGCAGCCGGAATAGCACAACAAGTGCGAAAAATCGAAGTCTTACGCAAAGACTATCCGCGCAAAAGTCGCCAAAGGGTGCAGCCGGACTAGCACAACAAGTGCGAAAAATCAAAGTCTTACGCAAAGACTATCCGTGCAAAAGTCGCCAAAGGGTGCAGCCGGACTAGCACAACAATCGCGACAAATCGAAGTCTTCCGCGAAAACTATCCACACAATAGTCGCCTAAGGGTGTAGTCGGGCGAAGCTTAACAAGCGTACACCAATCCGCCTGTGCAAAGACCGGCTACATGCGTACCCGACTAACACAACAAATACACCAGACAACGTACGTAACGCCTTTGTGAGCATAACCGAATGTGCGAAGGCACACAACCTCATCATACAAGCCATTACATATGTACAAGCGAAGGCACCAAACCTTACATCGGCTCAACCTTCGGAATAATTCCCATCTCCCTATAGTTAAACAACATTATCTTCAGTTCCTCACCCGCAAAAAGACTTCGCAGCTCCCCCTCACCTGAACTCACAGTGGCCGGCAAGGACAACAGTTCTTGCCTGCCAGCCCTGCTCACACGAAGCCGACCGCCGTCCGCCTCACTCACTCTACGCTTCGCAACCGCCCTTCGCCGCCTGCGCCCAGCACTCGGACCAGGCGTAGCTTCAGCATCCGCAGCATGCGGCGAAGCCTCCGCCGCTGCCACATCCAAGGCTGCAAAGTAGTCCAAGTCCTCATCCGACGACTCTTCGGTCCACTCAACAGAGCTCCCAGAGTCACCAAAATCGGAAAACTTAGATGCAGACTCATCCGATTTATTCCCATCATCCACGGTCGAAGCCGCCAAAAAATTAGCAGTAGCGGTTGCGTGCGCAGGCCCAAAATCTTGAACCTGCGCAGCAACCAAGGTTCAGCAACAATATCCAAAATTTCCTAACTACCCACACCCACTAGGCCACCTGCGAAGACCCAGCCGTCGCGGGAGCCTCCGCTGTCGACTCCGCCACCACCGTCACAGGATCCTCAGCCCTCGGCGCAGCAGTTGGCGACGGGCCTCCGCCGGCCGCAGTGGCTGCGGGGGCATCAGGAACGCCTTCGGCGGTATCGGGGGGCGGGCCGCCGCCGGCCGCAGCGGCTGCGGGGGCATCAGGCACGCCTTCGGCGGTTGCCGGGGTCGGCTCCAGGGCGGCCTCGGACACAGTCGCCGCCGGGTTCGGCTCCGGGTCAGGCAGCACGCTGTTCAAAGCCCCGAAGTCATCCACCCTCTCACCACGCGCCGCCTGAGACACAACACACAAATTCAGCAAACTCATACATAGCCCACATTCAACAAACACCAAACAAAAGCCAAACATTACCTGACCCCTCGCCGTCTCGTCCCGCTCCCTGACCACCTCTCGACCGTAGGGGCCCCACATCCGGTCGTAGAGGGCTCCGGCGGATTCCTTCACTATAGGGTCCTCAACCTTGTAGATATCACGCTCGAAATCCTCATCAGCTTGGTCGAAGACCTCATAGTGTCGGCACCCTTCGCGAGAGAGCGCGTTCATCGAACCCTCGCAGGTGACCAGGGAGGCATAAGACATAAACCCCTCCACGATGGTGGGGAGCGCCTGCAACTCCTCCTGTACCCACTCCAGGCAGCGAAGTCCGGGCTCTCGGTCCGGCACTTCGAAGTCAACGGTCCGCGCGCCCAGCTCATGGTATGAATCCATAAGCTGTTTGCGTGTCCGCTCAGCCTCCGTGCGTGTCGCGGCCTCGGCCCTCTCCACACGGCTCTGCAGAGCGCTGAGCCGCTCCCCCAACTGCTCGGCGCGCTCCCTGGCAAGACTGCCCTCCACCCGCGCCAAATTGGCCTCCGCCTGCGCAGCCTGCGCCTTGGCGAGGGCCTCATTAGCCTCCTTCCTCTCCTCCACCAGTTGGCGCTGGAGGTCAGTCTTCTCACCCTCCAGCGCGGCCACCTTGTCCACCAGCTTGCGGCACTTACTGTCGGCGGCCGACTTTTCCCGGACGGCGTCAGCATGTTGCGTCCGAAGTCTCTCGACTTCGGCAGACACAACTGCCGTCAGGGCCCCCGACGCCGCGCGGTCTGCGAAGTCAGCCGCCTACAAGACACACATAAGACTACAGCCCCGGCGAAGCCGGTAAAAAAAAAGAAAACCGAAGTCTAGCGCAACGTACCTGACTCAGTGCCTCCTTCATCTCCTTCAGCTGGCGGGACACAGCACCCGCCTCGTCCCTGACGGCAGCGAGTGCCGGCATCTCGCCACTGGCACTAAGAGCACCGCCCTTCGCCCTTGGCACCACGGCAGCCGCCGTGGTCGCCGCGGCAGGCGGAACAACAACAAGTTGGCCTTTGTCCGACCCTGCGACGCATCAACAAATTAAAAAAAATCGAGCCAACGACTTACCAACAAGATAATCGTCCACGCTAATGTCGGTGGCGAAGTCAGCACGCGCTTGCCCGGGGGCGGCAACCCTCGGACCGCCTACACGGCCTCTGGCACCCTGCTAGACGCAGGGGCAAACTTCGCAGACTTGGAACCACCGGCGGAAGCTGACTTCGTAGCCTCCGGCGCCCTGCTGGACGTAGGGACGGCCGACTTCGCCGCCAGCGGCAGCTGGCCTCCTCCGGGGGCAGTAGCCTTCGCAGCCCCCCGCTGCCTCTTCGGCCTGGCTTCATGAAGCCTGACGACCGCCTGGCGCTTCTGTGCAGCTCCCTGGCGATCCTTGTCCATCACTGCCGACACAACAGCAGCAATATTCCGCCCGTAAGGAAACACTTTCCAATCACGAACCATGCGAGATGTAAAAAAGTCTTCGCCGGCCGCGCGGGGGATAGGAACATTCTTAGGCCACCAACCCCCGGTAACCCTCAGCATCCGCGCCGAAGACTCCCGGAGTTCGGGCAAAGACATCCTTCCCCCCGGGGCTGCGCACGTCCTCATCAATTCTCTAGCAAAACCATCGGAAACCCCAAGTTCTCCCATAGCAGTACCTAGTTTCCTCTTCTTAGAGGACGGGGCGGCCGCCGGCGCGGGGTCGTCTCCAGACTCCACCACCGGTTTCTTCCCGCGACGATCCACATCGTCTTGGCCGGGATAACCGCCATACGGCAGACGATTCAACTCAAAAACCCTGTTCAAGCGGTCATTTGACCCGCGAATATCCCAGCTACGTGGCCCTCTGTCCTCGGCACGTACCGACCAACGATCCGCACCGCCCCATCCTCCGCCTCACGCACAAAGGCGACCGGATCGCGGCTATGCAGATCCAGCGCGAAGGCAGGACTTCGCACCAGCTTCCCACCATGGGAAGGCATCTGGCGAGGGCACACTTCGCCCAACGCCCAGCCATGCGCCAAAGGCCATACCCCGTACGCCACAAACTCCTCAACCAAATCGCGCCCGCTGCTCAGGCCGGCGGCGCACCGAAGGGCCCCTTCGTCCGCATCCTTCTCCGCCACTTCAAAAGGCGGGTATGCTGAGTAAAAATGCGAGCACATCTCGGACACGGGGAGCCCCAGATGGTCTTCGACTGTACCCTCCGCGACGTAGAACCAAAACTCATGCCAATTGCCCCACTTGTTGAGGGCGCAAGGAACCAACTCAACTACCTCCATCGTGGTCTTGCCGGTCTTCGGCGTAAATGTACAGGACCTAAACTGGGCAACTTCATCTCCAATCATCCTCTTCTGCCAGTGCAGGCAATAGTACTTCGCGAAGACTTCGACTGATGGCTGTTCGCCGTACGAAGTCGTCGCCTAGACATACTTCGACAGAGCCACCACGACATTCGGAGTCAACTGATGGATCTGAACGTTATATCTGCGCAGGACTTCTCCAACAAATCGGTGCGCAGGCAGGCGAAGACCAGCGGCAAAGAACGCCTCGAACACAACCAACTCGCCCTCCGGCTCGGGGACCTCCTCCGTCCCCGGGACACGAGCGACTCCGCCACCAAAGTAACCAAGCTGCTGCATATCCTGCACGCGAACCGAGGACATCCGCGACACACCGAAATCCACCGTTTCGCCGGCACGCAACTCCTCCACCGCCACTGTACTCAGCGTCTCCTCAGACGACGCATCGGCCGGCGGCGTAGCGGCAGCAGCAGAAGAAGAGGTTGGCATCGCTACGTACCGTCGGCGGCGGCGGGCGGTCTGCTTCACTCGGGCCAGATCTCCGGCGAACAAGAGCAAAGGAGGGCAGACGAGCAGCAAGATGGTGGAAAAGGCGGCTAGGGTTTTCACGGAGCGCGGAAAGATAAAGTTTAAAACGCGTCGCCCCCCGCCCCCTTTTATACACAGGGCGCGGCGCTTCGGGAAACCCGCAGTCCAACAGTACGGTGTCAATCAACGGTCATGTCAAAAACCCCCGCGGAACCACTTCGAGCGAGGGCAGCGTCTCCGCCATCTAGCGACGTCTTCGGCACCAGATGACTTAGTCGAACTGGTCCCTCGGAGGGCAAATGTTGGGGCGAAGGCGAAGACGCCACCCTTCGCTCGAGGCCTTCGCCGTAATCGTCGGACCAGCGGAGACAAGACAACAGGCAGGCTCACCCTTCGTCCCACACGTCATCGGACGAAGACCTGTGACGAAGTCGTCCCATCATTGCGACCTCATCCAGCATTAAGGCCCACGTGTGATCCGGCCCATTGTAACAGGC
The DNA here is from genome assembly GCF_902167145.1 of Zea mays. NCBI lineage: Eukaryota > Viridiplantae > Streptophyta > Magnoliopsida > Poales > Poaceae > Zea > Zea mays. Next base: position 95,798,418 of record NC_050102.1, read on the forward strand.
CCTGCATGGCCGCTGCGCGTTACGGGCCTAATTTGTAAAGGCATCCCTGTAATTACGGTCTGTAACCCCGCTTTATGGGAATATTTCGGGGATAACCTAGATGTCTGAGGGCACATGCGTCCTTAACACAGGGCGCTGGGCACTCAAGTACCTATAAATACCCCCGCACAGTGCCCTTAAGAGGCTAGATTAACAGAGCTTTTGCCACCTCGTGCGAGAACCCTGTTTACGTCAACTCTCACCCTTGTTGGATCTCCTTGCACCTGGTAGCAAGTTCCAACAGAGTTCTCTCCCTCTCTATTCATAGAATCTTGGTTTTGACCTCACTAACATTTTATAAACCAAGTTTGTGTTGCTTAGTCTTGATTTTTACAGGATCACCTATTCACCCCTTCTAGGTGCTCTCAATTGGTATCATAACCGTTCTCTTCATCAAGGGACTAATTGCCCGAAGAGATGGATCCTAAGGAAAAGGGGATCGTGATCAACGACAAAGAAAAGGAGAAGGATACCCTCTATGTTGATAAGCCAAAAGGTGACAAGCCCACCAACTTAGGCTCAAACAACAAGAGGAAGGATGGGAAGAAGAAGAGGTGCATCAATAAGATCATCTACTATGACAGCGATGCCTCCTCTTCTTCACCATGGGACGATGATGTTGAAGACTCGTCCACGAAAAAGAAAACAGTTAATCAAAATTATTCTTTCGATTATTCTCGTATGCCGTACAATTCAAGTGCTCATTTACTGTCTATTCCACTTGGTAACCCCCCACTTTGATGGAGATGATTACTCTTTTTGGAGCCATAAAATGTGTAGTCATTTATTCTCTCTCCATTCTAGCATTTGGGAAATAGAGGAGAATGGTTTGCATTTTGATAGTAGCAATAATCTCGTATTTATTAACGAACAAATTCATAAGAATGTCCAGGCTACTACTGTGTTGTTAGCGTCTCTATGCAGGGATGAGTACAACAAAGTCAGCGGCTTGGACAATGCCAAGCAAATATGGGATACCCTCAAAATCTCTCAGGAGGGTAACGACGCCACCATGATCATAAAGATGGAACTGGTGGAAGGAGAACTAGGAAGGTTCGCCATGAAACGGGGAGAGGAGCCAACTAAAACCTACAAGAGGTTCAAGACCCTAGTGACCAAGATCCGAAGCTATGGGAGCACAAGATGGATGGATCATGACATCGTTCGACTAATCTAAGGTCATTTACTATTATTGGTCCTCATGTTGTAAACCTCATTTGTGAGAATTCCAGGTACACCAAGATGGCGCCCGAGGAAATTCTCGGAAAATTTGTAAGTGGGCGCATGATGGTAAAGGAAGCAAGGTATGTGGATGATATTGCAAATGGATCGCTTCCTCTTTATGAACTATAGTCTGTTGCTCTCAAAGCAACAACTAGCAAGGAGGCGCTACCTAACAAGGTGGCATAAGTGGAGGCTACCGGGCTAAATGAAGACGAAATGGCGCTTGTAATCAAGCGCTTCAAGACCGCTTTGAAGGGACGCAAAGAGTATCCCAACAAGAACAAGTCAAGGGGAAAGCGCTCCTGCTTCAAATGCGGTAAGTCCTGTCATTTTATTGCACAATGTCCTGATAATGAAAATGACTAGGGACAAGAAAAGAAATGGAAGAAGAAGAACTACAGGAAGGCAAAGGGCAAGGCACACATAGGCAAGGAATGGGACTCGGACTGCTCTTCATCTGACTCCGACGATGAAGGACTAGCTGCCTCCGCCTTCGACAAGTCTTCCCTCTTCCCCAACGAACATCACACTTGCCTCATGGCTAAGGAGAAGGAGCGTACACGAGATACCCCCAAGTAGACTTCTTCTATTGACGAGGAATCTGATGATGATGTAGATTATAGTGATCTCTTTAAGGGCTTAGATAGATCTAAGGTAGATAAAATCAATGACTTAATTGATGCCCATAATGAGAAAGATAGGTTGTTAGAAAAACAAGAAGATATTATTTATGAGGAACATGATAAATTTATTAATGTTCAAAAATCTCTTGCTCTAGAAACTAAGAAGAATGAATTATTGTCTTCTAAGCTATCTTCTTGCCAAGATTCTATTTCTAGTCTTAAGATTTAAATGCTAATTTAAATTCTAAGCTAGAAAAAGTAAATGTGGCTAGTTGAACTGTGGAACATGTGTCTATTTGTAATAGATGCAAAGATTTTGATATTGATGCTTGCAATGTTCATGCTTCCACTATTCTTATGTTGAATAATGATGTTGCAAACCTTAATGCTCAACTTAAAATTTACAAGACCGATTATGAAAAGTTGAAATTTTCTAGAGATGCCTACACCATTGGTAGAAACCCCTCCACTAAGGATGGATTTGGTTTCCAAAAGGGATCCAAGAACTTAACAAGCCAAAGGACCTCCAATCTCAACAAGGGGAAAAGGAAGGCTCCTATGGCTAGTAGCTCTCATTCTTCACATGACAAAAAGAACCATGCCTATCTTTATGCTCATATTAAGAATGTTTCTAGTGTTGCTCATCATGATAGGTGTTATAATCATGTTGTTTTACCTACTCGTCATGATGTTGTTTTTAATTCCCATGCCATGTTTGCATCATCTAGCTCTTTGTATGCTCATGGTAGGAATAGACCTAGGCGTCATGTTCATTATGTTGCTTCTCATGCTCCTAGGAATGCATCAAATGGACCAACCATGCTTTATCAAACTTATGATTCTTCATTTATTCTAATGTGCAAAAATGATAAAGTAGTTGCTAGAAATTTGGGGCCTAAGTGCAAGAGAGACAAAACATGTATCTGGGTTCCAAAGTCTTTTGTGACTAACCTTGTAGGACCCAACAAGAGTTGGGTACCTAAAACCAAAGCTTAAATTACCTTGCAGGTTTATGCATCCAAGGGCACAAGCTGGATCATTGATAGCGGATGCACAAACCACATGACGGGGGAGAAGAAAATGTTCACCTCCTACGTCAAGAACAAGGATTCCCAAGACATGATCATCTTTGGAGATGGGAATCATGGCAAGGTCAAAGGTTTGGGTAAAATAGCCATCAATACCAAGCATTCAATTTATAATGTGTTTCTAGTAGAATCGGTCGGTTACAATTTGCTTTTTGTAAGCCAATTATGTCATATGGGATATAATTGTTTATTTACAAATATTGATGTATCTGTCTTTAAAAGAAGTGATGGTTCATTAGATTTTAAAGGTGTATTAGACGGCAAGCTCTATTTAGTTGATTTTCCTAAAGAGAATGCCGATCTAGATGCATGTTTAATAGCTAAGACTAATATGGGCTGGCTCTGGCACCGCTGTCTAGCACATGTTGTAATGAAGAATCTTCATAAGCTTCTAAAGGGAGAACATGTGTTAGGACTAACCGATGTCTGTTTTGAGAAAGACAGACCTTGTGCAGCGTGCCAGGCCGGAAAGCTGGTAGTAACTACTCATCAAAGCAAGAATGTGATGACGACATCAAGACCACTGGAACTCCTCCATATGGATATCTTCGGGCCCGTTGCTTATCTTAGCATCGGGGGAAGTAAGTATGGTCTTGTAATTGTTGATGATTTTTCCCGCTTCACTTGGGTGTTCTTTTTGCAGGATAAATATGAAACCCAAGGCACTTTAAAGCGCTTCCTAAGGAGAGATCAAAATGAGTTTGAGCTCAACGTGAAGAAGATCAGGAGCGACAATGGGTCTGAGTTCAAGAATCCTCAAGTGGAAGAATATCTTGAGGAGGAAGGCATCAAACATGAGTTCTCCACTCCCTACACACCATAGTAGAGAGGAAGAACAGGATGCTCATCGACATGGCAAGAACAATGCTTGGGGAATACAAGACGCCTGAGCGGTTTTGGTCAGAAGCTATAAATATAGCTTGCCATGCCATAAACTGGCTCTATCTTCATCGCCTGCTCAAGAAGACATCTTATGAGCTCCTAACCAGTAACAAACCCAATGTTTCTTACTTTCATGTATTTGGGAGCAAATGCTACATCTTGGTAAAAAAGGTAGACATTCTAAATTTGCTCTCAAAGTTGTAGAAGGTTTTTTACTAGGTTATGATTCAAATACAAGTCATATAGGGTCTTGAACAAATCATCGGGTTTAGTTGAAGTCTCTAGTGACGTTGTATTTGATGAGACTAATGGCTCTCCAAGAGAGCAAGTTGATCTTGATTATGTAGATGAAGATGAGGTTCCAACTGCCGCAATGCAAACTATGGCAATAGGTGATGTGCGACCGCATGAACAACAAGATCAAGATCAACCATCTTCCTCAACACTGGTGCATCCCCCAACTCAAGATGAGGAACAAGTACCTCAAGATGAAGGCATGGATCAAGGGGAGCACATGGAGACAATGATAAAGAGGAAGATGCACAACAAGAACCTCCAACTCAAGTCTGAGCAACCATTCAAAGAAACCACCCGGTGGATCAAATTATGGGTGACATCAGCAAGGGAGTAACTACTCGCTCACGTTTAGCTAACTTTTGTGAGCATTACTCATTTGTTTCTTCTATTGAGCCTTTCAGAGTAGAAGAAGCCTTGCAAGATCCGGACTAGGTGTTGGCCATGCAGGAAGAGCTCAACAACTTCAAAATAAATGAAAAATGGAGCATGGTGCCACGTCCGAAGCAAAACATTGTGGGAACCAAGTGGGTGTTCCGCAACAAGCAAGATGAACACGGGGTTGTGACAAGGAACAAGGCTCGACTTGTGGCAAAAGGTTATGCCCAAGTCACATGTTTGGATTTTTAGGAGACTTTTGCTCCTGTAGCTAGGCTGTCACACTCGGTTTTGGAAGGTAAACCAAATGCGAACCATGTACGTGCCAGGATCAGAAATTCACGTACACGGTGGTTACATAAATGAAGCACAATGTGTAACACCATGATTTTGGGGTATAATATTTCTTTCTAATTATCACCCAAAATCATGTGTTACTCTTCCTTTTCTCACTCTAGGCTTTCTGTCTCTCTAGATTCTTTCCCTCTTTTTCCTTTTGGTTAGAAATTGCTTAAACTAGTGGAGGTTAATTATTTATTTTTACCAAAACCTTATGGGTCATGACATGTTGCATCATGCTGAGCTTAAAATATTCTTTGAAGTCTTGCACAAGTTTGAATTTATTTGAATTTGAAAACTAGTTTGAATTTGGATTTGAAAACCCTATAGAAAAAGAAATAGAAAAGGAATTAGAAAATCTAGAGAAAAGGAAAAGAGAAAGCAGCCCAGTCGGCCCACTAAGCCCAGCCAGACCGCGCGCCCGCGCCGTCTGACAGGCGGACGCCGCCTGTCAGCCGCAGTTCTCCCTCGTGCGCGCCCTCCCTCTCTCGCTCGCTGCCTAGTGGGGCCGACCTGTCGGCGCCAGTTACTACGCCCGCTCACTCCCTCTCTCTCTGTCTCGTGGGCCCGGATCACCAGTCGCCGAGCCATTGCCCCGTGCGCCCCTTTCTTCTCTCTCTGTGCAGTGGGCCTGCCCTGTCAGTTCCGCCCCCTCCGCGCTCGCCATGGACCGGCGCGTGCGCACTCGTGCACGTCGCCGAATTTCTCAGCCACGACGCCCACCCACGCACCCAGTTCCCTTCTTAGAGCCCCGCCAGTGCCCCGCGCACACCCCTCGCCTCATTTCGCTCAGCTGCACCCTCTATCGCACTCTACCCACGCCGTCAGCCGCCGCCGGAGACCCGCGCCAGTGTTCCCGGCCATCCAGCTCGCCGGAGACCGCTCCAAGCCTCCCCGAGCTCTGTCCCGAGGTGAGACAACCGTCCCCATCCCAATTTCTCCTATTGTGCCCTGTGTTCGGCCAATTTCACCTTCGCTGGTGCTCGGCTGCGGCGGACCGCCATGCTTGTGCGGTGGCCGGCCGATTTAGCCCGGTCTAATTCACCGGAGTAGGTCCCTGTGTCGCCCCTGCCTCTGCTGAAGCTAGCCCAGGCCTTAGCACGCCTTAGGTCCCCTAACCGTGGCCGAAATGGCTCACCGAAGTTGCTCTGGCCCGCCCGAGTCCTTCTCACCACCGTACTCCCCTCTCTGCCCGTGGATTCATGGTCCCTTCCCCGCCATTGAGTTCGCCGTGGCGCCCTCTTCTTCTCTGCCCAGCGACCCCGGAGCCACCCTAGCTCGCGCCAGCCTCAACTCCGGCGACCTCACCGCCGCGGAGAGGAGCAGCGCCGCCCACAGCCGTCTGTTTTGCCCCCGGTCTGATCCCCTCTGTCCGATCCTGATCGCACGGCCCGGACCGCGGGTACCGCTTTGCGCACGCGTGCCCTGCGCCCTTGGCCTGCCTCTGATCCCCTCCGTCCGATCCTGATCGCACGGCCCGGACCACGGGTACCGCTTCGTGCACGCGTGCCCTAGCGCCCTGGCCCGCATGTCAGCGCCCAAACCCCCCTGGCGCTGGGCCCGTTCGGTCAGCGCCCTTCCCCCTCGGTCGCTGACACTCCCTGGCCCGCTTGTCAGCGCACGCCCGCTCGCGCGCGCGGTCCCTCGGCCGCAGATCTAATCTCAGCCGTTGGTTTTAGATCTGACGGTTAGATTCACCCGATACCCCTTCGCGCGGTAGTTTTCTTAAAGAGACCCTCGATTTATTGGAAATCAACCCGCCGTCCCTGGTTTTCGCGCGCAGGCCCCTGTATTCTTGCAGATTTAGCCCTGGACATTTAAATATTCACAGAATTAGCCCTAATTTCATATTTTGAATTTCCAAACTTGTTTATTTCATAACTTTTGCATATGAACTCCAAATTTAGTGATTCAAATTGCAAAATGTTCATAGAATTATTATTTGTTTAAATAAAATAGGTTCACTTACTGACTGCACAATCTAATTTTTAGGATTGAATATGAACTAATGTTGATGTATGTTTTACTTATTTAATAAAATAAATAAAAGGAGAACCTTAGAGATTTAAACTTGTTTAAGCTTGTGAGATTAATAATATGTATTACATAAGTTCTTCTCTGTTCTAAATTTTAGGTCACCATAAAATAAATTGATCTATGATTATGTACTTGTAAATAACACTTAGGGAAATAATAATCTATTTTCAAATAAATTTAATGTATGCCATACTTTATGTTATACTTTGAATTCATTATCCCTTATGTAGTATTGTGTCTTTTTAAGATATGTTCCAATGTTTGTACATGTTTGGTGTGATGTTCATTTGTACTTTCCAAATGTATTGAATGCATGCTCGCTTTATTTAGACAACGAGCAGACCGAGGTTCCTGAGTGTGTTGTTGGAGACCTCCCTGAGCAACAACCTGGTGAAGGCAAGTGTCCTCTGACCCATTATGTCATACATACTTTATGATTCACTGTCCCGCATTTCTTTATGAAACCTAAGGATTGACTAGTCCGTATTCACTTATCCTTGTTTACCTTTTGGGTTACCATGGTTAGCATGTTGCTATTGCCTTAACTTAATCAATGAACATGATGTGAACATTTATGATACGATACTGTTATCCTGATTATGTGGATGATATTGTGATACCTTAGGGGGATCATGCCTTTTTCCTGAGTACCTCTCCGTAAGGACCTGTTCGTGGAGTGACCACCCGGGATAACAGTACAACCATGAGGGTGGAACGGGACGCCCTTAGCTGATTAATTAGATGAACCTAGGGGTGTAGTTGGCTTTGCCGGAGGGCCGTCAATGGGGGTCGGGGCATAGTGCTCGCTCTGCCAAGGTTGGGGTGCAGAGGTTCTTTCGATTTGGTTTTGTTAGTCACCCACCTTGGGGAGGTGTACTGCGTTTGTACGACTGGCGAAACCTAACGAGCAACTATGCACCAGGGGAGTCTTTGTAAAGGCTACGTAGTGTATCCCTGGCCATTCACCTTGGTAGTGAAGATCGGGTCTATAAACCCAGGCTGGAAAGGGGTCACGACTTGTGGGTAAAGAGTACAACCTCTATAGAGTGTTAAAAATTGGTATATCAGCCGAGCTCACGGTTAAGAGCAGCCTTGGGATCCTCTTTGATTAGAATAACTTTGGATACTTTTATGTTGGTGATTAACAATGATGTTATAAAATCTGATCTCTGGTATTTCCTCTTTTGAGGAGGTACTTCTGGGTAATAACTAGGTTATTTACTAAAACTTGGCTCTACTAATAATAATAAATACTTGACCAACTAAAAGCAACTGCTTAACCTCAACTCCATATACAGCTAGTCCACTTTAGCCAAACGGGACATTTGCTGAGTACGTTGATGTGTACTCACCCTTGCTTTACACACCACCCCCACCCCAGGTTGTCCCTAGTGTACTCAGTGCTCAGGATGAGATGCTGGCAACATGGATGACTTCGAGGAGTTCCAGGAATTTGATGAGTTCTAGTTCTTTCTTAGTGGCAAACCCCTAGTCAGCTGCCTGTGTAGGCTTAGCTTCTACGTTTCGTAATTCTGCACTTTGATAGTTATGTTGAACAATGGTTATGTAATAGACTCTGTGGCTGTCTTGGACATCTTGATGTAATCAAGTACCTTTCCGCTATTTATTTCGAGCATTGTGTGATGATGTCCAATTATGTAATTGTTGTGTACGTGAGTTTCTGATCCTGGCACGTACATGGTTCGCATTCGGTTTGCCTTCCAATATCAGGTGTGACATAAGTGGTATCAAAGCCTTGCTGACTGTAGGACCGCTAACCTAGACTAGAATCGTCGCCCTAAGGACTATAGACCCCTACCCTTACCTTGACCTTAGAGTTCTTTTAAAAGTTGGTCATATTGACCAACTCTATGTTATCTACTTATCTCAAAAAGTTTTGTCTCACTTTTCTTTCTGCTTACTTTCTGGTCTCATAGTTCTACTCTTACTCTTGTGCTTACAATGTCTTCTGTAGATGGCACTGCACGTAAGTCTGTGATCCCCTTTTTGCCTTCCCGTCTGGCGGAGCGTCCCCTGCGTCGCACGGTGCCAGGTCAGTCCAGTCACCTGGAGAGACTGCATCGTCGCCTGCACAAGGAGCAGGAGCGCCGACGCCAGGAGCAGGAGCAGTAGGACTCTTCCCCCTCGCCTCAGCAGGAGGTGGACTCTAAGAGGCCGCCTTCCCCTGCACCTTAGCCAGAGATGCCCCTTGCACCACCTCAGGGCATCCCGGCTGCTGGAGGAGACCCTGACGAAGACGGAGACGACGACGACGATGCCGGTGGTAGTTCGAGCCACGTCACGGAGCTCTCGGAGGAGCCGAAGCCGGAGGGATGGATCGCTAGACCCATCACTCGTGACGCTGCTCGTGAGTGTCACTTCCACGACGCTCTCGATAACTTGCTGCGTTGGGCCTTCGACCGACACACATGGTCCATCGAGTACCATTGTGTAGTCTACCACCATCGTCGCAGGCTATACCCGGACCAGTGGGAGGCTACTTGCTTGGTGCGCCTTCCGGACGATGATCTCCGGGGTGCAGAGGCCTTCTCAGAGCACTATTCTATTACTAAGAGGGATACTACCGAGGCAGCCATGCAAGATGGAGCACGACGGGCACTTTCTCAGTATTGCTCGTTGTTCAGCAGGGTAGCTGATGGCCTCGACCTGAAGTACTACCCACGCCGTTCGACCGGCAGTGCTGGAGGTGTGATTGCCTCGCCAATTGGTGAGGGCAATCCCAGGTTGAACAACATGGTCAACTTGGGTGTCGTGCTCAACACAGAGTTGGACCACGCCCTCGACGAGTTGGGCAAGGTTTGGGCGGAGGTTGCGGAATTGCGTGCTGAGTGCGCAGCACGCCACTATCTGGATGGTGGTTCTCCCGCCCCTGTCGGGATTCATCACCCTTACCATTCACTGCCACGTCGTCGCTTCGACTATGGTACCCCAGACTGCAAGACTCGGATAGATTTGGATCCCTAGATCGACAAAGTGGGAGTCTGTAATAACTCTTAGTTCAGTGTCTCAGTGTAGTAAGTCTAGTTAGAGTTAGTTTGCTTATTTTATGTTGGATGCTTGTTATGATGGACATGTACTGAAGTTGGATCTTTGTAATGATTGTCACCAAGGTGTGGGTATCCCCTGCAACTTGGTGTACTTATTAATAAAGTCAGTTATTTAGTTGGGTAATCCCTTTATTTCCACTTTCCTCTTTATCTGAGAAGTTGTCAGTGAGGATGATCAAGTGTTCAGTGCTATGAAGATTTTCTATATATCTTTTCTTATGTTGAAAGTCTGGAAGGTCAGATTTGATATATGTGTGTGAATTCTACAGATGTCTGAGAACAGGCGCAAAGGTGCGAGACGTGCTCAGCCTGAACAGCAGGTACCCCAAGAGGAAGCAGCCCCGCAGCAGAATTTGCCACCGCCACCACCGATGACCATTGAGCAGATGTTCTTGATACAGACCCAAGCAGTCTAGGCAATTGGTAAGACCTTAGCAGCTATGCAACAAGTGCAACAGCAGCCACCACCGCCTCAGCCTCCAGTGCAAGTCCAGATGCAACAAGTGCCCAGAGACAAGTGGGCAGAGTTCATGAGGGGCCATCCCCCAGTCTTTGCCCACTCTGCTGATCCCATGGACGCTAAAGATTGGCTGCGTACCATGGAGCGTGAGTTGCACACTGCCCAGTGCAACGATCGTGAGAAGGTGTTGTATGGTCCCCGACAACTGAGGGGAGCAGCCCAGTCTTGGTGGGAGTCCTACCTCGCCACCCATGCCAACCCTGAAGCTATCACTTGGGAGGAGTTCATGGATAACTTCCATCGCTACCATGTGCCCGAGGGACTGATGATAGTGAGGAAGGAGGAGTTTCTCGCCCTGAAGCAAGGTCCCCTATCCGTCAGCGAGTACAGGGACAAGTTTCTGCAGCTGTCGCATTATGCCCCAGAGGATGTCAACACGGATGCCAAGAGACAGTACCGCTTCTTGAGAGGATTGGTCGATCCCCTCCATTATCAGCTGATGAACCACACCTTCCCTACCTTCCAGCATCTGATAGACAGAGCAATCATGACAGAAAGGAAGCGTCGGGAGATGGAGGACAGAAAACGAAATATTGGTGGATCTCAGGCTGGGAGTAGCAGTCGTCCTCGCTACTCAGGCAACCCACCTCAGCCATTCAAGCAGGGTCACCGCACCAGCATCAGCGTCAGAACCAGCAGCAGCAGTACTAGAGGCAATTTCCTCAGCAGCAGCAGTACCGTGAGAACAACCAGCAAGGAGGAAATCAGTACCAGCGTCAGAGCAACTAGGCAGCCCGTCTTCCTGCCCTAGCAACCAACCAGAGCAATCAAGCAGCGCCAGCTCAAGGAGGAAGTCGTGAATATTTCCACTGTGGGGAACAAGGCCATTGGGCAAATCATTGCCCAAAGAAAGTAGCAGCCAGCTCCCAATGCCCCACTCAGGCAGAATGCAATGTAGCAAGGAGGCAAAAACCATGGACAACGTCGTGCCCAGTATGGAAAGGTGAACCACTTGGAGGCCGGCACAGTCCAGGAGACTCCAGGAGTGGCACTAGGTACGTTTTCAGTCGAGTATCATTCCGCAAATGTCTTATTTGATACTGGAGCAACGCATTCTTTTGTGACTGCATCATGGGTAGAATCACATAATATACCAGTAGCACCCATGTACCCACCTATGAGAGTTAGTTCAGTTGGTGGAAGGACCCAAACTGATAGATTTTGTCCTAGTGCAAAGGTTCAAATAAGGGGGATAGAGTTCCCCGCTGATTTGATAGTTATGGGTAACCAGGATACAACTATAGATGTCATCCTAGGGATGAATTGGCTAACCAAGTATCAAGCCAGCCTTAGTTGTGATAAGAGAGTAGTGAAGTTAGTGTCCCTATCAGGAGAAGAAGTGTTAGTGGAATTGGTCTTGTCAGGACCGAGGAAAGGGAGTTGTCACCAAGTCACCGCTCGTATTGAGGAGATTAAACCATCAGAGGCTATCAGTGTAGTATCAGATTTCCCAGATGTGTTTCCCGAGGAGTTACCAGGTATGCCACCTGAAAGGAAGGTTGAATTTGCCATAGAGCTTATTCCAGGCACCGCCCCTATTTCCAAGAGAGCCTATCGAGTGTCCGGACCAGAGTTGGTGGAACTCAAGAAACAGATTGATGAGTTGTTAGAGAAAGGCTACATCAGACCAAGTACCTCGCCTTGGGCAGCCCCAGTGCTGTTTGTGGAGAAGAAGGATGGCACGAAGAGGATGTGCATCGATTATCGAGCTTTGAATGAGGTTACTATCAAGAACAAGTACCCCCTGCCTAGAATTGAAGATTTATGCGATCAGTTGAGAGGAGCTAGTGTGTTCTCAAAGATAGATCTGAGGCCATGCTACCATCAGCTTAGAATCCGACCCTCAGACATATCGAAGACAACCTTCATCACTAAGTATGGACTATATGAGTTCATGGTCATGTCATTCGGTTTAACGAATGCGCCAGCTTACTTCATGTACCTGATGAACAGTGTGTTCATGGACTACCTCGACAAGTTCGTGGTGGTATTCATTGATGATATTCTTATATATTCCCAGAATGAGCAAGAGCATGAGGAGCATTTGAGGAAAGTACTTTAGAGGCTACGAGATTGTCAGCTATATGCCAAGCTTAGCAAGTGCGAGTTCTGGATCAATGAAGTCCTATTCTTGGGTCACATTATAAACCGAGAAGGATTGGCTATAGATCCAAAGAAGGTAACAGCTATCTTAGACTAGAAAGCACCAAAAGATGTCCGAGGAATCAAGAGCTTCATCGGAATGGCTGGTTATTATCGGCGGTTCATTGAAGGTTTCTCCAAAATTGCCAGGACAATGAAAGCTTTGTTGGCAAAGAAGGTTGACTTCAAGTGGACCCCAGCATGCCAGAAGTCCTTTGAGACATTGAAAGAGAAGTTGACACGGTGCCAGTACTGATTCTGCCAGATGTTCACAAGCCATTCTCGGTATATTGTGATGCTTCGTACACCGGATTGGGATGTGTGTTGATGTAGGAAGGGAGAGTAGTGGCATACTCGTCCCGACAGTTGAAGATTCATGAGAAGAGTTATCCTACTCATGATCTGGAATTAGCAGCCATGGTTTATGCATTGAAGACCTGGAGGCATTATCTTTATGGGCAGAAGTGTGATATCTACACATACCACAAGAGTCTCAAGTACATATTCACTCAGTCAGAATTAAACATGAGACAGCGAAGATGGCTAGAATTGATCAAAGATTGCATTATCCCAGGTGCTTATGAAAGTTTTTACCTTTTCTTCAATATGAAGTCTGAATGTGTGGTGTGGCCTGTCTGATCTATCTAGCAGGTTTAGTGGTACTCGCATCAGCTAAACATTAAACTTGTTTTCTTCTTAATGTAATATAATTATACATGGTTCTACTACTTGTTTGAAAAAAAAATTAAACTTATTTCTACATATGGAATCACTAAATGGTCGTGTTTTCCAATAACAATTGCACATCCCTTCGTTTTGATAAGTAAACATGAGACCCCTTTTGCTAGGATGTTTGTATATCTTCTATTTTAAACTATATTATGTAAACAGTGCAAGCGATGAGTGAAGGGTGACTAATAGGCTTCTTTAATCAGCACTGCAGTATCTTTTGTTGAATTAACCTATACTCACTTCATTTTATTTATATAATACAGTCCATTTAGCTAATTTTGTTTGATGTGCAGTGACACGACCTTGACAGTCAAGATGCTCATTCAGGTTATTTTCTCCTGAAACCACTTCTTTTGCCATCTCCTAATGTTATGGTCCCAGTTACATCTCCATTCATTGCAGGAGATGGTCCCAGTTACCTTACATGGTTCTGTTGGACACAATGAAGCCATCCAGATATGCTATTAAAAATTCTGCTAGTCATTATGGCTTTAAACTGTACCATGTATGTTCTATTTTCAGCTAGGCAGAGCATGTTCTATTTACAGCAGGCCAGCAGACACCAGGCAGTAAGGTGATGTATGAGTCAATTATCAGGTGACAAAATGGTTATGTTTAATCATGCATGTTATCTTTCTGGCTCTCTATGTTTCTTTGAGGCATTCAACTACTTGTAGTACCAGTGCATCACTGATATGTATATATGTGTTGATGTTGGTCATCCAAGATCAAATACATCCTGCTAGGTCATTACTTGCTAATGTGCATCTGATTTTGCTGTTGCCAGGTGGAAATGTTTTTTGGCAGCTTTCTCAGTGAATTAGTATCACCGCAGAACCATTTTGGACACCCAGATGTCGAGAGATGCCCATTCCTGAGGAATATCAATGGAGCTACAACCTTTTCCCCTCACTTCTGCTTTGCCAGTAGCTGCTCAAGGAGGCAAGGGTCCAATTTTTGAGGAAGGGTCAGGCTTTGAGTCAGCATTCAAGCTTTTCCATCTAGGGTCCAATTTTTGAGGAAGGGTCAGGCTTTGAGTCAGCATTCAAGCTTTTCCATGGCCGAGATGGAATAGTTCCCCTTTGAGAAAGATCATATGTATCTGATGAAAACCACAATTTAGAGTACACTTATGTATGAGTTATTTGACAATGCTTATTTATGAGTTATTTGACAATGCTTATTTATGAGATATTGAATGTTATTTATCTATATTATATTAATTATAGTGTTATTAAATATATGTGTATGTATTTTTCTCTTTTAAATTATTATAATGTGGTAATTTAAGAATATACTGACTTTTTTAAATCTTAATAAGACATTTCTCAAAACGTCTAATATCAGTCTCCTAAATAAGACGGTTTTTAAAACGTCCAATATCAGTCTCCTAAATAAGATGGTTTTTCTGTTGCGAGTGTTTATTATTATAGGCTATTCTAGTCAGTTTGATAAATACTTTGTGACTTATAATGTTCGTATTTTCGACAGTTCTTTCGAAGAAGTGTCTTAAACAAAACCTAATGTAAGACGGTTTATTGGACAAAATGACGTAACAAATTCCTTTTTTAGACGGTTATAAATTAAAAAATGTCTTATTTAATATCTTTTAAGACGGTTTATAACCATCGTAAAAACGGAACATCTTTTGCGACTCCATCAAATTTGGACACATCATAAGCGTCTTAATAACTAAAAATTAACCGTCTCATATAACACGATTTGTAGTAGTGTGATTAGAAGAACTTTGGATACTTTTATGTTGGTGATTAACAATGATGTTATAAAATCTGATCTCTGGTATTTCCTCTTTTGAGGAGGTACTTCTGGGTAATAACTGGGTTATTTACTAAAACTTGGCTCTACTAAAAATAATAAATACTTGACCAACTAAAAGCAACTGCTTAACCTCAACTCTATATACAGCTAGTCCACTTTAGCCAAACGGGACATCTGCTGAGTACGTTGATGTGTACTCACCCTTGCTTTACACACCACCCCCACCCCAGGTTGTCCCAATGTACTCAGTGCTCAGGAGTAGATGCTGGCAACATGGATGACTTCGAGGAGTTCCAGGAATTTGACGAGTTCTAGTTCTTTCTTAGTGGCAAACCCCCAGTTAGCTGCCTGTGTAGGCTTAGCTTCTACGTTTCGTAATTCTGCACTTTGATAGTTATGTTGAACAATGGTTATGTAATAGACTTTGTGGATGTCTTGGACATCTTTATGTATTCAAGTACCTTTCCGCTATTTATTTCATGCATTGTGTGATGATGTCCAATTATGTAATCGCTGTGTACGTGAGTTTCTGATCCTGGCACGTACATGGTTCGCATTCGATTTGCCTTCCAAAACCGGGTGTGACACAATGGTTCGAATAACAATAAAGAGTAAGTAATAATATTAAAGACTAGAGTCATTTACATAATTTAAATCAAAGTGCACATAATTGAAACGTAGCCAACGTAAATTAACCCACCACAGGCAGCTGACTGGGGGAGGTCGCTAGCCTAAGACTAGAGTCATTTACATAATTTAAATCAAAGTGCACATAATTGAAATGTAGCTGTTGGAACTTGCTCTCCCGAGCAAGATGATCCAACAGGGGAGTAAAAGTAATGCAGACAAGGTTTTTTGCTCAGGAAGGCAATTGCTCTGTTAATCTAGCCTCTCAAGGGCACTATGCGGGGGTATTTATAGGTGCCTGAGTGCCCAGCATCTTGAGTTAAGGACACATGTGCCCTCAGGCGCCCAGGTTATCCCCAGAATATTCCCATAAAGCAGGGTTACAGACTATAATTACAGGGAAGCCTTTACAAATGAGGCCCGTAATGCGTAGCGGCCACGCAGGGCCTGTTACAATGGGCCGGATCACGCGTGGGCCTCCGTGTTGGACGAGACCGCGGGATGGGACGACCTCGTCATAGGCCTTCGTCCTGCGACGCGTGGGACGAAGGGTAAAGTATGCCAGTCGTCTTGTCTCCGTTGGTGCAGCGAGACTGGCGAAGGCATCGAGCGAAGGGTGGCGTCTTCGCCTTCGCCCCAACATTTGCCCTCCGAGGGACTAGTTCGACTAAGTCATCTAGTGCCGAAGGCGTCGCTAGATGGTGGAGACGCTGCCCTCGCTCGAAGTGGTTCCGCGGGGGGTTTTGACATGACCGTTGATTGACGCCGCACTGTTGGATTGCGGGTTTCCCGAAGCGTCGCGCCCTGTGTATAAAAGGGGGTGGGGGTGGCGCGGATTCAAATTTACCTTTCTGCGCGCCGCGAAAACCCTAACCTCCCTTTCATACTGCTCGCTTGCTCGTCTGCCCTCCTTGCTCCTGTTCGTCGGAGAACTGGCCCGTGTGAAGCAGACCGCGCGCCGACGTCGACGGTACATAGCCATGTCGTCTTCCTCCTCGTCTGCTGTGACCACGCTGACGACCGAGGCATCTTCCGAAGATACCTCGGGCACCGTGGCGGCGGCGGAATTACGACCGGGTGATATGGTGGAATTCGGTGTTTCGCGGATGTCGTCGGTCCGCGTGCAAGATATGCAATAGTTGGGGTATTTTGGCGGCGGGGTTGGCGTGTCCCGAGGGCAGAGGAGGTTCCCGAGCCCGAGGGCGAATTGGTTGTTTTTGAGGCATTTTTCATCGCTGGTCTTCGTCTGCCTGCGCATCGTTTTGTGTCGGAGGTTCTGCAGAAGTTCGAAGTCCAGGTTCATCAGCTGACATCGAACGCCGTGGTGGCATTGGCGAAGTATGTCTCGGCAACGACGTCGTATGGCGGTCAGCCTTCGGGGAAGTCTTCGCCAAGCAATACTGTCTGCACTGGCAGAGGAGAAAAATTGGACATAAGATTGCGCAATTCGGATCGTGCACTTTCACGCCGAAGTCCGGGAAGACTTCGATGGAAGTTATGGAGCTGGTCCCCTGTGCCCGAAATAAGTGGGGCAACTAGTGGGACAACTGGTTCTATGTTTCAGAGGCTGAAGTCGAAGATCACCCAGGGCTCCCCGCTGCCATTATGTGCTCTCATTATTATGTGGCGTACCCGCCATTTGAAGTGGCGGAGGATGATGAGAATGAAAGGGCCCTTCGGATCGCTGCCAGTACGAGTAGTGGGCGTGATCTAGTTGAGGAATTCATAGGGTATGGGGTGTGGCCCTTGGCACATGGATGGGCGCTGGGCGAAGTATGCCCTCGCGAGATGCCCTCCCTGGGTGGGCGGAAAGTGCGAAGTCCGCTTTTTGCTTTGGATGTGCGAGGGCGGGATCCTGCCGCGGTTGTGCGTGAGGCGGAGGATGGGGCGGTGCGAATTGTTGGGCGCTACATGCCGAAGATGGAGGCCCAGCGGAGCTGGGATATACGTGGATCCAACGATCGCCTGAATAGGGTCTTCAAGTTGAATTGTTTGCCGTATGGTGGTTATCCGGGGAAGACGTTGTCGACCGCCGCGGGAAAAAAACCAGCGGTTGTGACTGAAGACGACCCCGCGCCGGAGGCCGCCCCAGCCACTAAGAAAAGGAAGCTAGGTACTGCGGTGGGAGAACTGGGGGTCTCTGATAGTTTTGCTATGGATTTGATGGGGACATGCGTGGCCCCCGGGGGAAGGATGTCTTCGCCCGAGCTCCGGGAGTCTTCGGCGCGCATGCTGGAGGTTACCGGGGGTCGATGGCCCAAGAACGTTCCTATCCCCCGTGCGGCTGGCGAAGACTTCTTTACGTCTCGCATGGCTCGTGACTTGAGAGTGTTTCCTTACGGGCGGAATATTGCTGCTGTTGTGTCAGCAGGGATGAACAAGGATCGCCAGGATGCTGCGCAGAAGCGTCGGGCGGTCATTAGGCTCCCCGATGCTAGGCGTAAAGCAAAAAGAGCGCGGGGGAGTGTGAAGGCTGCCGTCCCCGGTGGTAGCCAGCCGACGCTGGCTGCGAAGCCGGCGGCGCCTGGATCCAGCAAGGTGCCGGAGAGCACGAAGGCAGTCGACGCCGGCGGAACCAAGTCTACCCCGGACGGAGCTGCGAAGGTTCGGGAGCTGCCTTCGCCGGGGAAACGCGTTGCCGACTTCGGCACAAATATTAGCGTGGACGACTATCTCGTTGGTAAGCATATATATTTTTTTGATCGGTGGTGCGTTGCAGGGTCGGGCGAGGGGCAAATGGTTGTTGTCCCGCCTATGGTGGCAACCACGGCGTCAACCGCGGTGGTTGGGGTGAAGGGTGACGCTTTCTGCGCGAGCGGCGAGATTTCGTCGGCCGCCGCCGTTAAGGACGAGGCGGGCACCATGTCCCGCCGGCTGAGGGAGGCATCGCAGCAGTTGTCGCAGCAGCTAAGTCAAGTAAGTTGAGCCGGACTTCGGTATTTGCTGCTTCCATGGGGATTGTGGTCTTATGTGTTTCTGTTAGGCGGCCGACTTCGCCGACCGGGTGGCGTCGGGTGCCCTCACTGCAGATGTGTCTGCCGAAGTCGAGAAACTTCGGGCGCAGCATGCGGATGCCGTTCGGGAAAAGTCGGCTGCGGAGAGTAAAAACTGCAGGCTGGCGAAGAAGGTGGCCGCCCTGGAGGCCGAGAAGACAGACCTCCGCCGCCAGCTAGTGGAGGAAAGGATGGAGGCCAACCAGGCCATCGCCGAGGCGTAGGCTGCGCAGGCGGAGGCCAAACTGGCGCGGGCGGAGGGAAGTCTCGCCAGCCAACGCGCCGAGGAATGGGAAGTGAGGTACAACACTCTGCGCAGCCGCGTGGACAAGGCCGAGGCCTCCAGGCGCTCGGAGGTTGAGCGGACGCGTGCACAGCTCGTGGACTCGTACCGCGAGCTGGGTGCACAGACTGCTGACTTCGAGGTGCCCGACGGAGAGACGGGCCTTCGCTTCCTCGAGTGGTTGCAGGAGGAACTGCTGGTACTCCCGACCCTCGTTGAGGGCTTCATGTCCTTTGCCTCCCTCGTCACCTGCGAAGGGGCTATGAATGCACTGTCCCGCGAGGGGTGCAAGCACTATGAGGTCTTCGACCGGTCCGATGAAAACTTTGGGCGCGAAATTTTTAAGGTCGAAGACCCTGTGGTGAAGGATTCCGCGGGGGCCCTCTTCGATCGGATGTGGGGTCCTCATGGCCGGGAGGCGGTTAGGGAGCAGTCTGATCGGGCGAGGGAGCAGGTAAGGCTTGTCTGTTATTTCATGTGAATGAATGTGGGTACATGTGGGTTTGCTGAATGAGTGTGCTGTTGCTGCAGATGGCGCGTGCCGAGGATGTTGAAGACCTTGGGGATCTGAACGGCGCGCGGCCCGAGGCCGAGGTCAACCCGGTGCTGCCCGAGGCTGAGGTCAACCCTGACGCTGTTGAGGGCTCCTCCGCTGGACCTGTGCCCACTATGTCTGGTGAAGGCTCCTTGCCAGCCCCTGCACCGACGGCGGAGGGCCCCCCGAAGGCGGTGGCGGAGCTGGCAGCGGAGGATCCCAAGGCGGCGGCAGGGCCTTCGCAGGTGGCTTAGTAGGTGTGGGGGAGTTAGTAAATTTTGTCTGTGTTACTGAACCTTGGTTGATGCGTAGGTTCAAGATTTTGGGCCTGCGCACGCAACCGCTACTAATACTGCTAATTTTGTGGCGGCTTCGACCGTGGTTGCGGAAAATGATTCGGGTGATTATGTGTCTAAGTTTTTTGAGTCTGATGATTCTGGGAGTTCGGTGGTGTGGACGGAAGAGTCTTCGGATGATGATTTGGATTATTTTGTGGCATTAGATGTGGCTGCGGTGGAGGCTTCTCTGTGTGTGGTGGGTGCTAAAGTTCCCGGTCCAAGTGTTGGGTGTAGGCGTCGAAGGGCGGTGGCGAAGCGTAGAGTGAGTGAGGTGGAGGGTGGTCGTCTTCGTGTGGACAGGACTGGCAAGCGGGAATTGTTGTCCTCGCCAGCTGAGGCGAGTGTAGGTGAGGGGGAATTGCGAAGTCTTTTTGAGGGTGAGGAGCTGAGGATAATGCTGTTTAACTATAGGGAGATGGGTATTATCCCGAAGGTTGAACCAATGTAAGGTGTGATGCCCTCGTTGTACGTATGTAACTATAATTTGTATGAAGAGGCTGTGTGCCTTCGCTGATCCGGCCTTGTCCGTAGGGGACTTGTGCACTAAGTCTTAGCGCATTTATTATGTCGGTCCGGCTGCACCTGTAGTCGGTCTTTGCACGGGTAGTCTTTGAGAGAGACTTCGATTTTGCGCGCTTGTTGTGCTAGTCCGGCTGCACCCTTAGGCGATTTTCGCACGGATAGTCTTTTGAGGAAGACTTCGATTTTGTGCACATGTTGTGCTAGTCCGGCTGCACCCTTAGGCGACTTTTGCACGGATAGTCTTTGGAGGAAGACTTCGGTTTTGCGCACTTGTTGTGCTAGTCCGGCTGCACCATTAGGCGACTTTTGCACGGATAGTCTTTGGAGGAAGACTTCGGTTTTGCGCACTTGTTGTGCTAATCCAGCTCCACCATTAGGCGACTTTTGCACGGATAGTCTTTTGGGGAAGACTGGTTTTGTGCACTTGTTGTGCTAGTCCGGCTGCACCATTAGGCGACTTTTGCACGGATAGTCTTTTGGGGAAGACTGGTTTTGCGCACTTGTTGTGCTAGTCCGGCTACACCCTTAGGCGACTTTTGCGCGGACTGTCGCACGCGAGGGTAGCCAGCGCTGCCCCTCGCGGTGACTTCGTGTTTGTCGAATGCCGAAGACCGTCGATGCGGTCTTTTTTCGACGTTGTAATTTTTTTGTGGGGGATTTTTTGCGTGTATATTACATGGCTCCGCCTCATTAAAAACCTCACCCCCGGGAGGAAAAGAGTGTAGGCCAGAATAAAGCTGTTTTGGGAATTACAAGGGCGAGCTGGCCCTGAGGAGTCAAACAAAAAATTGCGAAGATTGTCAATGTTCCAAGAATGCTCTAAGTCTTCGCCGGATGGCGTTGTGAGCATGTACGCGCTGGGGGACGCCTTCGTCTTGACGATGAAAGGGCCCTCCCACTTTGGTTCTAGCTTGCCCCGGGACTCTGTCCGAGCTGTCCGGACGAGTACGAGGTCTCCTTCGCTGAATTCCCTCGGGATGACTGTGTGGTCGCGCCATGCTTTTGTTTGAGCTTGGTATTTGTTTAGAGCCCGTAGGGCAAAGACACGGTCACCATCGATGAGGTCCTTCGAAGTAGGCTCTTCTACGTCGGGGACGGCTGACGTGACTGTCCGTGGTGACCCATGTTTTATTTCTTGCAGGGTCATGGCCTCTGATCCATATAGAAGGAGGAAAGGGGTGAACCCAGTTGCCCTACACTCAGTCGTGTTCAGCACCCAGACCGCTTCAGGTAACAGATCTGCCCACTTTCCTTTTTTGTCGTCGAGGAGCATTTTCTTGACGACTGTGAAAATTTTACCATTAGCGCGTTCCACAACTCCATTGGATTGCAGGTGGTACACTGAGGCGAAGGCAAGCTTGGTGCCGATGGAGAAGCAGAAATCCTTGAAGTCTTGGCTGTCAAATTGCTTGCCATTGTCAACTGTGAGTTCAGACGGGACTCCGAAGCGGCAAACAATGTTTTGCCAGAAGAATTTCTGGGCAGTCTTCGATGTTATCGTGGATACAGCCCTCGCCTCGATCCATTTGGTAAAATACTCGACGGCGACGAAGGTGAACTTGAGGTTCCCCTGGGCCGTGGGTAGGGGCCCGACAATGTCCAGGCCCCAGCGCTGAAGAGGCCACGTGTGGGCGATTAGCTTTGTGAATTGCGAAGGGCTCCCCGAGCGTGGAGAAAATTTCTGGCAGGCTTCGCAGGACCTTGTGACCCGATTTGCAGCGCAGATCATGGTGGGCCAGTAGAAACCTTGACGGATCACCTTTGCGGCTAGGGCCCTGGGCCCTGCGTGAGAACCGCAAGTCCCGCTGTGGACTTCGCACAGAATTTGGACGCCTTCGGTCTCGGTGACACATTTAAGCATGGGTTGCCTGACCCCCTTCTTGTAAAGCTGGCCTTCGATTAGTGCAAAGTCCCGGCTTCGATGTTTGAGGCTCTTGGACTCATTGATATCGGTTGGATGATAGTACCCCTGCAGGAACAAGGTTATTGGTGCCCGCCAGTCTTCGGTCATGATGAGGTTGACTATGCGGTGGCCCTCGCTGTCATTGGTTATTTGGAGCCCCTCTGGGCTGCGGACGGCTGGCGTGCCGATGACATGGTAGAATACGTCAGAGGGCAGGGCCTCGCCTCTGGCGGCTGCCTTGGCCAATGCGTCGGCCTCCTCATTCTTGGCTCGGTCCACATGCTGCAAGGTAAAACCTTTGAATTGTCTTTCGAGACTGCGGATAGCCGTGAGGTACTGCATAAGTGCGGGGTCCTTCGCTGTGTAGTCTTTCTCGACTTGGCCGGCGACTACCTTGGAGTCTGTTCTGATGATGCAGGTGGTGACACCAAGTGCCCTTAGCTTGCGAAGGCCGAGAATGATAGCTTTGTATTCTGCTATATTGTTAGTGCATCTGTCAGACTCCAAAGCAAAGCTGAGGCGTGCTGCGTATCTGTGCTTGACCCCTGTGGGTGAAGAAATGACTGCAGCGGCGCCTGCCCCCGCATGGCACCATGCGCCGTCGCAATGGATTGTCCACACCTTCTCTGCGGATGGGTCCGACTGTGTAATTGGCCCAGTCCAGTCGATGACGAAGTCTGCCAGGACTTGTGACTTGATGGCTGTCCTGGGCTCGAATGTGATGTGGTATCCGGAGAGTTCGGCTGTCCATTTGGAGATCCGGACAGATGCCTCCGGGTTTCTAAACAATTCGCCGAGTCCCCTATCTGAGGTGACCCAGACCTTGAATGCTTCAAAATAGTGGCGCAATTTGCGCGAGGCCATAACAACTGCATAGGCGATTTTTTCCAGTTCCGTCATATTGCATTTTGATGTCGTGAGTACTTCGGAGACGTAATAAACTGGACATTGCCTGATCGTGCCCCCTCTGTTCTGCTCTTGAACCAGAGCTACGCTGACCGCATGCGGCGAAGCCGCGACGTAGAGCAACAGGGGTAGCGAGGGGTCGGAGCTTGTAAGAATCGCCAATTCTGACAGGTACTGCTTCGATGAAGCGAAGGCCGCCGCCTGCTCTGGTCCCCATGCGAAGTCTCTTGCGTCGCGGAGTGTTTTGAGGAAAGGGAGGCTTCGCTCTGCGGATTTGGAGATGAATCTGTTGAGGGCGACCAGTCTGCCTGTCAGTCGTTGGACGTCTCTGGCTGACTGCGGGGGCGTCATGTTGATGATGGCCTGAATTTTGGTTGGATTGGCTTCAATCCCGCGGTGCGACACCAGGTAGCCCAATATTTTCCCCTAGCGAACGCCGAAGACGCACTTTTCGGGGTTTAGGCGAAGTCGTGCGTCCCGCATGTTCGCAAATGTTTCGGCGAGGTCAGCCAGATGGTCTTCCTTGCTTCTGCTGGTGACGGCGATGTCGTCCACATACGTAAATATGTTTCTGCCGACTTGGCCCTCGAGCACCGTTTTGGTGAGCCGAGAGAAAGTGGACCCGACGTTCTTAAGTCCCTCCGGCATTCTGATGAAGCAATATGTGTCAAAGGGTGTTATGAAACTGGTGCTTGCCTTGTCTTCCTCCTTCATATATATTTGATGGTAGCCGGAGAAGCAATCAAGGAGTGACATGACTTCGCACCCGGCCGCACTATCGACGATTTTGTCGATCCGAGGCAGCGGGAAGTTGTCTTCGGGGCAGGCCTTGTTAAGACTGGTGAAATCGATGCACATCCGCCATTTGCCGCTCTTCTTCTGCACCATCACTACGTTGGCGAGCCATGTAGGGTAGGCGATTGGCTCGATAAATTTGGCCTCAAGCAGGCGATGTACCTCGGCCTTGGCGGCTTCTATTTTCTCATCAGACATCTTGCGCAGCCGCTGTTTCTTCGGCCTCACCGAAGGGTCGATTCCCAAGATGTGCTTGATGATGGAGCGACTGACTCCGACCAGGTCGAGGGCGGACCAGGTGAAGACGTCTTTATTCTTGGACAGACAGCAGAGGAGTCTCTCCTCGTCCTGCGAAGTGAGGCCTTCGCTGATGGTGACCATCTGCTTGGGCGTTGCCTGGTCGAGGGGAACAGTCTTGGTCCCGTCGTTGCTCTGCAATTGTGCTTTGTCATGTTCTTTGGCGGTTGGGCTGGCAGACTCGAGGACCTCGCGCTGGGCCGTGAGGCAGTGCACGTTCCTTTGTCCGGGAACGAAGTTACTTTCTATGTTACGCGCAGCCTGCTGGTTGCCGTAGACTGTGATGGTGCCTTGCGGACCTGGGATCTTCATGCACAGATAAAGTCCGTGAATGGCTGCCTCAAACTTGTTGATGGAGCCCCGACCCATTATGGCGTTGTACAGGTACACCATGTCGACGATGTCGAACGTGACTTGCTCACTTCGTGCATTGGGTGCTACACCGAAGGAGAGAGGTAACTCTATTTTGCCGACAGGAAAGGTGCCCTTGCCGCCGAAGCCATACAGTGGGTTGTCCGAAGGCTTGAGCAGGCTGTGGCTTATGCCCATGCGGTCGAAGGCATGGAGGAAAATGAAATCAGCCTAGCTGTTATTGTCGACTAAGACTTTGTGCAGGTCCCAGCCTGCCACGCTGCAGTTGATAACCATGGTGTCGATGTGGGGTGCGCTGCGCAGATCGACGTCTCAGGCGTTGAAGGTCAATGGCACATAGGACCACTTCGTCTGCACGACTGGACCGGTGATGGCGACGTGGTTGATGCTGCGGTAATGGTCCCTCTTCTGTCGCTTCGTGTCGAAGTCGACGCTGGACCCCCCAGTAATCATGTGAATGACTCCGCGATACGGCTGATCGGCGAAGTCTTCTTGCTTTGGGGCTTGGGGGTCGTTGGGGTGGTGGATATTTTGCTGTTGTGGGTGTGGAGGTGGGAGTGGGGGAGGTACGATTTGTACCTCCTGGTGGTATTGGTATACGTGGTGCGGTGGATGCGGAGCAGGGCCGTGGTTGTATGGTTGAGGGGGTTGTTGATATGTGTGCGCGACAACTCTAGGGTTGTCGGCTGGTTGTGCCCGTGCCATCCTGTCTCTGGTGGCCTTCGTCTCTTGGCAGTCTCTTGTGGGGTGCATGCATTCTTCACCGTGGAACAAGTAGTAAAATCTACGCGACTGCTGCACACGTCTCCGGCCCCGACCGCAAGCTCCATTTCCGCGGCCCTGGTGGATACTCCTGGCGGCGAGGGGCCTCGCCAGCGGGGTGCTGGTTGGCGATGTTGTGTACCTGCTGCTGATTGTGACCGTCCCGACCGGAGTCTGCCTGCGAAGGCCTCGTCCACGTACGGCTGGACTGCGGAGGGTCTTTAGGTTTCCTCTAAGACTCGACTTTGCGCTGGTGGAGCTCTTCGGATCTGGTGTATTTTTCGAATAGATGATACAGCTCCTGGAGGTTCCTGGGAGGATCTCTGATGTAGTGGCTGTAAAGGACGCCGGCCCGAAGGCCACTGATGGCGTAGTGGATGGCGATTTGGTCATCAACCGAAGGCAGTTGTGACTTGAGGGTCAGAAACTTGCGGTAGTACTCTCGCAGAGTCTCTCTTTCCAGCTGCTTGCAGAGTGAAAGTTCAGCCAAGGCGTCGGTGTCTGGGCGGTACCCTTGGAAATTGAGTAGAAATTTGTCCCGGAGACTTCTCCAGGAGTCGATGGACAGCGGGGACAACCTGGTGTACCAGGTGAGGGCCGGGCCTTCGAGGGCGATGATAAATGACTTGGCCATCGTGGCGTCGTCCCCTCCGGATGATGCAACGGCGACCTGATAGCTCATGATGTACTGTGCTGGGTCAGTGCTGCCGTTGTAATTGGGATAGGTCCCTGCCCTGAAGTTGGCGGGCCATGGTGATACTTGCAGGTAGGGCGTTGTAACGCCCTGAATTTGGGGGTAGATTTTTTTTCTTCTTTTCCCTCACCAAATTCGGGTGTTACCCTTTCTTTTTCCCTTTTCTCCTCACTAAACCTTGATCTTTTCCAAAGTTATAGCGGGATTCGGCTTGGGACCCCGTGTAAAGCAAAACCCTAAAATACTTTATTTGGTGTGATGCACCATGCCGAACCATGCATACTTTTTGATTGTTTAAAAATGTAAATGCATTCATCTAGGAAAATAGATTTTAGAAAAAAAGGAAAATCATTTCCTCTCTCCCCGCCCCCTCCCTTTCCCTCCCTCTCGCGCCGTGGGCCGCCCCGGCCGGCCCAGCCCCCCCCTGCGCGCCCCATTTGGGCCCAAAGCGGCCCAGCCGCGCCCCCTCCCCCCCAAAATTCCTCTCTCCTCCCCCACGGGCCCCGCCCGTCATTCTCTCTCCCTCTCCCTCTCCCTCTCCCTCTCCCTTGCCCTAACCTCCGCCGCCCTCTCCCTGCGCTGCCGCCGCCGCCGCGCCGCCCTCCCCTGTGCGGTAAGCCCCCTCCCTCTCCTCTTCCCCTCCCTCCCCGTCCCCAGCCATGGCGTCCCGCGCCCGCCCCGGCCCGGCCGCGCCCGCCGACGTCCCGGCCGCCCCCGCCCCGGCTCGGCCGCGCCCGCGCCCGGCTCGCCGGCCCCCGGCCGCGCCGCCCTCGCCCCGCCCCGCCCCGACCTCGGCCGCCCTCGCCGCGCCCCGCCTCGGCCCTGGCCATGGCGCCGCCGCCCCGGCCCCGGCCACCCCGCTCCGGCTCTGGCCGCTCCCGCCACGTGCGCGCCCGCACGGCCCCCGTTCCGGCCGTGTCGCCCCGGTCCCAGCCGCCCTCGTCCCGCCCCCGGCCGCGCCGCCCTCGCCCCGCCCGTGCTCCGTGCTCGCCCGCCCCGGTGTGCCCTGCTCGCGTCGTGACGGTCCCGGTGCGGCCTCGAGCTCGGCCCAGCGTGCTTGTGGCGCGCGGCCTTGAGCTCGGCCAGCGCACGGCCCCGACGTGCGCACGGCTAGTTCGCGGCGCGTGCGTGCGGCCTTGCGCGTGTGCTCGCGTAATGCGCAGTGCCTTGGCACCGCTCGCCGTGCCCTCGTCTACCCCCAGACGTGCTCGTCTATCCCCCCCTATATTTTATGCGTGCTAATCACATCGTTCATGTCAATAAAATAGGAGACTCAATTTAGAAATTGGTTACGTTAGTTAATTGGTATAGCTAACCGTCTATCTCATTTAATGTTAATCTACTAAAAATGGTCACGTTTCCATTAGTGCATGTAGCTAATCCTTATTATTGGAGCTAAGTAGAAATAGAGCACGTAACGTTTAGTTATTCGTCTACCCATAGTGCGCCTCGAGCATAAGCTTTAACCCCTGCGAGACCTTTCCCCGTTTCTTTCTAACCATGGTAAATGCAATATCGCATGTCATATTCTATGCATGTTTAATCTACTTGTTCTCATGTATGGTGTACTGTTGGTTTCCTAATTTCAATGGATGGATGGATGTATGTTTGCAGTCGCATAGAGAACGATCTGGTTGAAGAGCCCGAAGAACTCGCAGGAGAAGCTCCTGAGCAGCAGTCGGTTGGTGGAGGCAAGTGTCCCTTGACCTATCTCTGTCCTATTCATGCTTTAATTCACCTCCCGCATTACACATTTATGCCTAAGGATTTACTAGCTTTGTTATCCATGTCCTTGTTTACCTATTTGGGTTGGATTATTATTGCTTAGTCTTATGCTATTGCTCCACTCTAATCAATGAACATGATGAGAATGATCAATGATACGCTGTTTTCCCTTCTCTTATTATGATGTTATACTTGTGGCCTTTAAGGGGGCTCGAGCGGTTTCTCGAGTGCCTCTCCGTAAGGACCTGTTCTTTGGATGACCGCCTGGGAAAACAGTGCAACCATGAGGGTGGAATGGGGTGCCCTTAGCTGAATAATTAGAGGATCCAGGGTGTAGTTCGCTTAGCCGTCGTGCCGTCAATGGGGCTCGGTGTATGCGGCTCGCTCTGCCAAGCTTGGGTTCGCCCCTTGGGGAGGAGTGCGGTGCATTTAGGAAACCTAACGGGCGGCTACAGCCCCGGGGAATCTTTGTAAAGGCTACATAGTGATGCCCTGCTGGGTCACCTTGGTAGTGATCAATGGAGAGTCATGGTCTCCGGGCAGAAAGGGAATCACGTCTTGTGGGTAAAGTGCACAACCTCTGCAGAGTGTTTGAAAACTGATATATCAGCCTTGCTCGCGGTTATGAGCGGCCAAGGGAGCTCCAGTGATTAGTGGTACTTGATCAGAGACATTTTGGTTTACAGGTGGCAATGAGATTGATGGTTCTGGTTATGACTATGATGCTGGTACGTGGTATTCTTTCCGTTTGGAAAGGGTACATCGGGCTAATAACTTGGGCTAATGCTAAAACCTAGCTTTCTATTAGTAAATAATAATCTGACCAACTAAAAGCAACTGCCTGACTTATCCCCACATAAAGCTAGTCCACTACAGCCAAACATGATACTTGCTGAGTATGTTGATGTGTACTCACCCTTGCTCTACACACCAAACCCCCCCATCCCTAGGTTGTCAGCATTGCAACCACTGCTCAGGAGAAGATGAAGCTGTGGAAGGAGACTTACAGGAGTTCCAAGACTACGACGAGTTCTAGGCATGGGTTAGCGGCAACCCCCAGTCGGCTGCCTGTGAAGGCCGCGTTTATCTACGTTTCTTTTCCGCACTTTGATTTATTGTAAAGACTATGTGGATGTCTCAGACATATGATGTAATCGACTATTTTCCTTTTTAATACTATTTGAGAACTGTGTGATGATGTCCATGTTATGTAACTGCTGTATACGTGAATTGCTAATCCTGGCACGTACATGGTTCGCATTCGGTTTGCCTTCTAAAACCGGGTGTGACATAGGTGGTATCAAAGTCGTGCTGGTTATAGGACCGCTAACCCAGAGTAGAATGGTCGTTCTAAGGACTATAGACCTTTGTCCCTGCCTTGACTTTGATATCTCTTCAAAAGTTGGTCATATCGACCAAAACTATGTCCTACTATATATTATACCTTGCTGAAAATTGTGTTTTATTCTAATCCTTCATTTATTTATGGTTCATTACTTGCTGGTCATATTAATTCTGTTCTCACTCTTTTGCTTGCGGTGTCTTTTGTAGATGGCTCGTCTTAGACACACTGCACGAAAGTCCGTCATCCCCTTCTTACCCTCCCGCCTTGCTGAGCGTCCGCTTCGCCGTCCCATGGCCGGACAGTCGAGCCACTTGGAGAGGCTGCACCACCGCCTGCATGAGGAGCAGGAACGTCGACGACAGGAGCAGCAGGGCTCTTCTTTCTCGCTCCAGCAGGAGATAGAGTCTATGAGGAGCTGCTCCCTCGTGCTTCCCCTGGAGGCGCCCCTGCACCACCACTGGGCGCCCCAGCCTCTAGAGTAGCTGCTGGAGGAGACCCAGACGATGGAGGTGGCGACGACAGCTCGAGCCACGACACCGACTTCTCTGCTGACCAGGAGCCGGAAGGATGGGTTGCTCGACCCATCACCCGCGACGCT
This sequence comes from Zea mays, assembly GCF_902167145.1. Lineage (NCBI taxonomy): Eukaryota > Viridiplantae > Streptophyta > Magnoliopsida > Poales > Poaceae > Zea > Zea mays. Next base: position 95,828,258 of record NC_050102.1, read on the forward strand.
GCTCGCGGGTGTCACTTCCACGATGCGCTCGACACCCTGCTACGTCGGGCACTTAACCGGCGTACTTGGTCCATTGAGTATCGCTGTGTGGTCTACCAGCATAGTCGCGGGGTCTACCCGGACTGCTGGGAGGCGACCTGCTTGGTGCGCCATCCGGAGAACAGTCTCCAAGGTGCGGAGGCCTGCTCAGAGCACTATTCCATCTCTGAGCGGGACTCAGCTGAGGCGGCCATGCAAGATGTCGCACGGCGTGCGCTTTCGCACTACTGCTCGGTTCTCGGTGGGGTAGCTGACGGTCTCAACCTGAAGTATTACCCCCGCCGTCCATCTGGCAGCACAGGAGGCATGATTGTCTCACCTGTTGGTGAGGACAATCCTAGGTTGAGAAGCACAGTCAACCTAGCCGCCGTGCTAAACACGGAGCTAGACCATGCACTAGACGAGCTGAGTAGGGCTCATGCTGAGATCGCCCTGCTGCGGGCTGAGCGCGCGGAACATCGTCACCTGGATGATGGTTCCCCCGCTCCCGTCGGGACTCAGCACCCGTACCTCTCACCTCGGCGTGGACATCAGTCTTATGGCAATCTCGACTGCAAGACCAAGATAAATCTAGAACCATAGATTGTTAGAGTTGGATCTTGTAATTAATACAAAATATACGTAGAAGCTACAGTCTTAGCATTAGTCTCGCTCTTAGTTAGTCTTAGTTAGACAGGGTAGTTTGCTATATCCTGTGCATTTATGTTTGTCATGATGAACTATGTTTGATTTGGATCTTTGTAATGACTGCCACCAGAGTGTGGGTATCCCCTGCATTTTGGTTTACCTATTATGTTAATGGAGTTAGTTAGCTAGTTGGGAAGCCTTTTATTCCACTTTCCTCTTTATCTGAGAAGCTGTGTTGGAAAGTGTTGGAGATCAGTAAAGATGCTCATCTGTTCAGTGTGGTGGAGAATTCTATACCCTTTTCTTATGCTGCAAGATTTGCAAGATCAGTTCTGATGTGTGGTTGCATTCTGCAGATGTCAGAGAACAGACGCAGAGGAGGAAGGCGTGCTCAGCAGGAGCAAGCCGCTCAGCAGGAAGAGGTGCCCCAGCAACAGCAGCTGCCGCCCCCGCCCCCGATGTCGATCGAGCAGATGTTTCTGATGTAGACTCAGGCAGTTCAAGCCATCGGTCAGACTCTGGCCACCATCCAGCAGCAGCAGCAGCAAGCACCACCTCAGCCTCAGATGCCTCAGATGCCCAGGGACAAGCGTGCTGAGTTCATGAGAGGTCATCCACCAACGTTTGTTCATTCTTCTGACCCCATGGATGCTGAAGACTGGCTGCGCACTGTGGAGAGGGAGTTGCATACCGCTCAGTGTGACGACAGAGAGAAAGTCCTGTATGGTCCCCGTCTGTTGAGAGGAGCAGCTCAGTCATGGTGGGAGTCTTATCTCGTCACCCATGCCAACCCCAACACCATCACCTGGGAAGAGTTCAGAGGTAGCTTTCGTCAGTACCATGTGCCCGCAGGTCTGATGACAGTGAAGAAGGAGGAGTTCCTGGCCCTCAAGCAAGGGTCATCGTCTGTCAGTGAGTATCGGGACAGGTTTCTGCAGTTGTCTCGCTATGCTCTTGAAGATGTCAACACCGACGCCAAGCGACAGTACCGTTTCCTGAGAGGCTTGGTTGATCCTCTGCAGTACCAACTGATGAATCACACCTTCCCGACATTCCAGCACCTGATTGATAGGGCAATCATGACAGAGAGGAAGCGTAAGGAGATGGAGGATTGTAAGCGCAAGATCAGTGGACCCCAGCCTGGAAGCAGCAATTGTCCTCGTTTCTCGGGCAATCAACCTCAGCAGTTCAGGCAGAACCAGCATCCACCCCAGCAGCATCAGCAGCTCCAAAGGCAGTATCCTCAGCACTAGTATCGGAACCGTCAGAGCAATCAGTCAGGAGGTCAGTTTCAGAGGCGGAATCAGCAGGCACCTCGTCTTCCTGCCCCAGCAACCCAGCAGAACAGTCAGGTAGCACCAGCTCAGGTTGGAAACAGAGCACGTTTCCACTGTGGAGAGCAAGGCCACTGGGTGATGCAATGTCCGAAGAAAGCAGCCCAGCAGCTATCAGGCCCCAATGCCCCAACAAAGCAGAATGTGTCTCAGCCTGGAGCAGGCAACCGCTCTCAGTCGCGCTATAATCATGGGAGACTGAATCACTTGGAGGCTGAAGCAGTTCAGGAGACCCCCGGCATGATAGTAGGTATGTTCCCAGTTGACTCCCATATTGCAGAAGTGTTATTTGATACTGGAGCAATGCATTCTTTCATTACTGCATCATGGGTAGAAGCACGTAATCTTCCAATTACTACCATGCCAACCCCCATTCAAATTGACTCAGCCGGTGGTAGAATTCGAGCCGATAGCATTTGTTTGAATATAAGTGTGGAAATAAGGGGGATAGCGTTTCCCGCCAACCTCATAGTAATGGGTACTCAGGGAATAGATGTCATCCTAGGGATGAATTGGCTAGATAAGTATCAGGCAGTTATCAGTTGTGATAAAAGGACAATCAAGTTGGTGTCCCCACTAGGAGAGGAAGTGGTGACCGAGTTAGTCCCGCCTGAGCCGAAGAAAGGAAGTTGTTATCAGATGGCTGTCGATAGCAGTGAAGCAGACCCAATTGAGAGGATCAAGATTGTGTCTGAGTTCCCAGATGTGTTTCCAAAGGATTTACCGTGTAAGCCACCAGAGCGGAAAGTTGAATTTGCCATAGAGCTTCTTCCTGGAACCGCCCCTATCTTTAAGAGAGCTTACAGAATATCCGGACCAGAGTTGGTTGAACTTAAGGAGCAGATTGATGAGCTGTCAGAGAAAGGTTACATTCGGCCAAGCACCTCGCCTTGGGCCGCCCCTGTCCTATTTGTGGAAAAGAAAGATGGCACCAAAAGGATGTGTATCGATTATCGAGCTCTGAATGAAGTCACCATCAAGAACAAGTACCCTTTGCCCAGAATAGAAGATCTGTTCGACCAGTTGAGAGGAGCCAGTGTGTTCTCCAAGATTGATCTAAGGTCAGGTTATCATCAGCTCAGAATCCGACCTTCGGACATTCCGAAGACGGCATTCATTACCAAGTATGGGTTGTATGAGTTCACTATGATGTCTTTTGGTTTGACCAATGCACCAGCCTTTTTCATGAATCTGATGAACAGTGTATTCATGGACTATCTCGATAAGTTTGTGGTGGTATTCATTGATGACATTCTGATATACTCTCAAAGCAAAGAAGAGCATGCAGATCATTTGAGGATGGTATTGCAGAGATTGCGAGAGCACCAGCTATATGCAAAGTTGAGCAAGTGTGAGTTCTGGATCAGTGAAGTCCTGTTCTTGGGTCACATAATCAACAAAGAAGGATTGGTTGTGGATCCGAAGAAAGTAGCAGACATTCTGAACTGGAAAGCGCCAACAGATGCTCGAGGAATCAAGAGCTTCATTGGAATGGCCGGATATTATCGACGATTCATTGAAGGGTTTTCGAGAATTGCGAAACCAATGACAACTTTGCTAGGCAACAAAGTTGAGTTCAAGTGGACCCAGAAATGTCAAGAGGCCTTCGAAGCGCTGAAAGAGAAGTGGACTACAGCGCCTGTCCTAGTCTTGCCTGATGTACACAAGCCCTTCTCGGTGTATTGCTATGCTTGTTACACAGGTTTGGGATGTGTGTTGATGCAAGAGGGAAGAGTTGTGGCCTACTCGTCCCGGCAGTTGAAGGTTCATGAGAAGAATTACCCAATCCACGATCTAGAGTTGGCAGCAGTGGTTCACGCACTGAAGACATGGAGGCACTACCTGTATGGACAGAAATGTGATGTTTACACAGACCACAAGAGTCTGAAGTACATATTCACTCAGTTAGAGTTGAATATGAGACAGCGAAGATGGTTAGAGTTGATCAAAGACTATGAGTTGGAGATTCATTACCATCCAGGTAAAGCGAACGTAGTGGCAGATGCTTTGAGCAGAAAGAGTCAAGTCAATCTGATGATCGCTCGTCCGATGCCTTATGAGTTGGCCAAGGAGTTTGACAGGTTGAGTCTCGGATTTCTGAACAACACGCAAGGAGTCACAGTTGAGTTGTGTCGGCGTTTCGAGACAGGGGGGTCCCTAAGCCGACGAGTGAGTGTGCTGCGTGCCCCAGCCCAGATGGGTCGAGCGCGTGGGCGAGCGCGAAGGGGGGAGAGGCGAGGCGGCCGGAGCCGAGCGTGAGAGAGGTGGAAGTCCCGCGGCCTTCGTGTTCGTCCCTCGCCCAGGTCAGGTGCGCTTGCAGTAGGGGGGTTACAAGCGTCCACGCGGGTGAGGGAAGCGAGCGGCCCCAAGAGAGCGCCTGTCCCGTCCTCGGTCCTGCGCGGCCAACCTTCTTTGAGAAGGCCCTGGTCCTTCCTTTTATAGTCGTAAGGAGAGGATCCAGGTGTACAATGGGGATGTAGCAGAGTGCTACGTGTCTAGCGGAGGGAGAGCTAGCGCCCTAGGTACATGCCAATGTGGCAGCCGGAGAGATCTGGGCACCCTGCTGGCGTGATGTCGTGGCTGTCGGAGGTGCGGCGGAGCCTGATGGAGGGACAGCTGTTGGAGCGGTCGAGTCCCTGCTGATGTTGTCCTGCTTCCGTAAGAGAGCTGGGGGCCGCCGTCGTCATAGAGCTTGTGGAGCGCCATCATTGCCTCTCTGGCGGAGCTGGCCGGATGAGACGTCGATCTTGTTCTCCGTGACCCGAGTCGATTCGGGGAGGGATGATGATGGCGCCTCCTGTTGACGTGGCGGTCTGTGCCCTAGGCAGGGCGACGTGGGGTTTCCTCCGAAGCCGAGGTTGAGTCTGCCTTCTGTTGCCGTGGCCGAGCCCGAGCCAAGGGGTCGGGCGAGGCGGAAGTCGTTCGGCCGAGGCCAGGGCGGAGTCCGAGCCCTGGGGTCGGGCGAGTCGGAAGTCGTTCGGCCGAGGCCAGGGCGGAGTCCGAGCCCTGGGGTCGGGCGAGGCGGAGTTTCGTCGTCTTCCGGGTCTTAGCCCGAGTCCGAGCCCTGGGGTCGGGCGGAGCGGAGTTCGCCGTCTTCCGGGTCTTAGCCCGAGTCCGAGCCCTGGGGTCGGGCGGAGCAGAGTTCGCCGTCTTCCGGGTCTTAGCCCGAGTCCGAGCCCTGGGGTCGGGCGGAGCGGAGTTCGCCGTCTTCCGGGTCTTAGCCCGAGTCCGAGCCCTGGGGTCGGGCGGAGCGGAGTTCGCCGTCTTCCGGGTCTTAGCCCGAGTCCGAGCCCTGGGGTCGGGCGGAGCGGAGTTCGCCGTCTTCCGGGTCTTAGCCCGAGTCCGAGCCCTGGGGTCGGGCGGAGCGGAGTTCGCCGTCTTCCGGGTCTTAGCCCGAGTCCGAGCCCTGGGGTCAGGCGGAGCGGAGTTCGCTGTGGCGCCTTTGGCAAGACCTGACTGCCTGTCAGACTTACTCTGTCGAGTGGCACTGCAGTCGGAGTGGCGCAGGCGGCGCTGTCCTTCTGTCAGACTGGCCAGTGGAGCGGTGGAGTGACGGCGGTCACCTCGGCTCTACCGGGGGCGCGTGTCAGGATAGAGGTGTCAGGCCACCTTTGCGTTAAATGCCCCTGCAATTTGGTCAGTCGGTGTGGTGATTTAGTCAAGGTTGCTTCTGAGCGAAGCCAAGGCCTTGGGCGAGCCGGTGATGTGTCCGCCATAAAAAGGGGGCCTCGGGCGAGACGGAAGTCTCTCGAGGTCGGCTGCCTTTGGCCGAGGCTAGGCTCGGGTGAAGCGTGATCGAGTCACTCGTGTGGACTGATCCCTGACTTAATCGCGCCCATCAGGCCTTTGCAGCTTTATGCTGATGGGGGTTACCAGCTGAGAATTAGGCGTCTTGAGGGTACCCCTAATTATGGTCCCCGACAGTAGCCCCCGAGCCTCGAAGGGAGTGTTAGCACTCGCTTGGAGGCTTTTGTCGCACTTTTTTGCAAGGGGACCAGCCTTTCTCGGTTGCATTTCGTTCCGGTGGGTGCGCGCGAGCGCACCCGCCGGGTGTAGCCCCCGAGGCCTCGGAGGAGTGGTTACACTCCTTCGAGGTCTTAATACTTCGCTTAACGCTTCGGCTGGTCTGGTCGTTCCCTCATGCGAACTGGCCGTAGCCCGGGTGCACGGTCGGGGCCCAAGCTCTCGGGCTGGTATGTTGACGCTGTCAACGATTTGGCCGGAGCCAGTTTTTGCGAGAGCAGCCCCCGAGCCTCTGCACAGGGCGAGAGGACGATCAGGGACAGACTCGGCTTTTTACATACGCCCCTACGTCGCCTTTCCGCAAGGAGGAGGGGGGGAGTGCGCCATGTTACCCTCGATGGGCACCGAACATGGTGTCTCCGGTGAGCTGCAAGCGGGTAATCCGAGTGGACGTCCGTGCCCCGTTCGTTGGGGGTCGGCTAGGGGCCCAGAGGCACGCCCAAAAGTACCTGCGGGTGATTTGCCGGACCCGGTCCCCTGGCGACGGGGTCCGAGGGCTCGATGCCTCCCTCCGATGGGATTCCGTTACAAGATCGTTCCCGCTGGTCTCGGAAATGTCCTAGGGTACCTCGGGAGCGCAGCCCGAGCCTCGGTTATGTATCGAACGTACCCCTGGTCATCCCTCGCTCGGTGTCTGAGGCGACTGTGAACCCTTCGGGGGCCAGCCTTCGAACCCCTGATCAGTAATGGGCGCGGAGCCCGAGTAGCCTGAGGCGGCCATGGAGCCCTTCGGGGGGCTGGCCTTCGAACCCCTGACCAGTAGTGGGTGTCGGGCCCACGCGATCTGAGGCGACTGTTGAACCCTCGGGGGGCCAGCCTTCGAACCCCTGATCAGTAATGGGGGGCTCGGAGCCCGGTTCCTTCACGGAGAAGGATCCCTTTCGGGGTATCCCCCTTTCCCGGTCCCTGTCGCAAGAGATAGAGAAAGAGAAAAACGGAAAAAGGATACGAAATCGGATGACGTGGCGTACCTTTTCTGACGCGGTTATTACGGCGAAGGTGAAGCGTCGCGCGCTCCTCCTACCCGAGGCGCCGCGTGTCCCGCCGCGGAGTTAATGCGATGGGGCGAGTGGTTGGCGGAGCGGCCGTTGCGCGCGCGCGATCCGTTCGAGGAACGGGTCACGGGTGCACCGTCTTCACGCCGTGAGAGGAGGCTCTCTTGCTATCTCAGGATGGGACGTGAGCCTGGCTGATGACGTGACCGCTGCGCCCGCCCGCCTGCCACCGCTATTACTGCCGGTCCACTTTCGGTCGCTTTGACCGATGCGCCAGTCTGGCGCTGTTGGGTCGCCTCGAGTCGTGGCATAGGCTTCGCAACCGAAGAGGCGCGATGGTGGCACAAGTGGCGGTGCGGTTGCTTGCATGCAGCAACTGGTGCGCCGGTTGCTCGACGCGTGGGCCTGGGTTCCAAGCTGGCGTGTCAGAAGTCGGAGAAGCGCGTCCATCTGGTGCGGTTGCATGCCGCCTGCATGGCTGCCCGCCCCTTCTGCCCGTTGGTCTGGGCGAAAATGGGGGGTCGCCTGTAACCGCTGGACGGTCGTGCGCTCCATGCGCGGCGGTTTGGCTTCTTCTGCCCTGAGCCGGCTTGCATGACGTGCGGGACCCAGCCCCCGAGTCGCAGGGGAGGGCCTTGGAGCGTGTTGGAGAAGACTCGGCCCGCGGCGCCTGGGGGCGCACGTAGGGGGAGTTGCCTTTAAAAGGAGGGGGGCTCCTTTCGTAAGGCAACCATGTCTTCTTCCTCCCTTAAGCGTCGGGTCTTCCCGTCTTCCAAGCCCCCGGATGGGGGGTATCCGCCGCCTTTCCGCCTCCTCGTTGGAGGAACGCAACTCCATGGGAGTTGGTACCTCTCAGCCATCGTTCGGCTTCAAGGATTTTCATCACGCTGCCCGGCCGCTTCCCTCCGCCGGCGGTCACCCGAGATGGCGACCTCCAGCTTGATGGTGGGGGAAAGCGAGCCGGGCTGCGGCCTCTGCCCCTTCCTCAGCCTCAAGGATTTTCATCACCAAGGCTGGGGAGGGGAGAGTGCCGAGTTGGGGCCGGCCCCTGCGTGGGCGGTGGCCCGCTCCTTCACTCAGTGATGGGGGGAGAAGCGGGCATTGCCCGTGGCGTCCGGCAGCTGCAGCGTGCCTGGTCTTCAGCCGCGAGTGGCTTCGGGGCCACTTGCGGCGTCGGCGTCTGCCACGGCAGCCGGAAGAGGTTCTTCCGCCGGCACGGCGGCCGGGACCGGCCACGGGCTGACCTCCAACTTCTACGGCCTTCTGCCCGTCCTTGCCTCACGAGTTTTGGCATGGGCGGGGGCCTCCTGGCAGCGGCATCCACCATGAGGTCAGTGTTGCCGCTGTTCGGCCCCCCAGAGCAGAAGTCGCCGTCGTCGCCACTGCTGGAGCAGGCGACTGCGCGCCGTTCGTCGGCCTTCCGTCGCTCCGCAGGCCTTCCCCCTCGGAGTGGGGTTGTTCGTACCTGCGGAGGGGGAACCGGAGTTCCGTTTGTAATGGCACTTCGAATGCCAGTGAGTTCGTTCATTGTGGCTGTCGAGGCCTGAACGTGTATGTAATTTTGGCACGGAGCCGTGTTTTTTCCTCATTTTCGAGCACTAAGTCTCGCCTGTTGATTATCTGAACCGCTTTACCAAGCATGAGTTGCCCCGTGCCAAGGCGACGGGTGAGGTATCCGTATCCCGGAGGCGTAGGAATCCCTCGGCCCGTTCGGCCTTGTTATGTGAGGCTCCTCTAGCTAAGCTGAAGAGACCCCTCGGCCGCCCTCCGGTGGATCGAGGCCGGGGGTAGCGATATCAGTACGAACAGAGGCGGAGTTGGCTCGAGAATGGGGAACCTGGTTGGCCGGAGCCTAGCTGTGTTGTCCGTCAGCGGAGCCGACACCAAAGTCGGTCAGTCGAGGCCTCGGATCGGGCTGGCGCCCTTGGAAGCCGGTTGACCGAGGCCCCAGGGGTAACCGGTTGAGCCGCCTGCTCGGGCCGGATTCCCGGAGGGGCCCCTGGGCCGCGGCGCCGCCCGAGGCTGGGTCGGGCTTTGCTGAAGACGTCGTCGATGCCGAGGGTGCTACGGCTCCCTTCGGCGTGAAGACCCGAACCTGCAGGATCAGATCATCTTGTAGCGTGTGCTTTCTGCGGCCGCCGAGGCCAGAAGAACACGCCCTCGCCTCGCTCGCGAAGCTGCGTCTTTTTTCCTCCTGTTTCGAGCATCTGGACTCTGTCGGTAACAGGGATGTTTGTGTGAGCGAGAGTTGCTTTTCGCGGAAGGGACGAGTGAGGTATCCGTATCCCAGAGGCGTGGGAATCCCTCGGCTCGGTCGGCCTTGCCGCTTACGCATACTTTCACCCATCCATGAGGCCCTGTCCCCGACTTAGTCGAGAAAGCTTGAAAGACTGCTTCGGCAGGAGAGCTTCCGAACGTGATGACTCGTTCGGTCCACGGAGTCGCTTTATCCGAGCGCAAGTTACTTATCGCAGAAAGGAACGAGTGAGGTATCCGTATCCCGGAGGCGTAGGAGTCCCTCGGCTCGGTCAGCCTTGGCTGCTTACGTGTACCTCGTCGTTTCAAGGGTCCGCTTTCCGAAGTAGTCAAGAAGTACGAAAGAAATCCTGCCAAAAAGAGATCCTTTTTCGAGGAAAAATTTGACGCAGAGGGGGTCTCCCCCCTTTTAGCCCCCGAGGGAGGGTCGGGCTTTGCCGAGGCTAGGCCGACCCTTCCTTGACGACTAAACTTTGCGTAGGTGCGAGGTATATGAACAACTTGAAAACATCTTTAAGGGTAGAAGCGACGTAGCTGTTTGATGTTCCAAGCGTTGTCGTAGATCTCGCCTTGATTGTTGGCCAGCTTGTATGTTCCGGGCTTCAGAACTTTGGCGATGACGAATGGCCCTTCCCAGGGGGGCGTGAGCTTGTGCCTCCCTCGGGCGTCTTGTCGCAGCCGAAGCACCAGGTCGCCCACCTGGAGTTCTCGGGACCGGACCCCTCGGGCGTGGTAGCGTCGCAGGGACTGTTGGTACCGCGCCGAGTGTAGCAAGGCCCTGTCCCGAGCTTCCTCCAGCTGGTCCAGCGATTCCTCTCGGCTGGCTTGGTTGCTTTGTTCGGTGTAGGCCCTCGCCCTCGGGGAGCCGTATTCCAGGTCAGTGGGCAAGATAGCTTCAGCCCCGTAGACCAGGAAAAACGGCGTGAAGCCCGTGGCACGACTCGGCGTCGTCCTTAGGCTCCAGACCACCGAGGGGAGTTCCTTCATCCATCGCCTGCCGAACTTGTTGAGGTCGTTGTAGATCCGAGGCTTGAGCCCTTGTAGAATCATGCCGTTGGCACGCTCTACTTGCCCGTTCGACATGGGATGAGCCACGGCGGCCCAGTCCACCCGGATATGGTGATCTTCGCAAAAATCCAAGAATTTTTTGCCGGTGAACTGGGTGCCGTTGTCGGTGATGATGGAGTTCGGGACCCCAAAGCGATGGATGATGTTGGTGAAGAATGCCACCGCCTGCTCGGACCTGATGCTGTTCAGGGGTCGGACCTCGATCCACTTGGAGAATTTGTCGATGGCGACCAGCAGGTGCGCGTAGCCCCCGGGCGCCTTCTGCAAGGGGCCGACGAGGTCCAGACCCCATACAGCGAAGGGCCAGGTGATGGGTATTGTCTGCAGAGCCTGAGCGGGCAGGTGTGTCCGCTTCGCATAGAATTGGCACCCTTCGCAGGTGCGGACGATCCTAGTGGCGTCAGCCACCGCCGTTGGCCAGTAGAAGCCTTGCCGGAAAGCATTTCCAACAAGGGCTCGGGGCGCTGCGTGGTGGCCGCAAGCCCCCGAGTGTACTTCTTGCAGCAGTTCCCGACCTTCGGCGATGGAGATGCATCGCTGGAGGATGCCCGAGGGGCTGCGATGGTAGAGCTCCTCTTCGTCGCCCAGCAAGACGAATGACTTGGCGCGTCGCGCTACCCGCTGAGCCTCGACTTGGTCGAGGGGTAGCTCTCCTCGACGGAGATATTGCAGGTACGGGGCCTGCCAATCTTGGTCTGGCGTGGCCCCGCTCTGCCCTTCCTCGACGTTCAATGCCCCGCCCTCGGGGGCCGAGGGTACCTTGGGCTGGGCCGAGGGTGCCTCGGGCTGAACCGAGGGTACCTTGGGCTGAGCCGAGGGTACCTCGGGCTGAGCCGAGGGTACCTCGGGCTCGGGCGAGTCGTCGAGCTTGACGGAGGGTTGATGCAGATCCCGGGAGAAGACGTCCGGGGGAACTGTCGTTCGCCCCGAGGCTATCTTGGCCAGCTCGTCTGCGGTTTCGTTGTAGCACCGAGCGATGTGGTTGAGCTCGAGCCCGAAGAACTTGTTTTCCAGGCGCCGAACCTCGTCGCAGTAGGCCTCCATCTTCGGGTCGCGGCAGTGGGAGTTCTTCATGACTTGGTCGATGACGAGCTGCGAATCACCGCGGGCGTCGAGGCGTCTGACCCCTAGCTCGATGGCAATCCGTAATCCGTTGACCAGAGCTTCGTACTCGGCCACATTGTTGGACGCCGGGAAGTGGAGGCGCAGCACGTAGCGCAAGTGCTTTCCGAGGGGCGAGATGAAGAGCAGGCCCGCGCCGGCCCCCGTCTTCATCAGCGACCCGTCGAAAAACATGGTCCAGAGCTCCGGTTGGATCGGAGTCGTCGGCAGTTGGGTGTCGACCCATTCGGCCACGAAATCCGCCAACACTTGGGACTTGATGGCCTTCCGAGGGGCGAACGAGATCGTTTCGCCCATGATCTCCACCGCCCACTTTGCGATCCTGCCCGAGGCCTCTCGGCACTGGATGATCTCCCCCAGGGGGAAGGATGACACCACAGTTACCGGATGGGACTCGAAGTAGTGTCGTAGCTTCCGCCTTGTCAGGATCACAGCATACAGTAGCTTTTGAACTTGTGGGTAGCGGATCTTAGTCTCGGACAGCACTTCGCTGATGAAGTAGACCGGCCTCTGAACGGGCAATGTATGCCCTTCCTCCTGCCTTTCGACCACAATCGCGGCGCTAACCACCTGAGTGGTCGCGGCGACGTAGACCAAGAGGGTTTCTCCGTCCACCGGCGGCACCAAGACTGGCGCCTTTGTAAGGAGCGCCTTCAGGTTGCCGAGGGCTTCCTCGGCCTCAGGGGTCCAAACGAAACATTCGGCCTTCCTTAAGAGGCGGTACAGAGGCAGACCTCTTTCGCCGAGGCGTGAGATGAAACGGCTCAGGGCCGCGAGGCATCCCATGACCCTCTGTACCCCTTTTAAGTCCTTGATGGGTCCCATGCTGGTGATGGCCGCAATCTTCTCCGGGTTGGCTTCGATGCCTCGCTCGGAGACGATGAACCCTAGGAGCATGCCTCGGGGCACCCCGAAGACACACTTCTCAGGGTTAAGCTTGACTCCTTTCGCCTTGAGACACCGGAATGTCACTTCAAGGTCGGAGAGGAGTTTGGAAGCCTTCCGTGTCTTGACTACGATGTCATCGATGTAGGCCTCGACTGTGCGACCGATGTGTTCGCCGAACACATGGTTCATGCACCGCTGGTACGTCGCGCCTGCATTCCTCAAGCCGAACGGCATGGTGACATAGCAGTACATGCCGAACGGCGTGATGAAAGAAGTCGCGAGCTGGTCGGACTCTTTCATCCGGATCTGGTGATACCCTGAGTAGGCATCGAGGAAGGATAGGGTTTCGCACCCAGCAGTGGAATCCACGATTTGGTCGATGCGAGGCAGAGGGTAGGGAACCTTCGGACATGCTTTATTGAGACCAGTGTAGTCTACACACATCCGCCATTTCCCCCCTTTCTTCCTCACAAGCACAGGGTTGGCAAGCCATTCGGGATGGAATACCTCTTTGATGAACCCTGCCGCCATTAGCTTGTGGATCTCTTCGCCAATCGCTCTGCGCTTCTCCTCGTCGAATCGGCGCAGAGGCTGCCTGACGGGTCGGGCTCCAGCCCGAATATCCAGCGAGTGCTCGGCGACATCCCTCGGTATGCCGGGCATGTCCGAGGGACTCCACGCAAAGACGTCGGCGTTTGCGCGGAGAAAGTCGACGAGCACTGCTTCCTATTTGGGGTCGAGCCCGGAACCGATCCGGATCTGCTTGGTGGTGTCGCCACTGGGGTCGAGGGGGACGGCCTTGACCGTCTCCGCTGGCTCGAAGTTGCCGGCATGGCGCTTCACGTCTGGGACCTCCTTGGAGAGGTTCTCCAGGTCGGCGATGAGGGCCTCGGACTCGGCGAGGGCCTCGGCGTACTCCACGCACTCCACGTCGCATTCGAACGCGTGTTTGTACGTGGGGCCGACGGTGATGACCCCGTTGGGGCCCGGCATCTTGAGCTTCAGGTAGGTGTAGTTGGGGACGGCCATGAACTTCGCGTAGCATGGCCTCCCTAGCACGGCGTGGTAGGTTCCTCGGAACCCGACCACTTCAAACGTCAGGATCTCCCTTCGGAAGTTGGAGGGTGTCCCGAAGCAGACTGGGAGGTCGAGTCGCCCGAGGGGCTGGACGCGCTTCCCAGGGATGATCCCGTGGAAGGGCGCAGCGCCTGCTCGGACGAAGGACAGATCGACGCGCAGGAGCTTGAGAGTCTCGGCGTAGATGATGTTGAGGCAGCTGCCCCCATCCATCAGGACCTTGGTGAGCCTGACATTGCCGACAACGGGGTCGACGACGAGCGGGTATTTCCCCGGGCTCGGCACATGGTCGGGGTGGTCGGCCTGGTCGAAGGTGATGGGCTTGTCGGACCAGTCTAGGTAGACTGGCGCCGCCACCTTCACCGAGCAGACCTCCCAGCGCTCTTGCTTGCGATGCCGAGCCGGGGCGTTCGCCGCATGCCCTCCATAGATCATGAAGCAGTCGCGGACCTCGGGGAACTCTCCTGCTTGGTGATCTTCGTTCTTGTCGTCGTCGCGGGCCCTGCCACCCTCGGCGGGTGGCCCGGCCCTGTGGAAATAACGCCGAAGCATAACGCATTCCTCGAGGGTGTGCTTGACGGGCCCCTGATGGTAGGGGCACGGCTCCTTGAGCATCTTGTCGAAGAGGTTTGCACCTCCGGGGGGCTTCCGAGGGTTCTTATACTCGGCGGCGGCGACAAGGTCCGCGTCGGCGGCGTCGCGTTTCGATTGCGACTTCTTCTTGCCTTTCTTCTTGGCGCCGCGCGGAGCAGACGTCTCGGGGGCTTCTTCCGATGGGCGGCCCTGGGGCTGCTTGTCCTTTCGGAAGATAGCCTCGACCGCCTCCTGGCCAGAGGCGAACTTGGTGGCGATGTCCATCAGCTCGCTCGCCCTGGTGGGGGTTTTGCGACCCAGCTTGCTCACCAGGTCGCGGCAAGTGGTGCCGGCGAGGAACGCGCCGATGACATCCGAGTCGGTGATGTTGGGCAGCTCGGTGCGCTGCTTCGAGAATCGCCGGATGTAGTCCCGGAGCGACTCCCCCGGCTGTTGCCGGCAGCTTCGAAGGTCCCAGGAATTCCCGGGGCGCACGTATGTGCCCTGGAAATTGCCAGCGAAGGCTTGGACCAAGTCGTCCCAGTTGGAAACCTGCCCCGGAGGCAGGTGCTCCAACTAGGCGCGAGCAGTGTCGGAGAGGAACAGGGGGAGGTTGCGGATGATGAGGTTGTCGTCGTCCGTTCCACCCAGTTGGCAGGCAAGGCGGTAGTCCGCGAGCCACAGTTCCGGTCTCGTTTCCCCCGAGTACTTTGTGATAGTAGTCGGGGGTCGGAACCGGGTCGGGAATGGCGCCCGTCGGATGGCCCGACTGAAGGCCTGCGGACCGGGTGGTTCGGGCGAGGGACTCCGATCCTCCCCGCTGTCGTAGCGCCCCCCACGCCTGGGGTGGTAGCCTCGGTGCACCCTTTCGTCGAGGTGAGCCCGACGGTCGCGTCGATGGTGCTCGTTGCCGAGGTGGCCCGGGGCCGCAGGCGCGGTGTTGCGCGTGCGCCCGGTGTAGACCGAGGCTTCCCGCATGAATCGGGAAGTCGCGGCATGAGGTTCCGAGGGATATCCTTGCCTCCGGGATGCAGTGCCCTCGGCCCGCCGGGCCGCAGCGCCTTCCAGGAGATTCTTGAGTTCTCCCTGGATTCGCCGACCCTCGGTGGTTGACGGCTCCGGCATCGCGCGGATGAGCATTGCTGCGGTTGCCAGGTTCTGACCGACCCCGCTGGATGCGGGCGGCGGCCTGAACCTGACATCGTTGGCAACGCGGTGCTGGAGGCCTTGGGGCAGATGACGTACTTCTCCGGCCAGGGGTTGGCCCACCCATGCCTGTCCGACGTCCCGACGGATCGGCTCAAGCGCTCCTGTTCCCTCGTTGAGCCTGGCCTGTGCCTCGCGGACTTGCTCGAGTTGTGGGTCGTAACCCCCCGCCGGAGCGGGGACCACAGCTAGCTCCCGTGGGATGTCGGCGCGAGGCACCGGCCTGGGGGGGTCACCATCCTCCGGCATGCCAAGATGGTTGCCTTCGATGGGATCCCCTAGCTCAATGTGGAAACATTCGCGGCTTGGGCCGCAGCTCTCGTCGCCAAGGCTGCGGCTTCCATCGGAACAGTCGGATAGACAGTTGTCACATGCGGTCATGAAGTCCCGCACGGCACTGGGGTTGCCGAGTCCGGAGAAATCCCAACCAATGCTGGGATCGTCATCTTCCTCGGACCCAGAGGGCCTGTAGGTCGAGACGTCCGTCAGTTGGTCCCAAGGCGACCGCATACAGAACCTCAGTGGGGTTGCACTCGCCTCAATGAGAGCGCCCGCCAAGACGAGGTCGTTTGGCGGGTTGAGGCCGAGTCGAAATGACGCAAGATGGGAGTTAGTCGTTACCTTTTGGTCGACGAGGAGCGACGTAGTCACATCGGGGACTGGTTGCGCCGTCATCTCTGGTTCGAGGGCGACGTCCTGCAGGCTTTCCGCGAGCGCGCCGGCGTCGTCTTCTTGCTCGGGGTCAGCGTGCCGCGGGGGGACGGCGCTTGCCTCCGTCTCGAACGCGAGGTCGACGTCCGGCGTGCCTTCCGTCGGGGCGTCGGGGGCGTCGATTCGCTCGACGGCCGGCGAAGCGTGGCCTCCCGTCTAGCCTTGACGGCTCCGCCTCCTCCTCCGTTGGCGGGGGAGAGAACGGAGCGAGCCCGAATGTTGCTCTTCCACCACGCGGGGAAGATGTCGTCGATTCCGCCGCCGGCGGGCGGGTTGTCGGCCGCTATTGTCGTAGTCGCGCGGCGGTGGAAGAAGTGTCATGTCGTAGCTGCCGTCGAAGGACATGAACTCAAGAGTCCCGAAACGAAGCACCGTCCCGGGCCGGAGAGGTTGCTGGAGACTGCCCATCTGGAGCTTGACGGGGAGCTGTTCGTCAGCACGCAGCAGGCCCCTACCTGGCGCGCCAACTGTCGACGTTTCGAGACAGGGGGGTCCCTAAGCCGACGAGTGAGTGTGCTGCGTGCCCCAGCCCAGATGGGTCGAGCGCGTGGGCGAGCGCGAAGGGGGGAGAGGCGAGGCGGCCGGAGCCGAGCGTGAGAGAGGTGGAAGTCCCACGGCCTTCGTGTTCGTCCCGCGCCCAGGTCAGGTGCGCTTGCAGTAGGGGGGTTACAAGCGTCCACGCGGGTGAGGGAAGCGAGCGGCCCCAAGAGAGCGCCTGTCCCGTCCTCGGTCCCGCGCGGCCAACCTTCTCTGAGAAGGCCCTGGTCCTTCCTTTTATAGTCGTAAGGAGAGGATCCAGGTGTACAATGGGGATGTAGCAGAGTGCTACGTGTCTAGCGGAGGGAGAGCTAGCGCCCTAGGTACATGCCAATGTGGCAGCCGGAGAGATCTGGGCACCCTGCTGGCGTGATGTCGTGGCTGTCGGAGGTGCGGCGGAGCCTGATGGAGGGACAGCTGTTGGAGCGGTCGAGTCCCTGCTGATGTTGTCCTGCTTCCGTAAGAGAGCTGGGGGCCGCCATCGTCATAGAGCTTGTGGAGCGCCGTCATTGCCTCTCTGGCGGAGCTGGCCGGATGAGACGTCGGTCTTGTTCTCCGTGACCCGAGTCGATTCGGGGAGGGATGATGATGGCGCCTCCTGTTGACGTGGCGGTCTGTGCCCTAGGCAGGGCGACGTGGGGTTTCCTCCGAAGCCGAGGTTGAGTCTGCCTTCTGTTGCCGTGGCCGAGCCCGAGCCAAGGGGTCGGGCGAGGCGGAAGTCGTTCGGCCGAGGCCAGGGCGGAGTCCGAGCCCTGGGGTCGGGCGAGTCGGAAGTCGTTCGGCCGAGGCCAGGGCGGAGTCCGAGCCCTGGGGTCGGGCGAGGCGGAGTTTCGTCGTCTTCCGGGTCTTAGCCCGAGTCCGAGCCCTGGGGTCGGGCGGAGCGGAGTTCGCCGTCTTCCGGGTCTTAGCCCGAGTCCGAGCCCTGGGGTCGGGCGGAGCGGAGTTCGCCGTCTTCCGGGTCTTAGCCCGAGTCCGAGCCCTGGGGTCGGGCGGAGCGGAGTTCGCCGTCTTCCGGGTCTTAGCCCGAGTCCGAGCCCTGGGGTCGGGCGGAGCGGAGTTCGCCGTCTTCCGGGTCTTAGCCCGAGTCCGAGCCCTGGGGTCGGGCGGAGCGGAGTTCGCCGTCTTCCGGGTCTTAGCCCGAGTCCGAGCCCTGGGGTCGGGCGGAGCGGAGTTCGCCGTCTTCCGGGTCTTAGCCCGAGTCCGAGCCCTGGGGTCGGGCGGAGCGGAGTTCGCTGTGGCGCCTTTGGCAAGACCTGACTGCCTGTCAGACTTACTCTGTCGAGTGGCACTGCAGTCGGAGTGGCGCAGGCGGCGCTGTCCTTCTGTCAGACTGGCCAGTGGAGCGGTGGAGTGACGGCGGTCACCTCGGCTCTGCCGGGGGCGCGTGTCAGGATAGAGGTGTCAGGCCACCTTTGCGTTAAATGCCCCTGCAATTTGGTCAGTCGGTGTGGTGATTTAGTCAAGGTTGCTTCTGAGCGAAGCCAAGGCCTTGGGCGAGCCGGTGATGTGTCCGCCATAAAAAGGGGGCCTCGGGCGAGACGGAAGTCTCTCGAGGTCGGCTGCCTTTGGCCGAGGCTAGGCTCGGGTGAAGCGTGATCGAGTCACTCGTGTGGACTGATCCCTGACTTAATCGCGCCCATCAGGCCTTTGCAGCTTTATGCTGATGGGGGTTACCAGCTGAGAATTAGGCGTCTTGAGGGTACCCCTAATTATGGTCCCCGACAAGTTGGAACCTACCCTGGAGCGGGAAATCAAAGAAGCACAAAAGAATGATGAGAAGATCAGTGAGATCCGGCGACTGATTCTAGATGGCAGAGGCAAAGATTTTCGAGAAGATGCAGAAGGTGTGGTATGGTTCAAAGACCGCTTGTGCGTTCCCAATGTCCAGTCTATTCGGGAATTGATCCTCAAGGAAGCTCATGAGACAGCCTATTCGATTCACCCTGGTAGTGAGAAGATGTATCAAGATCTGAAGAAGAAATTCTGGTGGTACGGAATGAAGAGGGAAATCGCAGAGCATGTGGCTATGTGTGATAGTTGTCGGCGGATCAAGGCAGAGCACCAGAGACCAGCTGGATTGTTGTAGCCGTTGCAAATCCCTCAGTGGAAATGGGATGAAATCGGTATGGATTTCATAGTCGGATTGCCTCGCACTCGAGCCGGCTACGATTCCATTTGGGTAGTGGTGGACCGCTTAACCAAGTCAGCCCACTTCATACCTGTCAAGACCAACTACAGCAGTGCAGTATTGGCAGAGTTGTATATGTCTCGAATCGTTTGCCTTCATGGTGTGCCAAAGAAGATAGTGTCAGACAGAGGAACGCAGTTCACCTCTCATTTCTGGTAGCAGTTGCACGAAGCCTTGGGCACACATCTGAATTTCAGTTCAGCGTATCATCCGCAGACAGATGGTCAGACTGAAAGGACCAATCAAATTCTTGAAGACATGTTGAGAGCCTGTGCGTTGCAAGATCAGTCCGGATGGGACAAGCGATTGCCTTATGCAGAGTTCTCCTATAACAATAGTTACCAGGCCAGCTTGAAGATGTCACCTTTTCAGGCGCTTTATGGAAGGAGTTGTAGAACTCCGTTGCAATGGGATCAGCTTGGGGAAAAGCAGGTGTTTGGGCCAGACATTCTGCTTGAAGCCGAAGAGAACATCAAGATGGTCCGAGAGAATATGAAGATAGCGCAGTCAAGACAGCGAAGCTATGCAGACACAAGAAGAAGAGAGCTGAGTTTCGAAGTCGGAGACTTTGTCTATCTGAAAGTGTCACCGATCAGAGGAGTCAGAAGAATCGGAGTCAAAGGCAAGCTAGCACCTCGCTACATCGGTCCGTATCAAATTCTCGCAAGGCGTGGAGAAGTGGCCTATCAGCTCAGTCTGCCAGAGAATTTGTCTGTTGTGCATGATGTCTTTCATGTGTCCCAGTTGAAGAAGTGCTTGCGTGTGCCGGAAGAGCAGTTGCCAGTGGAAGGTCTTGAAGTCCAGGAGGACTTGACCTACACAGAGAAACCAGCGCAAATCCTTGAGATTGCAAACAGAGTCACCCGAAGGAAGACCATCAGAATGTGCAAGGTCAGATGGAATCACCACTCGGAGGAAGAAGCAACCTGGGAGCGTGAAGATGATCTGATGGCTAAATACCCAGAGCTCTTTGCTAGCCAACCCTGAATCTCGAGGGCGAGATTCTTTTAAGGGGGATAGGTTTGTAACGCCCTGAATTTGGGGGTTGATTTTTTTTTCTTCTTTTCCCTCACCAAATTCGGGTGTTACCCTTTCTTTTTCCCTTTTCTCCTCACTAAATCTTGATCTTTTCCAAAGTTATAGCGGGATTCGTCTTGGGACCCCGTGCAAAGCAAAACCCTAAAATACTTTATTTGGTGTGATGCACCATGCCGAACCATGCATACTTTTTGATTGTTTAAAAATGTAAATGCATTCATCTAGGAAAATAGATTTTAGAACAAAAAAGGAAAATCCTTTCCTCTCTCCCCGCCCCCCCTTCCTTTCCCTCCCCCTCGCGCCGTGGGCCGCCCCGGCCGGCCCAGCCCCCCCCCCCCCCCCCCCCCCGCGCCCCATTTGGGCCCAAAGTGGCCCAGCCGCGCCCCCTCCCCCCCCCCAAAATTCCTCTCTCCTCCCCCGCGGGCCCCGCCCGTCATTCTCTCTCCCTCTCTCCCTCTCCCCTGCCCTAACCGCCGCCGCCGCGCCGCCCTCCCCCGTGCGGTAAGCCCCTCCCTCTCCTCTTCCCCTCCCTCCCCGTCCCCGGCCATGGCGTCCCGCACCCGCCCCGGCCGCCCCGCGACCGCCCCGACCTCGGCCGCCCTCGCCTCGGCCCGGCTCGGCCACGCCCTCGCCCCGCCCCGACCTCGGCCGCCCCGGCGGCGCCCGCCCCCGGTCCGGCCGCGCCCGCCTCGGCCCCGGCCATGGCGCCACCGCCCCGGCCCCGGCCTCCCTGCTCCGGCTCCGGCCGCCCCTGCCCCGTGCGCGTCCGCCCGGCCCTGCCTCGGCCCCGGCCGCGCCGCCCCACGCCACCCGGCCCCCATCCCGGCCGCGGCCGGCCCTGCCGCCCCGGTCCCGGCCGCCCTCGTCCCACCCTCGGCCGCGCCGCCCTCGCCCCGCCCGTGCTCCGTGCTCGCCCGCCCGCCCCGGCGTGCCCTGCTTGCGTCGTGACGGTCCCGGCGCGGCCTCGAGCTCGGCCCAGCGTGCTTGTGGCGCGCAGCCTTGAGCTCGGCCAGCGCGCGGCCCCGACGTGCGCACGGCTAGTTCGCGGCGCGTGCGTGCGGCCTTGCGCGCGTGCTCGCGTAATGCGCAGTGCCTTGGCACGGCTCGCCGTGCCCTCGTCTACCCCCAGACGTGCTCGTCTACCCCCCCTATATTTTATGCGTGCTAATCACATCGTTCATGTTAATAAAATAGGAGACTCAATTTAGAAATTGGTTACGTTAGTTAATTGGTATAGCTAACCGTCTATCTCATTTAATGTTAATCTACTAAAAATGGTCACGTTTCCATTAGTGCATGTAGCTAATCCTTATTATTGGAGCTAAGTAGAACTAGAGCACGTAACGTTTAGTTATTCGTCTACCCGTAGTGCACCTCGAGCATAAGCTTTAACCCCTGCGAGACCTTTCCCCGTTTCTTTCTAACCATGGTAAATGCAATATCGCATGTCATATTCTATGCATGTTTAATCTACTTGTTCTCTTGTATGGTGTACTGTTGGTTTCCTAATTTCAATGGATGGATGTATGTATGTTTGCAGTCGCATAGAGAACGATCTGGTTGAAGAGCCCGAAGAACTCGCAGGAGAAGCTCCTGAGCAGCAGTCGGTTGGTGGAGGCAAGTGTCCCTTGACCTATCTCTGTCCTATTCATTCTTTAATTCACCTCCCGCATTACAGATTTATGCCTAAGGATTTACTAGCTTTGTTATTCATGTCCTTGTTTACCTATTTGGGTTGGATTATTATTGCTTAGTCTTATGCTATTGCTCCACTCTAATCAATGAACATGATGAGAATGATCAATGATACGCTGTTTTCCCTTCTCTTATTATGATGTTATACTTGTGGCCTTTAAGGGGGCTCAAGCGGTTTCTCGAGTGCCTCTCCGTAAGGACCTGTTCTTTGGATGACCACCCGAGAAAACAGTGCAACCATGAGGGTGGAATGGGGTGCCCTTAGCTGAATAATTAGAGGATCCAGGGTGTAGTTCGCTTAGCCGTCGTACCGTCAATGGGGCTCGGTGTATGCGGCTCGCTCTGCCAAGCTTGGGTTCGCCCCTTGGGGAGGAGTGCGGTGCATTTAGGAAACCTAACAGGTGGCTACAGCCCCGGGGAATCTTTGTAAAGGCTACGTAGTGATGCCCTGCTGGGTCACCTTGGTAGTGATCAATGGAGAGTCATGATCTCCGGGCAGAAAGAGAATCACGGCTTGTGGGTAAAGTGCACAACCTCTGCAGAGTGTTTGAAAACTGATATATCAGCCGTGCTCGCGGTTATGAGCGGCCAAGGGAGCTCCAGTGATTAGTGGTACTTGATCAGAGACATTTTGGTTTACAGGTGGCAATGAGATTGATGGTTCTGGTTATGACTATGATGCTGGTACGTGGTATTCTTTCCGTTTGGAAAGGGTACATCGGGCTAATAACTTGGGCTAATGCTAAAACCTGGCTTTCTATTAGTAAATAATAATCTGACCAACTAAAAGCAACTGCCTGACTTATCCCCACATAAAGCTAGTCCACTATAGCCAAACAGGATACTTGCTGAGTATGTTGATGTGTACTCACCCTTGCTCTACACACCAAACCCCCCCATCCCCAGGTTGTCAGCATTGCAACCACTGCTCAGGAGAAGATGAAGCTGTGGAAGGAGACTTACAGGAGTTCCAAGACTACGACGAGTTCTAGGCGTGGGTCAGCGGCAACCCCCAGTCGGCTGCCTGTGAAGGCCGCGTTTATCTATGTTTCTTTTCCGCACTTTGATTTATTGTAAAGACTATGTGGATGTCTTAGACATATGATGTAATCGACTATTTCCCTTTTTAATACTATTTGAGCACTGTGTGATGATGTCCATGTTATGTAACTGCTGTGTACGTGAATTGCTGATCCTGGCACGTACATGGTTCGCATTCGGTTTGGCTTCTAAAACCAGGTGTGACAGGCGCCAGGGGACTCCGCTCGTCAAGGTAGTTGACACCTTGGAATGCCGCGGCGTGCGGAATGGCGTGTCCGCGCTGAGGGATGAACAGGTCTTCAATTTGCGCATGCTGTTGGAAGGGTGGGCCGTGTTGCAGACCGAGTTGGCCTTCGCGCTGCATGAGTGTGATTTCTTGCTCAAGCTCCTGAGCCTTTTGCTCTTCGTTGCGTATCATCTGGCGCACCTTGGCTTGCGCAGACACACATTGGCGTTTGGCCTCGAGGATCTCCTTTTGCTTTTGGAGGTTGCGGTTCTTGATGCGCAAGGCACGCAGCTGTAGTTGTTCCTCTGCGGAAACGCCGATGACTTCGCCGTCCTCACTGGCGTCCGCACCCTCTGGCGCAGCGAAGCCTGGAGGAGGTTGGGGTTGGCCTCCGGAGCTACAGGTGCGAAGGCTGCCTTCGGGTTTGAGTTGTTCATTGCGCTGCCTCTTGCTGAGTGCGTCGTCTTTGCAGCCTTCTTGGTGGGTGGTGTCGACAAGGGCCTTGCCCTTTTTCTTAGCCAGCAGCGCTGCCTTCGCAGCTTCGTCAACGGATGGGGCTGCCTTCGAGCTAGCTCTCTTGGGTGCCATCGCAGGTGGTTTTTCGTAGCACGAACGGTGGGCGCCAAATGTTGGAACTTGCTCTCCCGAGCAAGATGATCCAACGGGGGAGTAAAAGTAATGCAGACAAGGTTTTTTGCTCAGGAAGGCAATTGCTCTGTTAATCTAGCCTCTCAAGGGCACTGTGCGGGGGTATTTATAGGTGCCTGAGTGCCCAGCATCTTGAGTTAAGGACGCATGTGCCCTCAGGCGCCCAGGTTATCACCGAAATATTCCCATAAAGCAGGGTTACAGACTGTAATTACAAGGAAGCCTTTACAGATGAGTCCCGTAATGCGTAGCGGCCACGCAGGGCCTGTTACAATGGGCCGGATCACGCGTGGGCCTCCGTGTTGGACAAGACCGCGGGATGGGACGACCTCGTCATAGGCCTTCGTCCTGCGACGCGTGGGATGAAGGGTAAAGTCTGTTAGTCGTCTTGTCTCCGTTGGTGCAGCGAGACTGGCGAAGGCATCGAGCGAAGGGTGGCATCTTCGCCTTCGCCCCAACAGTAGCCAACGTAAATTAACCCACCACAGGCAGCTGACTGGGGGAGGTCGCTAGCCTAACCCTCAAACTCGTCGGAGTCCTAGAACTCTTGGAGATCCGCCTCGACACCTTCTTCTCATGTACTTGAGTATTGGTTGCACCAAACGCAACCTGGTGTTTTGTGAAAGCAAGGGTGAGTACACATCAACGTACTCAGCAAATGTCTCATTTGGCTGAAGTGGACTAGCTTTATGTGGAGTTAGGATCAAGCAGTTGCTTTTAGTTCGTCAGGTATTTATTATTATTAGAAGCTAAGTTTTAGCAATAACCAATCCGTGAATCATTTCCTCATCGAGGAACATCATTATCATCATTGAACCAAAAACGTTAATAGAACCATTGAATCTCGAACCAGCTGTATCCCTAATCAAAGAGGATCCCAAGACCGCTCATAACCGTGAGCACGACTGATATATCAGTTTCTAATCCTCTGTAGAGGTCACACACTTTACCCATGAGTCGTGATCCCTTTCCAGTTTGGGTTTGCAAGACCCAATCTTTACTACCGAGGTGAATGGCTAGGGATACACTATGTAGCCTTTACAAAGATTTCCCAGAGGTCATAGCCGCCCGTTAGGTTTCTCTAGTTTGATAAACACAGTAGTTCTCCCCACATGAAGGGTGACTAACAAAACCAAATCGAAAGAAACTCGGCAACCAGCCTCGGTAGAGCAAGTACTGTGCCCGGACCCCATTGACGACCCTACGACAAAGCCAACTACACCTCAAGTTCCTCTAATTAATCAGCTAAGGGCGTCCCATTCCACCCTCATGGTTGCACTATTTTTCGGGTGGTCTCTCAACGAACAGGTCCTTACGGAGAGGTACTCAGGAAACAACCTGAGTCCCCTAAAATGCCACAAGAACATCATCATAATCATAATGACAGCATTGTATCATAAGTGTTCACATCATGTTCATTGATTAAAGTAAAGCAATAGCATGAAGCTAACCATAGTAACCCAAAAGGTAATCAAGGACAAGGTAAATACAAAGCTAGTCAATCCTTAGGTTTCACTTAAGTAATACGGGACATCGAATTATAAGTGAATGGGACATAATGGGTCAGAGGACACTTGCCTTCACCAAACAGATGCTCAGGATCGTCAGCCTCATATAACTCGAAGAGTTTGATCTCTTGGTTGCCAAAGCTTGACCGTCGATTCCTCGAAGCTCGAAAATGAATCGCGATCTAATCGCAACGTGGAGCGAAGATGAACATGCACAAGCAAACAAACATATATATATATATATGCATAAGAACATTATACCATACAAGATAAAACATTATAAAGACGTGCAGTATAAAATAGAGCTCGCTTCTACGGTCACACGAGGAAAAGAAACGTCAAACTCGAAGCTACGATCAAGAAGTTAACGTGTTTACGCTAAACAAATATTAACTATAACATTAATTCAACATTATCAAATATAAATAATATCTACCATTGAGTTTTGATTAATCTGCTACACGTGGAATAAGTAATTTAATTAACACGAGAGATTCCAAGCGAGGCGAATTTACGACGCACGAAACAGCACGACAGCACGCAAACGACACGTGGACCAGCGCGCCACCACGTGCGGAACAGCACGGGCGACAGGCGAGGAAAATACTAAATAGAAAACGCGTTTATACTAAAAAATATTAAATAAATAGAAAGTAGTTAAGTTATTATTAGCCATGTTAATGGTAAAAAAAGCGCAAATTAAACACCACACATTTAATCTAATTAGAATATTAATCTAATAAATATTAATCGAGCGAACCTTAAGTTAATTATCCAAAATATGTGACCTGACGAATTAACGTTATTGACATGAGTGTTCGTAAGCGAAAGTAATTTATTATCACGCGCAGACGTCACACGACACACGTGATCGACACGCGAGATTCGTGCTAACGACGCCCGGCAAGACGAGTGACACGCGTAAAACTATATTTCTAAGTTGATTTTAGTTAGTGTAAATTATTTACGTAAGATATTTCAGATAAATTGAATTATCAATTAGCCAACGATTATAGCGAAATGATTAACTAATGTGCGCGGATCGCGTGCGCGACACTCGCGAAACAACGTGAATGGACGACACACGAAACAACACGCACGACAGTGTGTGACACGTGCGAGTTAACGCGACTACGAGCGTGAACAGCTTGCTGACGCGCAAACGATGCCGCGTGCGAACAACAACAAACAAATAATTAGATAAAATTATTTAAGCTGGTATTAATCAAGCTATTTAATATTTATATTTATAAAAGCACGAACTAAAGCTATAGATTCGTTCTAATTAAATTGTTATTTTAATTAACCGACAACTAAACAAGAATGGACTAATTAGCGCGAGCGACCATAACGGAAATAATTAAATAACGCGCGGACAGCGCGCGAGACACACATGATCTACAAGAGACGACACACGAGGGAGAGGAACCGAGGCGATTGACGTAACGGTCGAGAGATATCGCGTGCATGCTAAGCGGATATTAATTACAATATTTTAACTCGACCTAGCCATACTAACAGATAATTATCACATACATAGATAAAATTGACGCTTAGCTTTGATGGGTTTGCTACTCGGTTACTCGCCGTTTTAATTACGTAAATTAATTAAGGTGAGCGATTCTAGGCGAAACAGTTTATCGCCACGCGACAGGGTGCGCAGCTCTGGCAGAACCTCCCAAGTTATTGGGCCCACATGCACCTGTCCTTGTCTCAAAGACTTCAGACAACTATGCATGTGCACTAGATAACTTAACAGGATCCGTCCGAGTGTCGCAAGGACCACGGATAAACCACTTACAACCAGGATCGCAAGATTAAGTAACACAAATCACACACACCAATATTTACATTATTTTATCGGAGTGGTTACAAAAGTATAAGTTTGAAATATATGCTAGCTCAAGTGACCATCCTCATTAAGAAGTATAGAAGGGTTACTTAGGCTTATAAGAAGGCCGAGCCCACCGGCACTTAACACCATCATCAGCAGCACAAAACTATAACCTGAAAAACAACAGGGAATAAAACCCTGAGTACGG
The DNA here is from genome assembly GCF_902167145.1 of Zea mays. Taxonomy (NCBI): domain Eukaryota; kingdom Viridiplantae; phylum Streptophyta; class Magnoliopsida; order Poales; family Poaceae; genus Zea; species Zea mays. Next base: position 95,855,100 of record NC_050102.1, read on the forward strand.
AATTACTCAGCAAGACTTACCCGACTAAAGAAAAGACTCTCAAGGGTATGCTGGCTAGAGGGATTCAAGGTATGTCTTATCAAGAATCAAAGACTCTGTTTTGCAGAAAAGCTTACTATGAGTGGATCCTTAAAAATCCATTTTTACTTGTCAGGTTAAGTAAAGTTACCTGCATCTAGAGTTCTTTCTACCCTAGTTCTATCACTTGACCTGCACTAGCCGTCTTTTATCAACCCTTTAATTCACTGGATTGCTACGTGTAAGTCAGTGACCAAGTCTTCATGTCCGCGAAGTTACGACGATCCGAATCGATTATACTCAGTTGAGGATCTCCAATCACACGACATATGTAGCACTTAACCCTTGCATATGTCAACTCACCACCAGGGTTCTTAAGACCAGATCAGGTTCACACCAACCGAGAGCACAGATACACGACCGTCCAACCTCTTCCCACAGAGGGTACACGCTACTCTCTCCATCTCTCCACTCCCATTGTGTGTTATCTTATTCTGGTATTAGTCTGCCCGAGGCAAAGCTTACCCATGACGAGGCATGTGACCAGTTAAAGGGTCCTGGGTCAGTAGGCCTACATCGACACGGTCCTTAATCGACTCAGACGGAGACACTACACCGAGACTCTCTTCTCGTGCAAGTCACCCGCCCGGTCTCAGCTTTATTATTTTCAACCCAAAGTCTAGTACCTGGCAGAGGTACATCTTTTCCGATGTTGAACCCATCAAGGCCTTCGACGGATCCACCATCAAGTTTGATTTTTGAAAACATTCACACCCACTGAAGCATCACTTTTGTTTTAAAACAAAACATTTTTGTTTGCTAAAGCAAGGCTAAGCATCATAAAATTCTTTTCAAAACGGGTACCAAGGAAGGGTAATCAATTTTCAAGGAAAGAAATGCATCAACGGTTTAGCACACAACTCCTATCACCTAATGCATCAAACAAGGTGATAAAGATTTTAAAACAACAAGGAGGTGGCGAATGCACCGGGGCTTGCCTGAATAACACTAGGTTAGTGTTTGTTAGGCGACGTCCACTTGACGATTAGCCTTTGTCCTGGCACTTGATCAGATCAGTCCATCTTCAGGTTCGTCCATCAGCATCATCATGCGAAGTAGTCCACACTTGGGGTCGACTTGGCTCGTCTTCTGCATCACGCGATTATTTATCGTACCTCATGAGATGCATGATGCACATATATGAGCTTGAGTACAAATATTACAAGATAGATAATTTATGCTAAAAAGGATGAAACACTTATAACCTATAACCAAGCATGTTTTATACAATATACCAATTACAACTATAGAACTAAAAGACCAAAAGTGTTTATACGCATTACTGATTAGACAGACCCTAGATTTTGGTTGAAACAGATATATCGATGTTACTTGATCCTAAATATTCGAAGTAGCAATCAACATTCATTCAAATCATGAAATCGACCAACACATAGAATATTATACCTAGTTTAAAGAGCACACTAAACGACTTATAACTTTAACTTCAAAATTCTTGGACACCTAACACTTATAAAATTTGATAGAAGAACTTTCATTAACTTTCTAAACTAATTTACCGGTTAACCTGTGTATCATATATATTAATAAAACTTTCCATTTTTAACACCTACAGTCTCGCAACACTGAGACCTATTGAGACCTCTTTTATCCTACAACATCGACCAATTTACCAAAGCGACTCAGGCAATCTAATAAATATTATACCTAGTCAAACCATTCATCAATCCACTAGCACGAATAACAAATTTGCTTATCCTGACTAATTCGACGCGATAGTCGGAAGCACGATGACGGTTTCCGGTTGACATCATTGATCACACACGTCTGGCGAGCGAGGCACATAGTTTCTATTCTTGACCAGATACCCATGGGATTCCTTTTTGTCGAGCCGGTGACGCGTGGCCAGAGTGTCTTCACGGCTTGGGGGCTTGGTGTAGACGAGGATGGCGATCGACGACTTGTTTGAGCTTTTGTCGAGCACTTGGTGAATATCACCCTGCTAGCTTCGTCTTCACATGATTCTTGGGATTTCTTGGGGATGCACGAACGACGACGACCTTCGATTGAAGTCTGGAGCGAGCTGGTGAGGTGGGGGTCGAGCAGGGGATGACGGGTTCGACAACTCGACGGCAAACACAAGCACACGCGAAACCCGATGGATGAGAAGCGAGCGCACACAGGGCAAGCAGCACGGAATTGAAACGTGGAGAAATTGCCCACTGCGAAACAAACTGAGCAAGGAGCGCTCGTGAACTTTATGACGGAATCGGCGGCAGCCGATGCCAGAGCGCACGGCGAGGAAGCTTTGTAGTTTGACGAGACCGTAGCCGAGCGAATTTTACGGCGCGAACAGGGGAAGGATTCGGCGAGCAGCGACGAGGAGAGCAAAGCGAGGTTGCGGCCGAGCGGGCTCGGACACAAACACACGCAGTGTTTCACCGTGTCCAACACGCACGTCACGGACTCGATGTCGACTACGAGCAGTTTCGCGCGCACAACAACGCGACGAAGGAGAACTGAACAGTGAGCTTCGCGACAGCACGGGCAGGAACAACGGAACGCGCGCGACGCAGCCATGGAGGAAACAGGGAGCAGGGACGCTGGTGCTGGAGACGCGGCATTGAGCGGCGGAGTTTGTGAACCATCCAGGACGGCCGACATCCATGGTTGAAGACAGGAGGCGAGCAGGACACGAGCTGCGCTGAATCCGAGTGCGGCGAGATGGGAAGGACCGAGCGCGCAGGCTCCACGGCGCGGCCAAAAGAGGAGCATCGTGCGCATCCAGGAAAAACGGGACTCGGCAGATCGCAGCTTCCATGGGAGATGGAGCTCGGCTGGGGGAAAAGCTCCGAGCAGGGAGGGGCTTCGGCCATGGATGAGCGCCGGTGAGCTGGGAGCGGAAGGGAGCTCCGGCCATGGAAACATAGGGGAAAGGGGATCCGGCGCAGGGAGCAGGATGCAGCGGCCTGGGACTACGGCGAGGAAGAATCAGAGGGAAGGGCGGCTGCGCGAGCTCGGCTAGAGAAGAAGATCAGGCGCCATGGAGACGAGCTTGGCTAGAGCGCTGGAGCTGGGCGCCATGGACTGGGCGTGGCGACCTGGTGCCAAGCGCCAGGGAGCAGCTCGGCGAGCGCAGGGGCGCGGCTCGGGAGAGCACCATGGGAGCAGCCTGCAGGGGAGGTCGACGCAGGGAGCACCGACAGCCAGCCGAGGATCGAGCAGAGGAACTCCGGCCAGGACGTGCGCGCTAGGGAGAAAATCCTAAGTGTTGCTGCCGCTCCGGCCAACAGAGAGCAAGAGGGAGAGGAATGCCGATGGATGAGAATCAGAGGAACTGCGCAGATAAGTACTGGCGGCTGAAAAATCTGAAGGCGGGGCGGCGATAGAGATTATCAGGGGTAGGGGGCGGCGGGGACAAAGAGGAAGACGAGATATTTTCTTTTTTTATTTCTTTTCTCTTTTTTGTTTTTAGAAATGCGCAGATATTTCTAACTCCAGATTTTAGCGAAAAATGGGTCGAATAGTTAGGATTGATAACAACAATTTGACAAGATTTGATTTGGTAAATTTTCGGAATCAGTTGAGTTTTCTCCCGTTATTTACATCTGGAAATCCAGATCGAGACGAGAACACACGGACCGAACTACACGGATTTCGACTTTGGTATTTTAATTTACGACTGATTTCATTGAAGTTAAACCGATTAAAAATTATTCGAGTTCGGCTCTAATTATCTTTATCCGTTTTAATCGATTTATTACCAAATAGTCCTGATTATTAATCTCGCACATGATTTCCCTCGAACGATGCGCGATTCGGATTATTTTGCTCCGAATATTTTTGTCGTCGAGTTCAAACTAATTTGCCCGGGATAAATCACCCATGGGTCGAGCTTCCGAATTCGTATTCGCGCGAGCGATGAATTTTAAATACTCACCGGACGCACCGATTTTCGGAACAACGATATTCCGAACATCACGAAAATTTAGGAAGAGCCCGGATAAATAAAAACGATGTCGAACTCATGAGAGAAGAAACATATGTGATATTAAAATCGCAATAGATGAAGATGATTTAAAATTTAGGATCTGTTTTATCCACTGATATTACGTTCTTAAATCCATACTCGTTGTCGAACGGAATATAAACACCAGGGGTGTTACAGCAGCTCACTAAACAAGGTGTGCGGTGCGTGCGGAACAGCGCACGCGATAGCGCGCGTCGACACGTATAAACGACACGCATGGTGCGCGTGAACGGCACGCATTGACTTAAACAGGCTACGCGAATATTGATTATAATATTTTATTCGACCTAGCCATATTAGCAAGCAATTAACGTAAACACCAGTAAAATCATTACTTAACCCTGATTGTGTTGTTACTCGAATAATCGTCGTTTTAATACGTAATTAATTAGCACGAGCGATTCTAGGTGGAGTGGTTTACTGAAGAGTGACGAGACGTGCAATGCACGAGGGCGATGTGCGCACTGCGCGCTAGATAGCGCACGCGATCACGCGAATGGACATCACATCCGACGCGCGCGAATGACGCGCGAACAAACGACGGGTGCGATGGCGGGGCTATGGACACGTAGCGGGGTAGACAGACGTCGTCTATGGGTAGACGAACGTCATCGAAACCCCAACGGCGCGCTGTGATGGTGTGAAAACGTGTCGCACGAAGGCACGGGGACTGCGCGGGGTGCTGCGCAGACCGTGCGGAGCGAGCGCAGGACTACGCCGGGACAAGCGCTGCACTGGCCACGACGGAGCACCAGCCACGCCTAGACGGACCGCGACAAGGACAGAGTCACACTGGGGGAGGGACCAGGCTGCGAGCCGCGTGCGTAGGGTCGTGCCAAGCGTGCTGGCCGCGTGCAGCCGTGCTAGCCGCGCGCAGCCGTGCTGGCCAAGCCCGATTAGCATGCCAAGGCGAAGGCGACAGGAGCTGGGTAGGGGAGAGGGAACACCGGTGGAGCAGAGGAAAAGGACGGAGGGAGAACTCACCTCGGTGAAGACCAACGCGACGAGGGCGGACGCGAGGTGACGGTGGACCCCCGGTGAAACGAGATCGGCAACAGCGAGCTGGGCGGGGGTGGCGAAGAGGCTCGGGCGCGGGGCGCTTGAGTGGGGAGGGTCTGGACGTCCGTTGCTGGGATCCTCGCGTCGATCGGCTCAACGGACGGTGGGGCGTTGGACGCGCTGGACCTCGCACTAGGGACGGACCGCGCGCCAGGGTCGGTTGCTCAGTTGCGGCCAGGGAGGGGCAGGGGGTGAGGTGAGGGCAGACAGGGGGGGCTAGATGGAGAAGGTTTTGGGCTGTGGTTTGGCTCTCGATCGCGAGAACGTGGGCGAGATGTGGGGGAGGGATGGTTGGGGAGATGAACAGGAGAGGAGGCGGCCTGGTGAGTGGGACCCACATGGAGGCGGCGGTTGCGCTCCCACGCGCGCGACTGGGCTACCGGCGGCGCAGCTGGGCCGAGCATGCCGCGCGGGCCACGGCTGGGAGGGGGTATTGGGTTTATTTTCTCTTTTTATTTCTCTCCTTTTCTCTATTTGAATCTTGTTTTAGGTTTTGAATTCAGGTTCAACCACGCTCTGCGAGTTTAAATAGGTGCACACCAAAGAAAATCATCGTACAAAAATGGATGTTTTCCGCCATGATGCAACAATCATTATTCCTTTAGGGTTCATTCCACTAGGTTTACGACAATATAAACAAAATAATTCCCCATTTTTAGGAAAGAGAGAAGGAAAACAAAGAAATGAGAGAGTAACACCTGAATTTGGTGGATATTAGCAAAGAAATTTTATACCCCCAAATTCAGGGTGTTACATAGGCTCGAATCAATATGCATATTATTGGCATATGCTGCTCACCACTCGTTTAAGTTGTTTCAAATGGACGTGAAGAGCACCTTCCTCAATGGACCAATTAAGGAGGAAGTATATGTGGAACAACCCCTGGCTTCGAGGATGACAAGTTTCTCGACCACGTCTACAGGCTCTCAAAGGCGCTCTATGGACTTAAGCAAGCCCAAGAGCATGGTATGAATGCCTTAGAGATTTTCTTATTTCTAATGCTTTCAACGTTGGGAAAGCTGATCCTACTCTCTTTACTAAGACTTGTAATGGTGATTTGTTTATATGTCAAATATATGTCGATGACAATATTTGGTTCTACTAATCAAAAGTCTTGTGAGGAGTTTAGGAGGGTGATGATGCAGAAATTTGAGATGTCTATGATGGGCGAGTTGAACTACTTCCTTGGATTCCAAGTGAAGCAAATCAAGGAAGGAACCTTCATCTCCCAAACGAAGTACACTCAAGACTTACTCAAGAGGTTTGGGATGAACGATGCATAGCCCGTAAAGACACCGATAGAAACGGACGGACACTTAGAACTCAATAAAGGAGGTAAGTCCGTTGAGCAAAAGGCATACCAAATTATGATAGGTTCTTTACTTTACCTTTGTGCTAGTAGACTAGATATTATGCTTAGTGTATGCATGTGTGCTAGATTTCAATCCGACCCCAAGGAATGTCATCTTGTGGTCGTGAAGAAAATTCTTAGATATTTAGTTTCTACGCCTTGCTTCGAGATCTAGTATCCAAAGGGGTCTACCTTTGACTTAATCGGATATTCAGATTCCGACTATGCCGGGTGCAAGGTTGATAGGAAGAGCACATCAGGGACTTGTCAGTTTCTGGGAAGGTCCCTAGTGCCTTGGAGCTCGAAGAAACAACAATCTGTTGCCCTATCCACCACTGAGGTCGAGTATGTTGCCACAGGACAGTGTTGCGCGCAACTGCTTTGGATGAGGCAAACCCTCCGGGACATTGGCTACAATCTGAGCAAAGTCCCACGCCTATGTGACAATGAGAGTGCAACCCGCTTGGCGGATAATCCTGTTGAACACAGCTACACTAAGCACACAGACATCCGGCATCATTTTTTGAGAGACCACCAACAAAGGGGGGATATTGATATTTATTATATTAGCACCGAGAACCAGCTAGCTGATATCTTCACCAAGCCTTTAAATGAGAAAATGTTTTGCAGGTTGCATAGTGAGCTAAATGTCTTAGATTCGCGGAACATGGATTAATCTATAGCATACATGTGTTTTATGCCTTTGATCATATTACATTAAGCTTTATTGTCTTTATTTGCTTTTTTTTGGTGCTCAAGTTGTACACGTCATCCTCGGACCTCACAAGTCCTCATGCACATTATGCACATGTTTAGGGGGAGGATGTACTACAACTTGATCCTTTGAGACTAATGTGTTTGCTTGAGTACTTTTGATATAGTCTTAAAGATGGATTGAAAGGGAACATGTGAACTTGGACAACGAAGGGGCTTCCACTGCATTCTGGTATCAATGCATCTTGTCCCAAGTTCTTATCTATGTTTTCTCATTGCCTTTAGATCTTATTTGACTTTTGTGAGGCAATGGGGTTAAAGGGACAAATAGTTCTTCTCTTTTGGTGCTTGATGCCAAAGGGGGAGAAACTAAGGCCAAAGCAACTGGATCAGCCAACCACTTGTGAATTTCAAAATTTTAGTGTTAGAATTTTTGTGTTTGATCAAAACCCACTTATTGCAAAAACAGTTCCCTTGTGGGGGAGAAAATCGATTATGGGAAAATGGGGAGTTTTTTGTATTTGATCAAAGTTGTTCTTGAAAGACCTTTGATTTGCCAAAACAAGTGTTTTTGACATAGAGATAGGAAAATGAATTTGTTTTGCGACAATAAACCAAGTGGTGGCAAAAGTGATCCAAAAATGCCAAATCCTTTGATGATATTATTTGTCTTCACATTGGACATCAATTGCTCTTCTTAGCTCTTTTGGATATGTTAGTTCATTTTGAGTTGCTTTTTGATGTGTTAGCATAAATCACCAAAACGAGGGAGATTGAAAGGGAAATGTGCCCTTGGGCCATTTCTATATTGTTTTGGTGATTAGATGCACAAAACATGATGTTTGAACTAACATGATGTTAAGCACAAGTGTTTGAGACAAAATGAGCTAGGAAGAGGACTTAGTGGAAATCTATATGGTTCAAGCAAAAAGGTATGTTCTAGACACTGAGTCAATTGATTTGTGTGCTAATCATATTTGTCTAAGTGCCAGGAACTCAGCGAAGTCAAGTCCAAAAGAAACAAAAGAAGACAAAGGAAGAAACAGAGAGAAGTTGTTGGACTGCGCAGTACCAGACGGTCCGGTGCCACCCACCGGACAGTCCGGTGTGCACCGGACAGTCCGGTGCACGGTCCGGCCAAACTCGCTGCTCTCGGGGTTTTCATCCTACGTTGGCTATAATTCAACGGACCATCCACGTGAGGCATCGGACAGTCCGGTGCTCTAGCCGTGCAACAGCTAGTGGACATGTTAGCGCTGGCCAACGGTCGACAGGCACACCGGACAGTCCGGTGCCCAGCACCTGATAGTCCGGTGCCCCCCAGAAGCGAACACCAGCCAATCAGGGGATTCTTTACCGCGTCTCGTGCGTGTACTATTCACAGTCCGGTGCACACCGGACAGTCCGGTGCGCCCATGGATAGAAGGAAACAATAGCCTTCCAATGGAGCTCCATCGGCTCCTAGCTGCCTTAGGGCTATAAAAGGGACCCCTAGACGCATGGAGCAGTACACCAAGCCTCCATTGAACATCCTAAGATGCCTAGACTCCGCAAGCACACATTCGATTCATTGTGTTTGAGATTTGAGCACTTGTTTGAGCTATGACCTCGCTGCGCTGTGCTGTGTGCTCGTTTCTTGACTTGTGTGCGTGTCATTGCTATGACTCTAGCTCTTGCGTGTGTTTCTATTCCCTCCCTTACTCTTGTGGTTTAATTGTGATCAATCTTGTAAGGGTGAGAGGCTCCAACTTGTGGAGATTCCTCACAAAGGGAATATTTGAGAAAAGGAAGAAAATTGTGGTACTCAAGTTTGATCTTTGGATCATTTGAGAGGGATTGAGTGCAATCCTTGACCGAAGGAGGTCACCACAACGTGGAGTAGGCATTGGCCGAACCACGGGATAAAATCACCGTGTCACTTGCGCATCTTTCTATTGTGATTGCTTTCTTCCTTAGAGTTCTCACTTAATCACTTGTGTTATTGTTCCTTAGTTCAATACACATTCTAAAGGAATAATCAAGTGAAGAGTTATCTCCCTCTCTATTCATAGCACCTTGGTTTTGACCTCACTAACATTTTGTAAACCAAGTTTGTGTTGCTTAGTCTTGATTTTTACAGGATCACCTATTCACCCCCCCCTCTAGGTGCTTGTTGGGGACTTGTTCTCAACTTCGGCTTGAGTTAAGAACAAGGCAACACAAAAAATGTCAAACGTTAATGCCCTTCGTCCTTCAAGACATTATTTCCCTTAGGATATAATGATCTTCAGACGAAGGTCATGAAGGACATACCTTCATCATTGCAATATGTGATAATAAAAGGAGAATCATATAGAATGTAAGAAATAACATGAATAATTATGTAATATTATCAGCTCATTTCTATTTTATTATCATGGACAAATAGAAATGATATCAAATTACAAGTGTACCTTTGGCTTGATAGAAGATAAAAGTACAAGTGTGACGCACGAGCAAATACAAGTCAGCGTGAACAGTACGGGAGCACTGTTCATCTATTTATAGGCACGAGACGCAGCCCATGTAAAATTACACCCATGCCCTTTACATTTACTAATGACTCTATAGTGATCCATCGAGGTCTAAATGGTCTTTTCTCTTTTAAGTCGGTTCCCTTTTCTGCTGTCATGCCGAAGCTCCCTTGCGCGTAGCTTCGGCGCTACGTCAACCTTCGTATTCTTTGTGCTTCTCACACTATGGTTCTGATCCAAGTCCGAAGGTACCTGTTCATGTATTATACTCCAGAAACATTGTTAAATCGTGTTTTTGAGGACCTTCGGAAGACGAAGGCCCCCAACAGTGCTCTCATCAAGCCTTTATTGAGGACGCGTGAGCAGACTCAATGAGTCTAGCCCCCAAGCCTTCAAAGGAATGGTAGTTTGTTCGGAGGGTCTTTCTCCGTATTTCTAGATGGAGAATCCTACGATCGCATTTTCATTCTCATTTTGTGATGCTTACCTTTGCACCTCCGCTTGTCGCGGTGGACCAATCAGAGGTTCGTTTTGTCTTTTTATGATCATCTAGTCCACATCCCATTCGCTTTTGGAACGGAGGGGCTAGACCACGCCACCATTTAGCCTTGTCGGTATGAAGTGGGGATCTAGTGAGCTATAGTTGGGTATATTCGAGTGACGACCTGGTACCTTTCAAGGGAATTTGATGGATCAACTGGTGATCAACCATCAAAATTCTTGATCTCCATTCCCATATAGTTCTTGAAGTTGTTCAATTGACCCAAGGGCTCCGGTGCTTTCTTTGAGGAAACAACCTTGGGTTGCAAGTCAGGACTCGTACACGGGTCAGGATGCCCCCTACTGTTCGGATGTTGGGGTCCTTCCGTTTCATCCCACACGTTGATTTCACCCTAGATGGTTGTCAAACCCTCCACTGGGCCACCCTTTGAACCCTTGGTTTGTTAATGGGCCATCGGGGCGTATATAGCCCCGTGTCCCTTCTTACCTAGAGAGGCGAGCAACCCATAGAAGGGTACCGTTACTTCGATCCATTTTTTGAGGAACGGTGGGTTGCTTCATCGTTGGTCCCTATAGTGTGGAGATTCGTGCTTTCCAAGGCAGTCAATTCATCCAACGGGAGTGACGACACATTTCATCGAGGTAGTCAATTCATCTGGTGGGAGTCAGAGTTGGGATGGCGTACGCTTATCAGGGAGTTCTAACTCGTTCGAGGTGGTTGACTCTATGTTTGCCTGCCCTATCTCGCATCCCCTTAAAACATCGTTCCACTCCTCTTCAGCTGCACACTTCAATTTGTCTCATTCCCTTCACCTTCCTTCTCTCGACCATCCAAAACCCTGCTTTTCTGAAAAAGAACTTTTTACCTGGCTAGCACAAAATCCCTTAGGGCCGTTGATGGCATTCTAGTACCATTTCGATGTCATCGACGCTCACATCGCATCCCTGGCATTGCATGGCCTAATCCATGAGAGAACGAAGGAGATAGAGTGGATGGTGCCTGGTGATGAAGATGTCCCAAGGCCTCTGAATGGTTACGTTGTCTCCTTTCTCCCCTTCCACGAGCGTGGCATCACCTCGCCTCCACATTGCTTCCTCCACCGTCTCCTTCAGTATTACAACATCGAGCTTCAACACTCCACTCCCAATGGGATCCAGCATACATGGCCCTTTGTGAGGGATTTTTTTGGGATTAAACTCCATTTTAAGTTATGGCAACATCTCTTCATAGTGTCCCTCTAGAGAAAGAAGGAGAACTCTGGTGCTTTCTTAGCGATACCGATTGGTTGCGCCAATATTCATCTTCAAGTGTCTTGAGCCTCAGAGTACATCAGTGCCTTGATAGCAAAATCTAGCAAGGGCTGGCACGCGAAGTGGTTCTACTTGAGGAATGTCCTTGAAGCAAGCCTTTTGGCATTCTTGGGTTGAGCGGTCGTGGCCTATGACATGGTTGCTTAACTGACAAGAAGAAAAAGCCAGCGAAGGTGGGCCCTACCCTAAACTGGCTGATCGATTGTGGTGTGAAGTTTGCTGGTGTGATCGAGACATACCATGCTTTGAGAGTGGTGCCATTGATGGAACACTAGGGTGCTGTTTGGTTCAAAAAATGTAACGCAAACGGTAATGGTAACGGTTTACGATCGATTACTAGTGGTAACAAATTTGAATAGGCTGATATCAATTTTTAGTATGGTATCTGATTACGGTTGGACTAAAACAAACATGATTTAATGTTATCAGTTACCCATTGCGTTACAAATATGTGAACCAAACGACACCTAGATTCCTATATTCTAGATGACTCCAGATGTCATCTTGGAGGGGTCGCTAATCTACGACGTGAGGCCGAAGAAACAGCAAAATTGGCCAGGGAATTCGTGAGGCAACCGGAGACTCGAATGCCAAGTTCCCCATCGTGGGTCACCCCCAATGTTGCCTACACCTAAAACAGTGGATGTGGTGAGTTTGTTCCCTCTTTGTCTTAGTATTTCATTTTTTTCAAATCTTCACAATCCTTCCGCCTGCATCCAACTTCCACATCCGTCTTTCACGAGTGCTGCTCCTTGAGTACGTGGCCACGCGTGCGACAAACTAAGCCACCACTTAGGTGAAAAAGAAGCAAAAGGACGAGAAGAAGTGGAAGAGGGACCAGAAGTTATAGGGGGACGCTACCCACCAACGAACGTTGGTGGTCAGTGACGATGAGAATGAGGAGACTAGAGACAATGAAGATGTCAATGACGATGAGAATCGAGATGTATTTGTTTGGGCCTTCGACTAGCGAGTCTCGAACATCGTTAGGGAATAACACGTGAAATGTGTAATGATTGATTTTTTATCTCAAATTTAGATGAACCTTGCTCTATCTTTGTTGGTTTACTAATTTTCTAGACCATAGTCTGTACATGTTCATTGTGTTTACTGATTCCTAGCTAAAATAGTGTCGTGTGTTTAGGTTTACCATGCAAGGTTAAAAACTCGATTTGAATCATCTGCTTCTCATAGCTAATGAGACTGCTTGATACTCATTGGTGCATCTAGTAAGAAGTGTAATGAGGTTTCATGATATAAAGTGTTGTTTAAAATAAATGCTTGTTAACATGTGTGATTAGAAGGATGCTAACCTAGTTTAAGGAACATTCTTGTCGGCGTTTCGACCCCGGGGGGGGGGGGGGTCGTCCCTGGACCGACGAGTAAATTGTCGTTGCGTGTCCCAGCCTAGATGGGTCAGCGCGAGATGGAACACAAGGGGGAAAACAGTAAGGGGAAACCACGGCCTCGCGTTGTCCTGCGCCCAGGGCGGATGCGCTTGCAGTAGGGGGTTACAAGCGTTCGTGAGGGAGAGAGAGAGAGCGCAAGCCTTGTGCGTCGGCCCGTTCTTCCGCACGGCCACCTTCTCGTACGAGAGCCCTGGACCTTCCTTTTATAGATGTAAGGAGAGGGCCCAGGTGTACAATGGGGGTTGTAGCAATGTGCTAACGTGTCTAGCAAAGGGGAGCCAGAGCCCTATTTACATGCCGTCGTGGCTGTCGGAGATGTGTTGCTGCCCTGTTCATGTGATGTCGTGGACGTCGGAGGAGCGCTTGAGCCCTGTGGAAGCACAGCTGTCGGGGCTGTCGGATCCTTGCTGACGTCTCCTTGCTTCTGTAAGGGGCTGAGAACCGCCGTCGTCATGGAGCACGCGGGGTGCCATCATTACCTGTTTTACCGGGGCGAGCCAGATGGGACGCCGGTCTTGTTCTCCGTAGCCTGAGCTAGCTAGGGGTAGGGTAATGATGGGCCCCCCTGTGACGTGGTCGGTCCGAGCCCGAGGTCGGGTGAGGCGGTGACTTCTCCGAGGTCGAGGCTGAGTCCGAGCCCTGGGGTCGGGCGAGGCGGAGACCATCTTCCGGAGTCGAGGCTAAGTCCGAGCTTGGGGTCGGGTGAGGCGGAGACCGTCTTCCGAGGTCGAGGTGGAGTCCGAGCCCTCGGGTCGGGCGAGGCGGAGACCATCTTCCGAGGTCGAGGCTGAGTCCGAGCCCTGGGGTCGGTCGAGGCGGAGACTATCTTCCGAGGTCGAGGCTGAGTCCGAGCCCTGGGGTCGGGCGAGGCGGAGACCGTCTTCCAGAGTCGAGGCTGAGTCTGAGCCCTAGGGTCGAGCGAGGCAGAGTCCGTCTTCCGAGGTCGAGGCTGAGTCCGAGCCCTGGGGTCGGGCGAGGCGGAGACCATCTTCCGAGGCCGAGACGGGGGCCGAGCCCTGGGGTCGGGCGAGGCGGAGCTTCCTATGGCGCCCGAGGCTGGACTTAGCTGCTGTCGGCCTCACTCTGGCGAGTGGCACAACAGTCGGAGCAGGGCAGGCGACGCTGTTTTCCTATCAGGTCAGCCAGTGGAGCGGCGAAGTGGCTGCGGTCACTTCGGCCTTGTCGACTAAGGAGCGTGCATCTGGATAAGGTGTCAGGCGATCCTTGCATTGAATGCTCTTGCGATACGATCGGTTGGCGCGGCGATCTGGCCAAGGTTGCTTCTCCGCGAAGCCTGCCCGAGCTGGGCCTCGGGCGAGTCGAAGGTGCGCCCGTTGCTTGAGGAGACCCTCGGGCGAGGCGTGAATCTGCCTTGGTCTACTGTTCCTGCCCGAGGCTGGGCTCGGGCGAGACGAGATCGTGTCCCTTGAGTGGACGGAGCCTTGACCGGAATCGTGCCCATCAGGCCTTTGCAGCTTTGTGCTGATGGGGGTTACCAGCTGAGATTAGGAGTCTTGAGGGTACCCCTAATTATGGTCCCCGACAGTAGCCCCCGAGCCTCGAAGGGAGTGTTGGTACTCGCTTGGAGGCTTTTGTCACACTTTTTTGCAAGGGGACCGACCTTTCTCGATTGCATTTCGTTCCGGTGGGTGCGCGCGAGCGCACCCGCCGGGTGTAGCCCCCGAGGCATCGGAGGAGTGGTTTAACTCCTCCGAGGTCTTAGCGCGTTTCGTGATGCCTCGGCCGGTCTGGTTGTTCCCTCATGTGAACTGGTCGTTGCCCGGGTGCATAGTCAGGTTCCAAGTTCTCGGGCTGGTATGTTGATGCTGTCAATGGTTTGGCCGGAGCCGGGTTTGCGAGAGCAGCCCCTGAGCCTCCGCACAGAGCAAGAGGACGGTCAAGGACTGACTCGGCTTTTATCATATGCCACTTCGTCCCCTTTCCGCAAAGAGGAGGGGGGGAAAGCGCCATGTTGCCCTCAGAGGGCGCCGAACATGGTGTCTCCAGTGAGTTGCTAACGGGTGATCCGAGTGGACGCCCGTGCCCCGTTCGATAAGGGTCGGCTAGTGGCCCAGAGGTGCGCTCCAAAAGTACCTGCAGGTGATTTGCCGGACCCGGTCCCGTTTGATAGGGTCCAAGGGCTCGATGCCTCCCTCTGATGGGACTCCGTTACAGAATCGCTCCTGCTGGTCTCGGAAATGTCCTAGGGTACCTTGGGAGCATAGCCCGAGCCTCGGCCATGTATCGGACGTACCCAGAGTCATCCCTCGCTCTGCGTGTTCTGAGGCGGCCGTCGAACCCTTCGGGGGCTAGCCTACGAACCCCTGATCAGTAGTGGGCGCGGAGCCCGAGTGGCCTGAGGAGGCTGTCGAACCCTTCCGAGGGGCCAGCCTTCGAACCTCTGACCAGTAGTGGGCGCGGAGCCCGAGTGCTCTAAGGCGGCTATCGAACCCTTCCGAGGTGCCAGCCTTCGAACCTCTGATCAGTAGGGGGCTCGGAGCCCGCTTTCTTCGCGGAGAAGGATCCCTTTCAGAGTATCCCCTTTCCCGGTCCCTGTAGCAAGAGAGAGAAAGGGGAAGAGGAAAAGGATACAAAATTGAACGACGTGGCGTACCTCTTTTGACGCGGTCATTATGGCGGAGGTGAAGCGTCGCCCGCTTCGCCTGCCAAAGGTGTCGCCTGCCCTGCCGCAGAGTTAACGCGACGGGACGAGTGGTCGGCGGGGCAGCCGTTGTGCATGCGCGAGCCATTCGAGGAACGGAACACGGGCGCGTCGTCTTCATGCCATGGGAGAGGGTTCTCTCGCTGTCCCAGGAGGGGACGTGAGCCTGCAGATGACTTGATCGCTGCTTCCGCCCGCCTGCCGCCGCCATTACTGCCGGCCCACTTTTGGCCATATCGACCGTCGCGCCTTCTCCCGCGGCGGACTGACCCATGGCCGATGTGCCTGGTTGGCACTGTTGGGCCATGCGCAGGGTTGCCTCGAGTCGCGGCACCGGTTCCGCAGTCGAGAAGGTGCGGTACTGGCGCAAGTGGCGGTGCAGTTTCTCGCACGTAGTAACCGGCGATCCGGTTACATGACGTGTGGGCCTGGGCCTCCATGCTGGACGCGTTGAAGTCAAAAGGGTGCGTCCCCTTGGTGCGGTTGCATGCCGCCTGCATGGCGGTCCGCCCTTTCACCCGCTGGTTTAGGCGAAGATGGAGGAGTGCTCGTAACCGCTGGGCAGTTACACGCTCCGCGCATGGCGGTTTGGCTTGTTCTATCCTGGGCCAGCTTGCATGACGCGTGGGACCCAGCCCTCGTGTCGCAGGGGGAGGACCTTGGAGCGTGTTGGTGAAGACTCAGTCCGCGACGGCTGAGGACGCAAGTGGGGAGAGTCGCCTTTAAAAAGGGGGCAACCCCCTTGGATGGCAGCCATGCCTTCGCACTCCCCTCATGCATCGCGTCCTTCCACCTTCCGAGCCCCCGGATGGGGAGCGCCCGCGTTGCTTTCGTCTTGCTGTCATTGGAGGAACGCAACTTCGCGGAAGTTGGTACCTTTCAGCCATCGCTTGGCTTCAAGGATTTTCATCAGGCAGCCCGGCTGCATCCCCTTGCCGATGGTCACCCAAGACGGTGACCACCAGTTTGATGGTGGGGAGAAGCAAGCCGGGCTGCGGCCTCTGCCCCGCCCTCAGCTTCAAGGATCTTCATCATCCTTGCTGGGGCGGAGGGCGAGCTGAGCCGGAGCCTGCCTTTGTGTGGGCCGGCGTCCTGCTTCTTCCTCCAGCTTCTGGGGGTGGAAACCATCCTCCAGCTCTGCGGAGGAGGCGCCCTCCAGCCATGCCGGGGAAGGCAAACTGTTGCTGCCCAGCGAGGGTGCAACATTCCGTCCTTTGTCCGGGCGACGGTGGCCAGCCGCACCGGGGGGTCTCCCAACACGTCGTACGCCGCGAGGGCGGTACTCGTGTTCTGGGATGGTCCCATTCTCGTTTTTGTGGCGAGGACGAGAGTGAGGACCTGCCGGTGCGCTTTGGGGTGGCTGGCACCCGCTGGTGCGGTGTTGGTGGGCAGGTGGACGTCACCGTCGGTGCTGAGGTGGTGACAGCTGGAGAAAGCTTCTCCGCCGACGAAACCGTCAGCACCACCCGTGGACCGACCTCCGGCTCTTTGGCTTTAATGTCTTATTCTCGTCCCCCGCGAGGGGACGCGAACGAGAGCATTCCGGCGGCAATGTCCGTCCTGCGACCATCGCTGCTGCTGCAGAGGTCGCTGGCGAGTCGCCCGGAGTTCGTCGTCCCACAGGCTCTCCGATGTGGAGGTTGTTCATACCCGCGGGAGTGGAACCGGAGTTCCGTTTGTAATGGCACCTTGAGTGCCGGTGTCTGTTAATTGTGGCTGTTGGGGCCTGAACATCTATGTATTTTGGCGTAAAGCCGTGTTTTTCCTCATTTCGAGCACTAGGACTCGCCTGTCGGCTAGCCGAACCGCTTAACCAAGTGTAAGTTGCCCTGCGCGGAAGGTGACGAGTGAGGTATCCGTATCCCGGAGGCGTAGGAGTCCCTCGGTTCGATCGGCCTTGCCGCCCGAGGCTTCTCCTGCTCAGTTAAAGAAACCTTCGACCGCTCTGCGATGAGCCGGAGCCGGAGGCTACGGTGTCAGCACGGACAGAGGCGGAGTTGGCTCGAAAAGAAGCTTCATTGGCCGGAGCCTAGCCGGGCCGTCCACTAGCGGGACCAACGCCGGAGTCGGGTTGCCGAGGCCATGAGCCGGGCTGATGTCCTCGGGGGACAGCTGGCTGAAGCTACGGAGCGGTCGGTCGAGCCGTTTGCTCGGGCCGGGTTCCTAGAGGAGACCCCGGCGATGATGGCCCAGGCGCGGTGCCGACATCTCCCTTCGAGGTGGAGATCCTCCGACCGTGTTGCCGTTCGAGGTCGGGTCGGATTCCGCCGAAGGTGGAGTTGACGCCGAGGGTGCTACTGGTCCCCCTATTGATGTCTGAACCTGCAGGAACAGTTTATCTGTAGTGTGGGTATGTTTTTTGTGGCCACCGAGGCCCAAACATACCGTCGTCGTGTTGTAAAGCTGTGTTTCTTTTCCCTTTGTTTCGAGTATCAGGACTTATTTGTCGGTAACAGAATTGTTTATCCGAGCGAGAGTTACTTTTCACGGAAGGTGATGAGTGAGGTATCCGTATCCCGGAGGCGTAGGAGTTCCTCGGCTCGATCGGCCTTGACCCTTACGTGTACTCTTACTCATCCGTAGGATTCTGTTATCGATATAGTCGAGAAGGCACGAAAAATCGTTTCGGCAGAAAAGTTTTCAAGCGTTAAGACTTGTTCGGCCAGTGGAATCGCTTATCCGAGCGTGAGTTACTTATCGCGGAAGGTGATGAGTGAGGTATCCGTATCTCGGAGGCGTAGGAGTCCCTCGGCTCGGTCGGCCTTGCCGCTTACGTGTACTCCGTCATTTTCAGGATCCCACTATTGAAGTAGTCGAAAAGAAAGAAAGATGTTCTGGCAGAAAGACTTTTTCCGAGGAAAATTTTGACGCAGAGGGGGTTCCCCCCTTCTAGCCCCCGAGGGAGGGTCGGGCTTTGCCGAGGCAAGGCTGACCCTTCCTTGATGGTTAGACTTTATTTGCGTATGTAAACGAGGTATATGAAAGTCGAGAAAACATCTTAAGGGTAGAAGCGACGTAGTTGTCGGATGTTCCAAGCATTGCTATAGACCTCGCCTTGACTGTTGGCCAGTTTGTATGTTCCGGGCTTCAAAATCTTGGCGATGATGAATGGACCTTCCCAGGGAGGCATGAGCACGGAGAAAGTCGACGAGCACTGCTTCCTATTTGGGGTCGAGCTCGGAGCCGATCCGGACTTGCTTGGAGGTGTCGTTGCTGGGGTCAAGAGGGACAGACTTAACCGTCTCAGCTAGCTCGAAGTTGCTGGTGTGGCGCTTCGCATCTGGCGCCTCCTTGGAAAGGCTCTCCAGGTCGGCGATGAGGGCCTCGGATTTGGCGAGGGCCTCGGCGTACTCCACGCACTCCACATCGCATTCGTACGCGTGTCGGTACATGGAGCCGACGGTGATGACCCCGTTGGGGCCCGACATCTTGAGCTTGAGGTAGGTGTAGTTGGGGACGGCCATGAACTTGGCGTAGCATGGTCTCCCCAACACTGCGTGGTAGGTTCCTCGGAACCCGACCACCTCGAACGTGAGGGTTTCCTTTCGAAAGTTGGAGGGAGTCCCGAAGCAGACAAGCAGATCGAGTTGCCCAAGGGGTTGGACGCGTTTCCCGGGGATGATCCCGTGAAAAGGCGTCACGCCGGCCCGGATCGAGGACAGATCGATCTGCAGGAGCCCGAGGGTCTCGACGTAGATGATGTTGAGGCTGCTGCCTCCGTCCATGAGGACCTTGGTAAGCCTGACGTTGCCGATGACGGGATCGACAACGAGCGGGTACTTCCCCGGGCTCGGCACGCGGTCGGGGTGGTCGCCTTGGTCGAAGGTGATGGGCTTGTCGGACCAGTCTAGGTAGACTGGCACCGCCACCTTCACCGAGCAGATCTCCCGGCGCTCTTGCTTGCGGTGCCGAGCCGAGGCGTTCGCCACTTGCCCACCGTAGATCATGAAGCAGTCAAGGACCTCGGGGAACTCTTCTGCCTTGTGGCCCTCCTTCTTGTCGTTGTCGTGGGCTCTGCCACCTTCCGTCGGGGGCCCGGCCTTGTGGAAGTAGCGCCGAAGCATGACGCACTCCTCAAGGGTGTGCTTGACGGGACCCTGATGATAGGGGCACGACTCCTTGAGCATCTTGTCGAACATGTTGGCGCCTGCAGGAGGCTTTCGAGGGTTCCTGTGCTCGGCGGCGGCGACAAGGTCTGCGTTGGCGGCGTCGCGTTTCGCTTGCGACTTCTTCTTGCCCTTCTTCTTGGTGTCGTGCTGAGCGGACGCCTCGGGGACATCTTCCGGCTGGCGCCCCTGGGGCTGCTTGTCCTTCCGGAAGATGGCCTCGACCGCCTCCTGACCAGAGGCGAACTTGGTGGCGATGTCCATCAGCTCGCTCGCCCTGGTGGGAGTCTTATGACCCAACTTGCTCACCAGGTCGCGGCAAGTGGTGCCAGCGAGGAACGCGCCGATGACATCCGAGTCGGTGATGTTGGGCAGCTCGGTGCGCTGCTTCGAAAATCGTCGGATGTAGTCCCAGAGGGATTATCCCGCCTGCTGGCAGCAGCTTCAGAGATCCTAGGAGTTCCCAGGGCGCACGTATGTGCCCTGGAAGTTGCCGGCGAAAGCTTTGACCAGGTCGTCCCAGTTGGAGATCTGCGTAGGAGGCAGATGCTCCAGCCAGGCTCGGGCGGCGTCGGAGAGGAACAGGGGGAGGTTGCAGATGATGAGGTTGTCATCGTCCATTCCACCCAGCTGGCAGGCCACAGTCCTCGTCGCCGAGGCTGTGGCCATCATCGGAGCAATCGGAGAGGCAGTAGTCACATGCGGTCATGAAGTCTCGCATGGCACTGGGGTTATCGAGCCCGGAGAAATCCCAACCAGAGTCGGGCTCGTCATCTTCCTCAGAACCCGGGGGCCCGTAGGTCGAGACGGACGTCAGCCGGTCCCAGGTTGACCACATATGATACCCCGGAAGGTTCGGATATGCCTTTATGAAAGCGTCCACCGAAGCGGGGTCGCTTGGTGGGTCGAAGCTGAATCTAAAAGGCACAGGATGAAAAACGGACAATACCTCTTGATCGACGGATGGTGACGAAGTCGCGTCAGGGACGGACTGCACCGTCATCTCAGGTACGAGGCTAACGCCCAACAAGTCCTTCGCGAGCGTGCTGGCGTCGTCCGTCTGCTTGGGGTTGGCGTGTTGCGGGGAAATGACGCTCGTCTTCGTCTCAGACGCGAGGTCAACGCCCGACGTGTCCCCCGCTGGGGCGCTGGCACCGTTGACTCGCTCGACAGCCGACGAGGTGCCGCCTCCTGCTTGGCCATGTCTGCCCCGCCTCCTCCTCCGTCGGCGGGGAAGGTGACGGGACAGACCCGGATGTTGCTCTTCCGCCACGCGGGGAAGACGTCGTCGATTCCGCCGCCGGCAGGCGGGCTGACGGCTGCTATTGTCGTTGTCGCACGACAGAGGAAGGAGTATCATGTCGTAGCTGCCGTCGAGGGACATGAACTCGAGACTCCCGAAACGGAGCATCGTCCCGGGTTGGAGAGGTTGCTGGAGACTACCCATCTGGTGCTTGACGGGAAGCTGTTCGTCAACACGCAGCAGGCCCCTACCTGGCGCGCCAACTGTCGGCGTTTCGACCCCGGGGGGTCCCTGGACCGACGAGTAAATTGTCGCTGCGTGTCCCAGCCCAGATGGGTCGGCGCGAGATGGAACACAAGGGGGAAAACAGTAAGGGGAAACCACGACCTCGCGTTGTCCTGCGCCCAGGACGGATGCGCTTGCAGTAGGGGGTTACAAGCGTTCGCGAGGGAGAGAGAGCGCGAGCCTTGTGCGTCGACCCGTTCTCCCGCGCGGCCACCTTCTCGTACGAGAGCCCTAGACCTTCCTTTTATAGATGTAAGGAGAGGGCCCAGGTGTACAATGGGGGGTGTAGCAATGTGCTAACGTGTCTAGCAACGGGGCGCCAGAGCCCTATGTACATGCCGTCGTGGCTGTCGGAGAGGTGTTGCTGCCCTGTCCATGTCATGTCGTGGCCGTCGGAGGAGCGCTTGAGCCCTGTGGAAGCATAGCTGTCGGGGTTGTCGGATCCTTGCTGACGTCTCCTTGCTTCCGTAAGGGGCTGAGAACCGCCGTCGTCATGGAGCACGCGGGGTGCCATCATTACCTGTTTTACCGGGGCGAGCCAGATGGGACGCCGGTCTTGTTCCCCGTAGCCTGAGCTAGCTAGGGGTAGGGTAATGATGGGCCCCCCTGTGACGTGGTCGGTCCGAGCCCGAGGTCGGGCGAGGCGGTGACTCCTCCGAGGTCGAGGCTGAGTCCGAGCCCTGGGGTCGGGCGAGGCGGAGACCGTCTTCCGGAGTCGAGGCTGAGTCCGAGCCCTGGGGTCGGGCGAGGCGGAGACCGTCTTCCGAGGTCGAGGTGGAGTCCGAGCCCTAGGGTCGGGCGAGGCGGAGACCGTCTTCCGAGGTCGAGGCTGAGTCCGAGCCCTGTAGTCGGGCGAGGCGGAGACCGTCTTCCGGAGTCGAGGCTGGGTCCGAGCCCTGGGGTCGGGCGAGGCCGAGTCCGTCTTCCGAGGTCGAGGCTGAGTCCGAGCCCTGGGGTCGGGCGAGGCGGAGACCGTCTTCCGAGGCCGAGACGGGGGCCGAGCCCTGGGGTCGGGCAAGGCGGAGCTTCCTATGGCACCCAAGGCTGGACTTAGCTGCTGTCGGCCTCACTCTGGCGAGTGGCACAGCAGTCGGAGCAGGGCAGGCGACGATGTTTTCCAGTCAGGTCAATCAGTGGAGCAGCGAAGTGACTGCGGTCACTTTGGCCTTGTCGACTGAGGAGTGTGCGTCAGGATAAGGTGTCAGGCGATCCTTGCATTGAATGCTCCTGCGATACAGTCGGTTGGCGCGGCGATCTGGCCAAGGTTGCTTCTCCGCGAAGCCTGCCCGAGCTAGGCCTCGGGCGAGTCGAAGGTGCGCCCGTTGCTTGAGGAGACCCTCGGGCGAGGCGTGAATCTGCCTTGGTCTACTGTTCCTGCCCGAGGCTGGGCTCGGGCGAGACGAGATCGTGTCCCTTGAGTGGACGAAGCCTTGACCGGAATCGTGCCCATCAGGCCTTTGCAGCTTTGTGCTAATGGGAGTTACCAGCTGAGATTAGGAGTCTTGAGGGTACCCCTAATTATGGTCCCCGACAATTCTAGAATTTGAAAAGCTAAAATTTGACTTTGACTAAGCTAGTGCTTTTGGCAAACCAAATCCCTCAGCCAAATAGCTTCATGGTCTAGACGTAGAGGAGTATACTCTTGTAACACCCCAAAATTCCATCCTCGGAATTTGGAGAATTATCTAGAGATTTAAAATTTTAAAAATGTCTTAGCAATCAAGGTTATGCATATGGAACAATTTTAAAGATAAATATTAAAAATTTTGGATATTATCTTAAAGAGATAATGTGCTAAATATTTTTTACATGAATTATTCTCATGGGTTATATAAGAGTTCAGCTAGTTTTTGGGAAAAAGGTTTATTTTGATTTTGGTTCTCTTATCTGAATTATACATTCGAAATTAATCTCTTAGAACCAGAAAAGTGTTAAATAAATATTCTATTTTGCACATCATGCTGGATTTCTATTTGTGCATTTAACTTTTGCTTACATTCAAAATCGGATTTGAATTTGGATCCGAAATAAAAAAGGAAAACAGAAATTAGAAAGAAAAAAAAAAAGGAAAAACCCACTCATGGCCTGCTCCTCCAATCCGGCCCACTCCCACCGACCCAAGACGCGTCAGCCCACTCTCAGGCAGGCACCTTCATGGGCGACGTACTCTGGAGTGCCAATAACCGGTGAGAGACCATCCTATCAAGTCCCTTTGCTCTCTAGAACATGTAGCACCCCACAGTTTATTACTTAGCGTGCCAGCATGTTGTTAATTGTTCACCGAAATTATTCCTCTATCGTCGAGCCGCATCATCGCATGGGCCCGATTCCCCGTGCCGTCATACTCGGTGGGGATCTTTGTCAATGATTCGCCTCGACCTGCTCTCTGCATAGCGTGATGTGGAATGCAGTTTGGATCACCAGGGGGCCGGACCACCTGACTCCGGGGTGAGCGACCGCTTGCGCCACCGCTGGGTGATTGGAGTTGGGAAGATGGGTGTCGACCGTTGATCTTACAATGAATGGTCGTGATCATAATAACACGTACCCTTTCGCTCATTGGATCGGTGTTGTTGATCCGTGATCCAACAGCTGTTATACGTGCAACGACATTTTGAATGGGGAACGTCGGATATAGATCGAACGACTCTAGGCGCACACCGGTTCAGCCATATAGATCTAATCATGACCCTTTATACCAGATCGGACGGCTCACGTTCGCCGATACTCCTTCGGCCTCCCACATTTGCTAAAGAGACCCCGAGAAATACACTAATCAACCCGGAATCCATGATCTGTGTAAAATAATTATGTTAAGGTCCCTAGTATTTACAATCAAGCCTGTGGAATCTATTTTTAATATTAAAATACCCTAAAATTTATTTAGCCCATAACTTTTGCATCATAACTCCAATTTTAATGATTCTTCAACCTACAATCTCATAGCGACGCGTAGAATATTATTGGGTGGTTTGTTTCCATCTTTGGTGTAATGCTATTTTTATTCATTGTTTGCCTATATGTAAGTTGGGAACATATCTGATGCAAACCAACCGTCTGTACAACCGTATAAATTTTTAATCTAGGCCACATGATGTTGATCAAGAGGGCGCGCGGGGGAGTGAGAGGGATTATTTGCAAAAGTATGATTAGTAGCGGGCAATTAAGTGCAAAATTATCCATTTCTGCGCGTCCACTTGGATCAACATCATGTGACCCAGATTAGAAGTTTGCATGGAAGGGTTGGTTTGTACCGGGTATCTTCTCATGTATGTTTTTCAAATATGGTAATAGTAGTCCTTGACTCTTTTTCACCATATTAGTGCTTCACGTGAAAAAAATCACAAGGCCCTCTTATTATATACACTTTGAAGATAGATTAGTTAACGCTCCCAATCAATTTTGGGTCATCCTATCGTTGGAGACAGACTATTAAAAGAGATGTTTCTCCAGCACGGCCGCACCTACCGGTCCAAGTCCCACATGCACTGCTCGGATTTGCTTCCTCTACTACCTGCATAGAAGGTGACTGGCATTGCTTCCTCTACCTACAAAGAAGGTGACCGGCCGGCATTGCTAGCACATGCACAGCTGCGATGTGGGTTTGACGATATTATGGTAGCCCCTAGCCGGGTCAGGCCTGGGCGATCAGCTAGTTGAGCTGCTGATCCCAAGAATGCAGCAGCAGCAGGAGGAGGAGGCTGCGGGAGGAGCTGGCCTGCAGCTGCAGACGAGAGGGAAGGAGGAGGACGAGGAGGAGCCAGTGCTGGCCACGTGGGACTGCGGCAGCCCGCTGTACGACTCCTTTGAGGTCGCGTCGCTGCACTACGTCCTAGAGAAGCACACAATGATCCTGCCGTTCCCCGACGCCGCCGCGGGGTCCCGATCGCGGCGGCGTACACAGCAGCGTCGGCATCATCGTGGTGGCCACCGCGCCGCCATGGCGCCCGACGTGGCCAAGACCGGCAACCGCCGCGTGGGTGCAGGCGCGGCGAGGAGAACATGGGGGTGGTGGGGCAGCAAGGCCGCGGCAGCTATATTCAGGGCTGTTACGTGTGCTGGAGGAGCGAGGTTATAGAGTGACTACTCTGTATAGGTACTGCAATACTCCGTGCTTTCACATATCTCAAAGCTAGCTATTAGTACCACGAACGTACTATCAGTAATCTGGATTTGAATGAACAATTGTGTTAGCCTATTGTAATTATGGTATGTATAATTATAGTAGGCAACCCTTAATTTGTGCGGTTGGCATGTGAGCCACCCCTAACCAGTATATGTTTACGCACAGTGTGTCGGAATGAAATCAATTATTCCCACAATCACACTCTTTCATGGTATCAAACGCGGTTCCAATCCGCTTCTCTTCCGCAACTCGAGCGCTGCCGCCGATCTAATCACCACCCGCGCCTGCCTCCTACGCCGGGCACGCCGTGATCCCCTCGCCGGCGCTTACCTCCAATCGTCCACATCTCGTACTGCTCCATCTCGGATCGCCGAGTGTGGCCATTGGTCTCCTGTTCACTTGGCCTCAAGCGCCGCCGCCGATCTAATCGCCGTCCGCGCCTGCCTCCTACGCCTGGCACGCCGTGATCCCCTCGCCAGCGCTTACCTCCAATCGCCCACATCTCGTACTGCTCCATCTCGGATCGTCGAGTGTGCTAGTCAGTCTCCTGTTCGCTTGCCCCGTGCTGGTATGTCATCGGGTGCGGACACCGACCACCCCGTCATTGACATTCGTCCACGGGCGCGAATGCTTCTCGCTCCATGACCGACGACGACACTGCAGTCGCCGCACACCGGGCCAAGGAGGCACACCTACACGCGGCATGTTCCTCACCGTCCTCGGCAAGAATGCCCTCACCCGCCACGTCCTCGACGCTACCAGACACAGCTGCTTTGTCGAGTGCTTCAGGCACTCGGCAAAGCCTGGAAAACACTCGACAAAGCCTCCTTTGCCAAGTGTATTTCTATGCCGAGTGTTCCGCCCTCGGCAAATGAGGTATGTGCCAAGAGTCTTAGTTCGCCGAAAGTGTCACTCGGCAAAGAAAGCTTTGTTGAGTGCCCAATAAATTGCACTCTTCAAAGCGCCGAGCACTCGGCAAAGAGCCGGATTCCGGTAGTGCAAGGATGAGGTGTTCCTTGCCTGCCCCGCGTGGATCCAGGCAGACTGCCGCATCCTCATGTGGATCTACGACACCATCTCCAGCGACCTGCAGCAGTCGTTGATGATGCACCGCAACACATGGTGCTACCTCGAGGATGAATTCCTCGGACAGGAGTCCCGTGCTCTGACGTAGTTTCGTACATTTCGTCAAGAGGCCCTGAGCATCACCGACTACTGTCGATGCCTTGAGTCCATGGTTGCCTCCCTCGCCCCATTGGCGACCGACAGATGGTACTCACACTCCTCCGCGGCCTTAGTGGCATGTTTCGCCATATGGTGGCCATCCTCAAGATGCACAGTTCGTTCCCAACATTTGCTGAGGAGGAGATGCTAGCAACATGGAGGACTTTGAGGATTTTCAGGACTACGATGAGTTCTAGTTATCTTAGTGGCAAACCCCCAGTCAGCTGCCTGTGAAGGCCTTATCTACTACGTTTCGTATTTCGCACTTTGATAATGTTAAATGACTATGTTATAGACACTGTGGATGTTTTGGACATCTTGATGTAATAAAGTACATTTCAGCTATTTACTTTGAGCAATGTTTGATGATGTCCAATTATGTAATCACTGTTTACATGAGTTTCTGATCCTGGCATGTACATGGTTCGCATTCGGTTTGCCTTCCAAAACTGGGTGTGACATAAGTGGTATCAAAGCTTTGCTGACTGTAGGACCGCTAACCTAGACTAGAATGGTCGCCCTAAGGACTATAGACCTCTACTCTTACCTTGACCTTTAGTGTCATTTCAAATGTTGGCCATCTTGACCAATTCTATGTTATTACTCATCTTACAAATTTTTTTTCTCACTTTGCTTTCTATTTACTTGCTGGTCACATAGTTCTACTCTCACTCTTGTGCTTACGATGTCTTTTGTAGATGGCTCGTATTAGATGCACTGCACGTAAGTCAGTGATCCCCTTTTTGCCCCTCGCCTGGTGGAGCGCCCACTACACAGCACGATGACAGGTCAGTCTAACCACCTAGAGAGACTGCATCGTCGCCTGCACGAGGAGCAAGAGCGCCGATGCCAGGAGCAGGAGCAGCATGACTCTTCCCCCTCGCCTCAGCAGGAGGCAGAGTCTGGGAGGCAGCCTTCCCCTGCACCTCAGCCAGAGATGCCCTGTGCACCACCACAGGGCATCCTGGCTGTTGGACGAGACCATGATGGAGACGACAACGATGACGCCGGTGGCAGTTCGAGCCACGACATGGATCTCTCGGAGGAGTAGGAGGCGGAGGGATGGATCGCTAGACCCATCACTCAGGACGTTGCTCGCGGGTGTCACTTCCACAACGCTCTCGACACCTTGCTGCGTCGGGCCTTTGACCGACACACTTGGTCTATTGAGTATCGTTGTGTAGTCTACCAGCATCATCGCGGGTTATACCCGGACGAGTCGGAAGCTACTTGCTTGGTGCGCCATCCGGACGATGATCTCCGGGGTGCAGAGGCCTTCTCAGAGCATTATTCTATCATTGAGAGGGATACTGCCGAGACAACCATGCAAGATGCTGCACGACATGCACTTTCGCAGTATTGCTCGTTGTTCAGCGAGGTAGCTGATGGCCTCGAACTGAAGTACTACCCTCACCGTTTGACCGGCAGTGCTGGAGGTGTGATTGTCTCGCTCGTTGGTGAGGGTAATCCCAGGCTGAACAATATGGTCAACCTGGTCACCGTGCTCAACACCGAGCTCGACCACTCCCTTAACGAGTTGGGCAAGGTTCGGGCGAAGGTTGCAGAATTGCGTGCTGAGCGCGCAACGCGCCACTATCAGGATGGTGGTTCTCCCGCTCCTGTCAGGATTCAACACCCTTACCGCTCGCCGCCCCGTGGTCGATTTGATTACGGCACCCCCTGACTGCAGGACCCAGATAGATTTGGAGCCATAGATCGACAGAGTCGGAGTCTATAATAATGCTTAATTCAGTGTCTCAGTCTTAGTTAGAGTTAGCTTGCTTATCATATGTTTTGATGCTTGTCATGATGAACTCGTAATGAAGTTAGATCTTTGTAATGATTGCCACTAAGGTGTGGGCATCCCCTGCAACTTGGTGTAGTTATTAATAAAGTTAGTTATTTAGTTGGGCAATCCCTTTATTTCCACTTTCCTCTTTATCTGAGAAGCTGTGTTTGAGAGTCAGTGAAGATGACCAATTGTTCAGTGCTATGAAGATTTCCATATATCTTTTCTTATGCTGAAAGACTGTAGAGTCAGATCTGATGTGTGTGTGCTTTCTACAGATGTTTGAGAACAGGTGCAGAGGTGGAAGGCGTGTTCAACAGGAGCAGCAGGCACCCCAGGAGGAGGTAGCTCAGCAGCAGTTGCCAGCCCCACTCCCGATGACTATTGAGCAGATGTTCCTGATGCAAACCCAAGCAGTCCAAGTGATTGGTCAGACTTTAGCAGCAATGCAGCAGGTGCAGCAGCAACCCCCACCTCAACCCCAAGTGCAAGTTCAGATGCCACAGGTGCCTAGAGACAAGCAGGCATAATTCATGAGGGGCCATCCTTGTCTTTGCCCATTCTGCTGATCCCATGGATGCCGAAGATTGGCTGCGTACTATGGAGCATGAGTTGCACACTTCTTAGTGCAACGACTGCGAGAAGGTTCTGTATGGTCCCCATCTGCTAAGGGGAGCAGCACAGTCTTGGTGGGAGTCTTATCTCGCCACTCATGTCGACCCTGAAGCCATCACCTGGGAGGAATTCAGGGATAATTTCCATCGTTACCATGTCCCTGAAGGACTGATGATAGTAAGGAAGGAGGAATTTCTAGCACTGAAGCAAGGCCCCATGTCTGTCAGTGAGTATAGAGACAAGTTTCTGCATTTGTCACATTATGCGCCAGAAGATGTCAATATATATGCTAAGAGGCAGTACCGTTTTCTGAAAGGTTTAGTTGACCCCTTCACTACTAGCTGATGAACCACACTTTCCCTACCTTCCAACATTTGATCGATAGAGCAATAATGACTGAAAGGAAGCATCGAGAGATGGAGGACAGAAAACACAAAATTGGTGGATCTCAGGCCTGGAGTGGCTGTCGTCCCTGCTACTCAGGCAACCCACCTCATCAGTTCAAGCAAGGTCACCCTCAAGGTCACCAACACCAATAGCAGTACCAGAGGCAGTTCCCTCAGCAGCAGCAACAGTACCGTCAGAACAACCAGCAAGGAGGAAATCAGTACCAACGCCAAAACAACCAGGCACCTCGCCTCCTTGCCCCAGCAACCAACCAAAACAACCAAGCAACTCCAGTGCAAGGAGGAGGTCGCACATGTTTTTGCTATGGGGAACAAGGTCACTGGGCGGATCATTGTCCAAAGAAGGCAACTCAGCAGTCGCCAGCTTTCAACACCTCAGCAAGACAAGGAGCACCATAGCAAGCACCAAGAGGCCGTGGCTAAGCCTACAACCGTGGAAAGATGAACCACTTAGAGGCCAAAGCAATGCATGATGCTCTGGACATGGCAGTAGGTATGTTTCCAGTCGAATCCTATCCAGCAAAAGTACTGTTTGATACTGGTGCCACACATTCTTTTGTTTATACATCATGGGTAGAAGCACATAACATCCCCGTAGAACCAATGCTTCCACCTTTAAGAGTTAATTCAGTTGGGGGAAAAGTTCAGTCCGATAAGATGTGTCCGAATCTAAGGATTCAAATAAGGGGTAGACTTCCCCGCTAACCTAGTGGTAATGGGTACTCAAGGGTTAAATGTCATCCTAGGGATGAATTGGTTGTACTGAAACCAAGCCACTGTCAGTTGTGACAAGAGGACAGTCAAGTTAGTGTCCCCATCCGGAAAGGAAGTAGTAACTGAGTTGTACATGCCTGAACTAGAAAGAGCATGTCACTATTTGTCGATAGATGGCAAGGAGGCCAACCTGATTGAGGATATTAGAATTGTGTCAGAGTTCCCCGACGTGTTCCTTGAGGAGTTACCAGGCTTGCCACTCGAGCGTAAAGTTGAGTTTGCCATAGAGCTTATCCCAGACACCGCCCCTATTTCCAAGAGAGCCTATCGAGTGTCCGGACCAAAATTGGTGGAACTCAAGAAGCAGATTGATGAATTGTTAGAGAAAGGCTACATCAGATCAAGTACCTCACCTTGGGCAGCCGCAGTGTTATTTATGGAGAAGAAGGATGGTACAAAGAGGATGTGCATTGATTACAAATCTTTGAATGAAGTCACTGTCAAGAACAAGTACCCTCTGCCAGGAATTGAAGATCTATTCGATCAGTTGAGAGGAGCCAATGTGTTCTCAAAGATAAGACCTAAGGTCAGGTTACCATCAGCTCAGGATCTGACCCTTGGATATACCGAAGACAACGTTCATCACCAAGTATGGACTATATGAGTTCACTGTCATGTCATTCAGTTTGATGAATGCGCCAGCTTATTTCATGTACTTGATGAACAACGTGTTCATGGACTATCTCGACAAGTTCGTAGTGTTGTTCATTGATGATATCCTCATATATTCTCAGAATGAGAAAGAGCATGAGGAGTACTTGAGGAAAGTACTACAAAGGCTACGAGATTGTTAGTTGTATGCCAAGTTGAGCAAGTGCAAATTCTGGACTGCCTTGACTGTATGCGTCTTCGGCATTACTATCGGCTCTTCAGCGCTTTGTGTAATCGAAGCAGACTATGTTGCTTTGGCTGCTGGAGTGGACCCTGCGCCAAATTCAGGTACCACGGTCGGATCAATGTAACGCGGCCATTGGGTCAGAACCTTCACCTTTTTGCTCTTCGGCATAGGCTCAGTTGGGGTGACCGAAGCAGCAATCTTCCTCTTTTTCTCCTGTCCTCGCAGTGGGTAGCGGTAATCGGGGTATATGAAGCCAATCGCATCAAAAACTCTGTTCAGTCTTTTCTTCCCCCGACCTCCGAAGGCTGCGGACAGTGCATTATCTTCGGCCTTGGAGTAAGCTCCAAGCAATTCATCGCTGGTAGCTTCAATACACTTCAGCCAATCGTCATTTGGCTCATCAAACTTCTCCCTAAATATGAAGGTATATTTCAGTCGGACCAGACCACCATCACTAGAATCAGTGGCGGTCTCCTTTGGCATCTCCCAGCTTTCCACAGGCGGCCATACCCTGAAGGCTATATGTTCTTGAATCAAATCTCTTGTGCCAATGAAGGAGCAAACAGTGTTGAAAGCCCTCTGACACGCTTCGACAGTGTCATCAATTTCCACTTTAGGCCTTCGGAGGCCAAAGCGGGACCAGATAGGGCGCATGATGATTTCTTTAATGTCTTCCCTTGCCTTTAAATCATTCTTCACATAAAACCACTGTAATACTCAAAATTGGGTACAAGAAATACATGGTGATTTCCTTATTTTAAGTGCCTTATTTGCATCATGAAAAGAGCACATATAAAATGAAGAGTGATTAAATCAAACCAAAGACACTAAGATAAAAGAAAGTGCATCTCGTTGGAGTTTTATTGTTTGTGCATTAAATAAAATAATAATAAAAAAATAATAATTCTAAAGGTTGAATTGATCCCTAAATTAAAATTTAGGGTTTTGGAAAGGAGAAGAAGGAAAAATGATATGAAAAATATAAATAATATATATAAATAAATATATCCAGAATTAATACCCCTAAATCCACAAACATAAGTTGTAGTGATGAACTTAAATTTGAATTCAAATTTGGATTTGAAAATAGAGAAAAAGGAAAAAGGAATAGAAAATAAAAAGAAAAAGAGAAGGGAACTCACCTGGGCCGACTATACCTAATTCGGCCCAATTGGCTTCATCTCGCGCGCGGCCCAACTAACATTTTCACCGTCAAACGACCGCGTGCGCTGGCAATCCGGCCCCACAGGTCGGCCGGTGTTCTTCTTGTCATGTTCGCTGGCGTGTGGACCGGACCCGCCAGCTCCGCTCCCCGCGTTCCCCGACTCCGCGGCGTCGCTGGTGAAAGGGAATTAGGCTTACACCTAGTTCCTAAATAGTTTTGGTGGTTGAATCGCCCAACACAAACAATTGGACTAACTAGTTTGCTCTAGATTATATGTTTTACAGGTGCCAAAAGTTCATCTATAACTATGCTAAATCGACTGTCCGGAATACCGTAGATTATTCCGGACAGGAGAAGCTTTTTGGAAAAACAGGCCAAGCGCGGACCGTCCGGGCCCTTGCGGCGGACCGTCCGCAACACTAGAATGACTCTCGGACAGAACCAATGCAAAAATACAAGTTTCCATTACGGACTGTCCGAAGGAAAAGCAAAGACCGTCCGAGCCCTCGCGCGGACCGTCCGGCCTTAGGCGCGGACCGTCCGGTCGGTAAGAAACCGAAAAACCCGAAGGTAACGGGTTCGGAGAAATGAATTATAGGGGGCCTCGCGGACCGTCCGGGGTGCACGACCGGACCGTCCGCGACTGGCTCTGTCTGACATCTGACGACGCATTAAATGCAATATAGCCGTTGATATAGCCGTTACTGCTGACCGTTGCATTTTCAGCCGTTGATCTACAGGGGCGGACCGTCCGCACCAGGAGGGCGGACCGTCCGCGCTCGGCAGAATGGCCCAACGGCTAGGAAGTGGTTGGTGGCTATAAATACAACCCCAACCACCTCCATTCACTTCATCCAAGCATTCCAACCTTCAACATTCAATACAAGAGCTAGCACTCCATTCCAAGACACATTCAAAGCCTCCACCTCTCCAAGTTTCACAATTGAGAAAAGAGATCATTAGTGATTAGTGACTTGAGAGAGGAAGTGATCCGTGTGTTACTTGTCGCTCTTGTTGCTTGGCTTTTTTATCGTGCTTTCTTGATTCCTTCATTGCGATCAAACTCACTTGTAATTGAGGCAAGAGACACCAAACTTGTGGTGGTCCTTGTGGGAACTTTGTGTTCCAAGTGATTAAGAAAAGAAAGCTCACTCGATCCGTGGATCGTTTGAGAGAGGGAAGGGTTGAAAGAGACCCGGCCTTTGTGGCCTCCTCAACGGGGAGTAGGTTTGCAAGAACCGAACCTCGGTAAAACAAATCTTCGTGTCTCACTTGCTTATTCGCTTGGGATTTGTTTTGCGCCCTCTCTCCCGGACTCGTTTCTTTATTACTAACGCTAACCCGGCTTGTAGTTGTGTTTATATTTGTAAATTTCAGTTTCGCCCTATTCACCCCCCCCTCTAGGCGACTTTCAATTGGTATCAGAGCCCGGTGCTTCATTAGAGCCTAACCGCTCGAAGTGATGTCGGGAGATCACGCCAAGAAGGAGATGGAGACCGGCGACGACAAGCCCACTACAAGCCAAGGGAGCACTTCATCTTCATCAGAAGAGTCCCGCACCAAGAGAAGAGAGAAGAAGAAGAAATTCTCCAAGCGGAAGGAGAAAAGATCTTCCTCTTCTCACCATAAGGAGAAGAAGGAAAAATCTTCTCACAAGCCGCATCGGAGTGGGGACAAGCACAAAAGGATGAGGAAGGTGGTCTTCTACGAGACCGACACTTCATCGACCTCCACCTCCGGCTCCGACGCGGCGTCCGTCACTTCTAAACGCCAAGAGCGTAAGAAGTATAGTAAGATCCCCCTACGCTACCCTCGCGTTCCTAAACATACACCTTTACTTTCCGTCCCATTAGGCAAACCACCAACTTTTAATGGTGAAGATTATGCTATGTGGAGTAATTTAATGCAATTTCATCTAATCTCTCTCCACAAAAGATTATGGGATGTTGTTGAGTATGGTGTACAGGTACCATCCGTAGGGGATGAGGACTACGACACGGACGAAGTGGCCCAAATCGAGCACTTCAACTCCCAAGCCACAACCATTCTCCTTGCCTCTTTAAGCAAGGAGGAATACAACAAAATACAAGGGTTGAAGAACGCCAAGGAGATTTGGGACCTACTCAAGACGGCGCATGAGGGTGATGAACTCACCAAGATCACCAAGCGGGAAACGATCGAGGGGGAGCTCGGTCGCTTCCGTCTTCGCCAAGGGGAGGAGCCACAAGACATGTACAACCGGCTCAAGACCTTGGTGAACCAAGTGCGCAACCTCGGGAGCACAAAATGGGATGACCACGAAGTGGTTAAGGTTATTCTGAGAGCCCTTATTTTCCTTAACCCTACTCAAGTACAATTAATTCGTGGCAATCCTAGATATACACAAATGACCCCCGAGGAAGTCATCGGGAATTTTGTTAGTTTTGAATGCATGATTAAGGGCTCCAAGAAGATCAACGAGCTTGATGAGCCTTCCACATCCGAGGCGCAACCCGTGGCCTTCAAGGCAACGGAGGAGAAGAAGGAGGAGTCTACACCAAGTAGACAACCAATTGACGCCTCCAAGCTCGACAACGAGGAGATGGCCCTAATCATCAAAAGCTTCCGGCAAATCCTCAAGCAACGGAAGGGGAAGGACTACAAATCTCGTTCCAAGAAGGTTTGCTACAAATGTGGTAAGCCCGGTCACTTTATTGCTAAATGTCCATTATCAAGTGACAGTGACAGGGACAACGACAAGAGGGGCAAAAGGAAGGAGAAGAAGAAGTACTACAAGAAGAAGGGCGGCGATGCCCATGTTTGTCGGGAGTGGGACTCCGACGAAAGCTCAAGCGACTCCTCCGACGACGAGGACGCCGCCAACATCGCCGTCACCAAAGGCCTCCTCTTCCCCAACGTCGGCCACAAGTGCCTCATGGCCAAGGACGGCAAAAAGAAGGTAAAATCAAAGTCCTCCACTAAATATGAAACATCTAGTGATGAGGATGATAAAAATGAGGAGGATAACTTGCGTATTCTTTTTGCCAACCTTAACATGGAACAAAAAGAAAAATTAAATGAGCTAATTAGTGCTATCCATGAAAAGGACGATCTCTTGGACTCCCAAGAGGACTTCCTAATCAAGGAAAACAAGAAACATGTTAAGGTTAAAAATGCTTATGCTCTAGAAAGAGAAAAATGTGAAAAATTATCTAGTGAGCTAAGCACTTGCCATGAGATTTTAGACAACCTTAGAAATGAAAATGCTAATTTGTTGGCTAAGGTTGATTCTCATGTTTGCATTGATCCTAGAAATGATGATGTTGACTTGCTTGCTAGGATTGATGAATTGAATGCTTCCATCGCTAGCCTTAGAAATGAGAATGAGAAATTAATTGCTAAGGCTAAGGATTTTGATATTTGCAATGCTACTATTTCCGACCTTAGAACTAAAAATGATATGTTGCATGCTAAGGTTGTTGAACTAAAATCTTGCAAACCCTCTACATCTAATGTTGAGCATATTTCCATTTGTATTAGATGTAGAGATATTAATGTTGATGCTATCCATGATCACCTAGCCTTAATTAAAAAACAAAATGATCACATAGCTCAACTAAATGCTAAGATTAGAGAGCATGACTTAGAAAATGAAAAATTTAAATTGGCTAGAAGCATGCTCTATAATGGGAGACGCCCTGGCATCAAGGATGGCATTGGCTTCCAAAGGGGAGACAATGTCAAACTTAATGCCCCACCTAAAAATTTGTCTAACTTTGTTAAGGGCAAGGCTCCCATGCCTCAGGATAACGAGGGTTACATTTTGTACCCTGCCGGTTATCCCGAGAGCAAAATCAGGAGAATTCACTCTAGGAAGTCTCACTCTGGCCCTAACCATGCTTTTATGTATAAGGGTGAGACATCTAGCTCTAGGCAACCAACCCGTGCCAAACTGCCTAGAAAGAAAACTCCTAATGCATCAAATGATCATGCCATTTCATTTAAAACTTTTGATGCATCTTATGTGCTTACTAGCAAATCCGGCAAAGTAGTTGCCAAATTTGTTGGGGGCAAACACAAGGGCTCCAAGACTTGTGTTTGGGTACCCAAAGTTCTTGTATCTAATGCCAAAGGACCCAAAACAGTTTGGGTACCTAAAGTCAAGAACTAAATTTGTTTTGTAGGTTTATGCATCCGGGGGCTCAAGTTGGATACTCGACAGCGGGTGCACAAACCACATGACCGGGGAGAAAAGGATGTTCTCCTCATATGAGAAAAACAAAGATCCCCAACGAGCTATCACATTTGGGGATGGAAATCAAGGGTTGGTCAAAGGTTTGGGTAAAATTGCTATTTCACCTGACCATTCCATTTCCAATGTTTTTCTTGTTGATTCATTAGATTACAACCTGCTTTCTGTTTCCCAATTATGTCAAATGGGCTACAACTGTCTTTTTACTGATATAGGTGTCACTGTCTTTAGAAGAAGTGATGATTCAATAGCATTTAAGGGTGTGTTAGAGGGTCAGCTATACTTAGTAGATTTTGATAGAGCTGAGCTCGACACATGTTTAATTGCTAAGACTAACATGGGTTGGCTCTGGCACCGCCGACTAGCCCATGTTGGGATGAAGAATCTTCATAAGCTTCTAAAGGGAGAGCACATTTTAGGACTAACCAATGTTCATTTTGAGAAAGACAGGATTTGTAGCGCATGCCAAGCAGGGAAGCAAGTTGGCACTCATCATCCACACAAGAACATAATGACGACTGACAGGCCACTGGAGCTCCTACACATGGATCTATTCGGCCCGATCGCTTACATAAGCATCGGCGGGAGTAAGTACTGTCTAGTTATTGTGGATGATTATTCTCGCTTCACTTGGGTATTCTTTTTACAGGAAAAATCTCAAACCCAAGAAACCTTAAGGGGATTCTTGAGACGAGCTCAAAATGAGTTCGGCTTAAGGATCAAGAAAATAAGAAGCGACAATGGGACGGAGTTCAAGAACTCTCAAATTGAAAGCTTCCTTGAGGAGGAGGGCATCAAGCATGAGTTCTCTTCTCCCTACACGCCACAACAAAACGGTGTAGTGGAGAGGAAGAATCGAACTCTATTGGACATGGCAAGAACCATGCTTGATGAGTACAAGACACCGGACCGGTTTTGGGCCGAAGCGGTCAACACCGCCTGCTACGCCATCAACCGGTTATATCTTCACCGAATCCTCAAGAAGACATCATATGAACTCCTAACCGGTAAAAAGCCCAACATTTCGTATTTTAGAGTTTTTGGTAGCAAATGCTTCATTCTTATTAAAAGAGGTAGAAAATCTAAATTTGCTCCTAAAACTGTAGAAGGCTTTTTACTTGGCTATGATTCAAACACAAGGGCATATAGGGTCTTTAACAAGTCCACTGGACTAGTTGAAGTCTCTTGTGACGTTGTGTTTGATGAAACTAACGGCTCTCAAGTAGAGCAAGTTGATCTTGATGAGATAGGTGAAGAAGAGGCTCCATGCATCGCGCTAAGGAACATGTCCATTGGGGATGTGTGTCCTAAGGAATCCGAAAAGCCTCCAAATGCACAAGATCAACCATCCTCCTCAATGCAAGCATCTCCACCAACTCAAAATGAGGATGAAGCTCGAGTTGATGAAGTAGAAGATCAAGCAAATGAGCCACCTCAAGATGATGGCATTGATCAAGGGGGAGATGCAAATGAGGAAGACAAGGAGGAAGAAGAGCAAAGGCCACCACACCCAAGAGTCCACCAAGCAATCCAACGAGATCACCCAGTCGACACCATCCTTGGCGATATTCATAAGGGGGTAACCACTAGATCTCGTGTTGCTCATTTTTGTGAACATTACTCTTTTGTTTCCTCTATTGAGCCACACAGGGTAGAGGAAGCACTTCAAGATTCGGATTGGGTGGTGGCAATGCAAGAGGAGCTCAACAATTTCACGAGGAACGAGGTATGGCATTTAGTTCCACGTCCTAACCAAAATGTTGTAGGAACCAAATGGGTCTTCCGCAACAAGCAAGATGAGCATGGTGTGGTGACAAGGAACAAAGCTCGACTCGTGGCCAAAGGGTATTCACAAGTCGAAGGTTTGGATTTTGGTGAAACCTATGCACCCGTAGCTAGGCTTGAGTCAATTCGCATATTATTGGCCTATGCTACTTACCATGGCTTTAAGCTCTATCAAATGGACGTGAAAAGTGCCTTCCTCAACGGACCAATCAAGGAAGAGGTCTATGTTGAGCAACCTCCCGGCTTTGAAGACAGTGAGTATCCTAATCATGTCTATAGGCTCTCTAAGGCGCTTTATGGGCTCAAGCAAGCCCCAAGAGCATGGTATGAATGCCTAAGAGATTTCCTTATTGCTAATGGCTTCAAAGTTGGCAAGGCCGATCCTACACTCTTTACTAAAACTCTTGAAAATGACTTGTTTGTATGCCAAATTTATGTTGATGATATTATATTTGGGTCTACTAACGAGTCTACATGTGAAGAGTTTAGTAGGATCATGACACAGAAATTCGAGATGTCGATGATGGGGGAGTTGAAGTATTTTCTAGGATTCCAAGTCAAGCAACTCCAAGAGGGCACCTTCATTAGCCAAACGAAGTACATTCAAGACATTCTTGCTAAGTTTGGGATGAAGGATGCCAAACCCATCAAGACACCCATGGGAACTAATGGGCATCTCGACCTCGACACGGGAGGTAAGTCCGTGGATCAAAAGGTATACCGGTCAATGATTGGTTCATTGCTTTATTTATGTGCATCTCGACCGGACATTATGCTTTCCGTTTGCATGTGTGCAAGATTCCAATCCGACCCTAAGGAATCACACCTTACGGCCGTAAAACGAATCTTGAGATATTTGGCTTATACTCCTAAGTTTGGGCTTTGGTATCCTAGGGGATCCACATTTGATTTGATTGGATATTCGGATGCCGATTGGGCGGGGTGTAAAATCAATAGGAAGAGCACATCAGGGACTTGCCAGTTCTTGGGAAGATCCTTGGTGTCTTGGGCTTCAAAGAAGCAAAATTCGGTTGCTCTTTCCACCGCCGAAGCCGAGTACATTGCCGCAGGTCATTGTTGCGCGCAATTGCTTTGGATGAGGCAAACCCTGCGGGACTACGGTTACAAATTAACCAAAGTCCCTTTACTATGTGATAATGAGAGTGCAATCAAAATGGCCGACAATCCCGTCGAGCATAGCCGCACTAAGCACATAGCCATTCGGTATCATTTTCTTAGGGATCACCAACAAAAGGGAGATATCGAGATTTCATACATTAATACTAAAGATCAATTAGCCGATATCTTTACCAAGCCTCTTGATGAACAATCTTTTAACAAACTTAGGCATGAGCTAAATATTCTTGATTCTAGGAATTTCTTTTGTTAACTTGCACCCATAGCTCATTTGTATACCTTTGATCGTATCTCTTTCATATGCTATGACTAATGTGTTTTCAAGTCCATTTCAAACCAAGTCATAGGTGTATTGAAAGGGAATTAGAGTCTTCGGCGAAGACAAAGGCTTCCACTACGTAACTCATCCTTCGCCGTCGCTCCAAGCAACTCTCCATTCTAGGGGAAGAAATCATGAGCACCAAGCAAAAGGACTTCGTCTTTGGTATAATCTTAACTCATTTATTTATGACCCAAGGGGAAGGAAACACTTCGAGGGCTCTAATGCTTCCGTTTTTGGCGATTCATGCCAAAGGGGGAGAAAGTAAGAGCCCAAAGCAAAAGGACCGCACCACCACCAATTTCAAAAACTTAAGTGTTGAATATTTTTCAATTGATATCCTATTGTGTTCAAAAGGGGGAGAAAGTAGTATTTCAAAATGACATATCAAAAACCCTCTTGAACACTAAGAGGAGGATCTCATTTAGGGGGAGTTTTGTTTAGTTAAAGGAAAAGCATTTGAAACAGGGGGAGAAAATTTCAAATCTTGAAAATGCTTCTCAAAATCTTATTCATTTGCCTTTGACTATTTGCAAAAGAACTTTGAAAAGGATTTACAAAAGAGTTTGCAAAAACAAAACATGTGGTGCAAGCGTGGTCCAAAATGTTATATAAGAAAGAAACAATCCATGCATATCTTGCAAGTATTTATATTGGCTAAATTCCAAGCAACCTTTGCACTTATATTATGCAAACTAGTTCAATTATGCACTTCCATATTTGCTTTGGTTTGTGTTGGCATCAATCACCAAAAAGGGGGAGATTGAAAGGGAATTAGGCTTACACCTAGTTCCTAAATAGTTTTGGTGGTTGAATCGCCCAACACAAACAATTGGACTAACTAGTTTGCTCTAGATTATATGTTTTACAGGTGCCAAAAGTTCATCTATAACTATGCTAAATCGACTGTCCGGAATACCGTAGATTATTCCGGACAGGAGAAGCTTTTTGGAAAAACAGGCCAAGCGCGGACCGTCCGGGCCCTTGCGGCGGACCGTCCGCAACACTAGAATGACTCTCGGACAGAACCAATGCAAAAATACAAGTTTCCATTACGGACTGTCCGAAGGAAAAGCAAAGACCGTCCGAGCCCTCGCGCGGACCGTCCGGCCTTAGGCGCGGACCGTCCGGTCGGTAAGAAACCGAAAAACCCGAAGGTAACGGGTTCGGAGAAATGAATTATAGGGGGCCTCGCGGACCGTCCGGGGTGCACGACCGGACCGTCCGCGACTGGCTCTGTCTGACATCTGACGACGCATTAAATGCAATATAGCCGTTGATATAGCCGTTACTGCTGACCGTTGCATTTTCAGCCGTTGATCTACAGGGGCGGACCGTCCGCACCAGGAGGGCGGACCGTCCGCGCTCGGCAGAATGGCCCAACGGCTAGGAAGTGGTTGGTGGCTATAAATACAACCCCAACCACCTCCATTCACTTCATCCAAGCATTCCAACCTTCAACATTCAATACAAGAGCTAGCACTCCATTCCAAGACACATTCAAAGCCTCCACCTCTCCAAGTTTCACAATTGAGAAAAGAGATCATTAGTGATTAGTGACTTGAGAGAGGAAGTGATCCGTGTGTTACTTGTCGCTCTTGTTGCTTGGCTTTTTTATCGTGCTTTCTTGATTCCTTCATTGCGATCAAACTCACTTGTAATTGAGGCAAGAGACACCAAACTTGTGGTGGTCCTTGTGGGAACTTTGTGTTCCAAGTGATTAAGAAAAGAAAGCTCACTCGATCCGTGGATCGTTTGAGAGAGGGAAGGGTTGAAAGAGACCCGGCCTTTGTGGCCTCCTCAACGGGGAGTAGGTTTGCAAGAACCGAACCTCGGTAAAACAAATCTTCGTGTCTCACTTGCTTATTCGCTTGGGATTTGTTTTGCGCCCTCTCTCCCGGACTCGTTTCTTTATTACTAACGCTAACCCGGCTTGTAGTTGTGTTTATATTTGTAAATTTCAGTTTCGCCCTATTCACCCCCCCCTCTAGGCGACTTTCAGCTGGCAGAATCGGCGGCCGTTGCGCGCGACCGCTGACCACTTCGCGTAAACCATATCCTCCCCATGTGGATAAAGGAACTCGTGCCCGCTTTCTTTCCCTCGACGTCAACCGGGTAGCTCTAGAAAAGAAGCCGCCGCGCCACCCATGTTGCCGCCGCGACGGATATCCGTGTCCACCCAAAATTAGCGACCCGAAAGTAGTCGTGAAGCTTTAGCAGGAACCCTAGGATCTAGCCCTGGCCGCCTGGACCGGGAAGGAGCTCCCTATCGCCGTGAATTGGTCGCCGGAATCCCTCCACCGCCGTGGGCCGCAACCTTCCGTGGGCCGAGATCTACACGTCCCAATCGCCGGTATGATCACGACCAGTTAGTTTGTCGCTCCCTACTCTTTGCATACAACTATTATTAGGGGAAATTGGGTACCAGTTGGCTGGATTGCGCGAACTCCGGCGAGGGGCGCCGCCGGGGCTGAACGCAGGCATGGTCAGAGGTAGGTGATGGCCCCTGGCCGTCGGATCGTTGACGGACAGTCCCGATTAGGTCTAACGATACCGTTTCGCCTCGTGTCGATCCAAGCCGTTGATCTCGCATCGTACAGTTGGGCCTTGATCTCGGGATAATTAAATCCGAATCATCGGTCCTAGATCCAACGGCTAGCGTAGCATGCAGATTCGGTATGATGATAGATTCATCTGCACCGTTCGGATCTAATCCAACGGCCCACATCTAAGGATACCCCTTCGCGACACATTTTTATTAAAGAACCCTTACAGTTTTAGAGAATAGAACCCGCAGTCCACACGGTGGGAATCCTGAGTCTTGGGAAAATTGTGAGTTAACCCCTGATCTTTTAAGAAATATTGTGCCCAGCCCAGAACACTTAGGATATTCAGAAATTAATAAAGAAATAGGTTTTTAGTATGAAAATAATTCCACAA
Organism: Zea mays; assembly: GCF_902167145.1. Taxonomy (NCBI): domain Eukaryota; kingdom Viridiplantae; phylum Streptophyta; class Magnoliopsida; order Poales; family Poaceae; genus Zea; species Zea mays. The sequence continues at coordinate 95,897,652 of NC_050102.1, forward strand.
ACTTGTATAATTCATAGTTAATTCATTTTAGCTCCAAATGAGTCATTCCAGTTGCAATAAATTTTTATTAATATTGTCTATCAACTTGTAACACTGTTTAAGCCATGAAACTTGAGTTAAAATTGTTCATTAGGATTAATCTATTTTAAGCACTAAATAATTTCGAAAATTCATAACTTAATAACCGTAGCTCCGAGTTTAGTGGTTCTTATTTCTATGATCTCGTTACGGCGTGTAGATTATTATCACACAGTTTATTCTTATGTTTGGTGTAATGTTAATTTTTGCCTATACAATGTTTGTTTGTATTGCTACGACTAGAGCGAGGTCACGAGTCATCTGAAGAGCAAGTTGGTACCTGGAATCTCAAGTCCCAGGCAAGTTGTGCCCTTGATCACTTCTTTTTACCCACTCATGTTCTAATTAATCATAATGATCTGCATAGGTTAATTTTGATGGGACCCAATAGGTTACCCTAGTTTGATTATCTTTATACCTTGTTTACCACTGAACTTTTTGCGTAGTACTTGCTAGTGCTTTATGTGGTTTTGGGTATGAAGATACATTATTCATGATCACACTTTTATTATCTGGTTATTATTACTGTTCATGATAAGATCATTATGTTAATTGGAACATGGAGCGACCACCCGGGAAAACAGTGCTACCACAAGGGTTTATGGACGCCCTTGGCTGATTAATTAGGAAAGCTAGTGGAAGACTACCTTACCCGAAAGGGGCAAGGGCAGTAGGGGAGTGGTCAGTGTAGGGAGGGCCTTGGGATGATTTTGCTGCGATGGCGATCATGCGAGGGATCCCTGCATTGGAGCTTCCTATAAACTGTAGCGGGTTTTCTGAAGCTAGTGGAACTTTGTAAAGGCCTCGTAGTTTTACCCTGCCTCGCCTCCTCGGTAGAGGTGTGTGGGAAGTCGCGATCCCTTGGCAGATGGGAAACATGACTTGTGGGTAAAGATGCGCAACCTCTGTAGAGTGTAAAACTGGTATACTAGTCGTGCACACGGTAATGAGCAGCTCGGACCCTCACATGATTAATTTATGGAACTAAATTCAATTTGTCATATGCATTGCATCGCAGATGATGTTATTACTTTTCTTAATTGGGTTGGTATTTACTTATACGTAGTAACTGCTAATAAAATTTTGACCAACTTTAAAAGCAATGCTCAGCTCTAACCATCCTCTTTGGTAAGCCTTACACTTCACGTGAGCTCCCACCTTTGGCGAGTTCATGCACATTATTCCCCACAACTTGTTGAGCGATGAACGTATGTGAGCTCACTCTTGCTGTCTCACACCCCCCCATAGGTCAAGAATAGGTACCACAGGATAAGGCGCATGGAGGATGCTGTGACGAGTTCGTGAGAGGTCTAGGCCATCGTCTCCTAGTCAACTTTGGGTTGCTGGACCGTTGTCTCCTTATAATGTAATTATTTATTTATTTTGTACAGAACTCCTATTAAATAGTAAAGATGTGACATTCGATCCTGTGCCATGATTCATCATATGTGAGAGACTTGGTCCGAGCATACCTGGTGATTATGTTCGCGCCCGGGTCTTGGTGCCCCGAAATCCGGGTGTGACATATGTGGTATCAGAGGAATGTTGACTGTAGGACGAAACCTAGATAGAACTGGACAACCATTATCTACTTACCTTTGCTATTCTGATTCTTTCTAAACTTACCTTAATCTTTTCTCATCTAATGCTGCTTTACTCTGATTACTCTTACCTTTTCACTTCTAAAATACAAAGGTGGATGTCACACATTGCAATCTTGTACATTAAGTGACCTTTAGGAATAGAAGACCTACTCATAGGAACAAAAACAAAACTATTTTTGTAGGTATCTATGTGCTTCAATTTTGTTCTTGTGATACTTGTTTGATTTGGATCTTTGGTTGAGTGTGATGAGTTGTGGAGTAATATCCACAATTGCATTTACGTATACATATAGGCATAAAAAAATATATTCATAAGATAACCAGTCAACATAGATTATTCCCCATTAAAATATCTAGCCTAACAATGTCCATCTCATCTTAAAAGATTCTATCCTACACTCATAGATCCATCTTATCTCAAAAGATTCTACCTTATCCTTATGGATTCATCTTGCCCTAAATAACATATTTATCCCACACTAGTGTAACAACCATGATCTAATCCAAATTAATTAGATCTGATATAAGCCCAAATAGTAATACCAATCTAACCTAGATCTGATCTAATGTGATAGATTATTCTAACCTAACAAAGGCTAACCTTAAGCTAAGCTAATCGAATGTGGATTACTTAAATAGGTTAGTTAATACTAGTGAAATATATTAGACCTTACTCCAAATTTACTTAAGCCTAAATTGGTGACCTAGATCAACTCGGCCATACCCAACAACTTGACCTACATAACAGATCTATCTTAGCCTCTTGTCCCAAACCCGGATGGAGACACCAAAGAGCAAGACTGGAAAAGGACAAGGTCAATCTTGTGAAGGAAGGATAGAGAAGTCAAACTTGATCATCAAAGGAAATTACTACCCAACAAAAGTTCTTTCTCACTATAAACTTTTACCCTAGGCTATTATTACCCTAACCTACCCATCTCTTATATTATACCTAATAAGTAGCTGGATACCTATGCTCTCCTAATCACCCATTATTGACTATAAAATAATCTGGATATTTGAAACATTTATAGACTAAAAGTTGAATTACAATCCAATCCTTTTGTATTCCTTTCCTTACAAATCTCGAGGACGAGATTATTTTTAAGGGGGGTAGGATTTGTAATACTCAAAATTGGGTACAAGAAATACATGGTGATTTCCTTATTTTAAGTGCCTTATTTGCATCATGAAAAGAGCACATATAAAATGAAGAGTGATTAAATCAAACCAAAGACACTAAGATAAAAGAAAGTGCATCTCGTTGGAGTTTTATTGTTTGTGCATTAAATAAAATAATAATAATAAAATAATAATTCTAAAGGTTGAATTGATCCCTAAATTAAAATTTAGGGTTTTGGAAAGGAGAAGAAGAAAAAAATGATATGAAAAATATAAATAATATATATAAATAAATATATCCAGAATTAATACCCCTAAATCCACAAACATAAGTTGTAGTGATGAACTTAAATTTGAATTCAAATTTGGATTTGAAAATAGAGAAAAAGGAAAAAGGAATAGAAAATAAAAAGAAAAAGAGAAGGGAACTCACCTGGGCCGACTATACCTAATTCGGCCCAATTGGATTCATCCCGCGCGCGGCCCAACTAACATTTTCACCGTCAAACGACCGCGTGCGCTGGCAATCCGGCCCCACAGGTCGGCCGGTGTTCTTCTTGTCATGTTCGCTGGCGTGTGGACCGGACCCGCCAGCTCCGCTCCCCGCGTTCCCCGACTCCGCGGCGTCGCCGGCAGAATCGGCGGCCGTTGCGCGCGACCGCTGACCACTTCGCGTAAACCATATCCTCCCCATGTGGATAAAGGAACTCGTGCCCGCTTTCTTTCCCTCGACGTCAACCGGGTAGCTCCAGAAAAGAAGCCGCCGCGCCACCCATGTTGTCGCCGCGACGGATATCCGTGTCCACCCAAAATTAGCGACCCGAAAGTAGTCGTGAAGCTTTAGCAGGAACCCTAGGATCTAGCCCTGGCCGCCTGGACCGGGAAGGAGCTCCCTGTCGCCGTGAATTGGTCGCCGGAATCCCTCCACCGCCGTGGGCCGCAACCTTCCGCGGGCCGAGATCTACACGTCCCAATCACCAGTATGATCACGACCAGTTAGTTTGTCGCTCCCTACTCTTTGCATACAACTATTATTAGGGGAAATCGGGTACCGGTTGGCTGGATTGCGCGAACTCCGGCGAGGGGCGCCGTCGGGGCTGAACGCAGGCGTGGTCGGAGGTAGGTGATGGCCCCTGGCCGTCGGATCGTTGACGGACAGTCCCGATTAGGTCCAACGATACCGTTTCGCCTCGTGTCGATCCAAGCCGTTGATCTCGCATCATACAGTTGGGCCTTGATCTCGGGATAATTAAATCCGAATCATCGGTCCTAGATCCAACGGCTAGCGTAGCATGCAGATTCGGTATGATGATAGATTCATCTGCACCGTTCGGATCTAATCCAACGGCCCACATCTAAGGATACCCCTTCGCGACACATTTTTATTAAAGAACCCTTACAGTTTTAGAGAATAGAACCCGCACTCCACACGGTGGGAATCCTGAGTCTTGGGAAAATTGCGAGTTAACCCCTGATCTTTTAAGAAATATTGTGCCCAGTCCAGAACACTTAGGATATTCAGAAATTAATAAAGAAATAGGTTTTTACTATGAAAATAATTCCACAAACTTGTATAATTCATAGTTAATTCATTTTAGCTCCAAATTGAGTCATTCCAGTTGCAATAATTTTTTATTAATATTGTCTATCAACTTGTAACACTGTTTAAGCCATGAAACTTGAGTTAAAATTGTTCATTAGGATTAATCTATTTTAAGCACTAAATAATTTCGAAAATTCATAACTTAATAACCGTAGCTCCGAGTTTAGTGGTTCTTATTTCTACGATCTCGTTACGGCGTGTAGATTATTATCACACAGTTTATTCTTATGTTTGGTGTAATGTTAATTTTTGCCTATACAATGTTTGTTTGTATTGCTACGACTAGAGCGAGGTCACGAGTCATCTGAAGAGCAAGTTGGTACCTGGAATCTCAAGTCCCACGCAAGTTGTGCCCTTGATCACTTCTTTTTACCCACTCATGTTCTAATTAATCATAATGATCTGCATAGGTTAATTTTGATGGGACCCAATAGGTTACCCTAGTTTGATTATCTTTATACCTTGTTTACCACTGAACTTTTTGGGTAGTACTTTCTAGTGCTTTATGTGGTTTTGGGTATGAAGATACATTATTCATGATCACACTTTTATTATCTGGTTATTATTACTGTTCATGATAAGATCATTATGTTAATTGGAACATGGAGCGACCACTTGGGAAAATAGTGCTACCACAAGGGTTTATGGACGCCCTTGGCTGATTAATTAGGAAAGCTAGTGGAAGACTACCTTACCCGAAAGGGGCAAGGGCAGTAGGGGAGTGGTCAGTGTAGGGAGGTCCTTGGGATGATTTTGCTGCGATGGCGATCATGCGAGGGATACCTGCTGTTGGGGGCCTTCGGCTTCTGAAGGTCCTCAAAAACATAATTTGATAATGTTTTCCAAGTATGCGAGCAGGTATCTTCGGAATCACGTTGCGGGTATACAAAAACATGGTCAAGACGAAGCTTGACTGAAATGGAAGACGATCGTGACGAAGGATGAAACGATCACAAAGCTATGTGCAGAAAAGCTTCGGCATGACAGCAGAAAAGGGGAACCGACTTAAAGATGAAAAGCCAAATTAGACCTCGGAGAATCACTATAGAGTTATTGATAAAAGCAAAGGGCATTAATGTAATTTTACATGGGCTGCGTCCCGTGCCTATAAATAGATGAACAGTACTCCTGTACTGTTCACGCTGACTTGGCATTGACATCTCGCTTGTACCCTTACTTTCCTTCAAGCCGAAGGTACATTTGTAATTTGTTATCGTTTATATAAGTAAAAATAAATAGAAATAAATTAATAATAATGTTCAAAGTAATTATGTTATTTTCCGTGTTTTATGCATAAATCTTTTCGTATCTTTTATTATGATTATGAAGGTGTGACCTTCATAACCTTCGTCCGAAATCCATTATATCCAAGGGGAAATAATGCTTCTAAGGACGAAGGGCTTTGATATTTAACACTTTATGTTGCCTTGTTCTTAATTCATAGTATTTGAGAACAAGTCCCCAACATTGGCGCCCACCTCCGGTGAACTCACTTCCATTTCTTGAGCTTTGAACACCTTCGGCAAGCATCACCTTCGTCATGCCGCCGAAAAAAGCTTCAGCGACAGGGGCTGCCACTCTGCAGCCGTTGGACCCCAATCAGGACGTCCTTTCTCTTAGGGAGGCCCGAAGCCAGAAGAGGAAGGCCACTAGTCCAACGCCTCCGGAGGACGACTCGGATCAGGAGATCCAAAACCTGGAGATCCTTCAGCAACAGGTGCAACAAAAGAAGGAGAAGATGGCTCGTTTAGCTGACCTTTAGAGACAGATAGATGAAGCTTCGGAAGAGGTTCGTCATCTTGTTCAAGATGACCAGAACCGAAGGCCTCCGCGCAGAGAGCTTCATCAGGAAGGCTTCTACAATGAGGACGACTAGTATGAAGATTTCCATCATGGAAATTTTGCTTTTGATGATGCTTCTCCTCTATCAACAGAATTGCAGGCTACACCATGGCCCCAGTCTTACAAGCCACCCCAGCTCCCCATGTACGACGGTCATACAGACCCGAAGCAATTCTTGATGAGCTATGAAGCAACCATATCTTTGTATGGTGGTAATACTGCAGTCATGGCAAAGTCTTTTGTCATGGCCGTCAAGAGTGTCGCTCAAACCTGGTACTCCTCTCTTCGGCCAGGGACAATCACCTCTTGGCAGAAGCTGAAGGATATGTTGATAACCAGCTTCCAAGGGTTTCAAACGAAGCCAGTAACTGCTCAAGCTTTATTCCAGTGTACCCAGGACCATGAAGAATACCTCCAGGCGTATGTCCGAAGGTTTCTGCGTCTGAGGGCACAGGCGCCAACAGTGCCCAATGAAATTGTCATTGAGGCCATGATTAAGGGACTTCGGCCGGGACCTTCAGCGCAATACTTTGCCAGGAAGCCACCACAAACTTTGGAGAAGCTGCTCCAGAAGATGGACGAGTATATCCAAGCTGACAATGACTTCCGCCAAAGAAGGGAGGAGGCATTCATGTTCTATGAAATGACCAGGGGCTTCGGAGGAAGATTTCATCCGAGGCACGTCAGGTCAATTCATAACTCCACTCAAAGTGATGATAGAGGGAGCCAACAGCAAAGGCCACAATACTCTTCGCAAGCTTCGGGGCAACAACAAAGCTCTGTTCGGCCGCAAGCGCCAAGGGGCAGAGGCGCCAGGGGCTTCGAGGGAAGATTTGGGGATCAGCCAAGAAGAGTTTACTTTCTATTCTGTGGTGAAGACAAGGGCCATACCACCAGGATGTGCCACGTCACCATCCAGAAGCAAAAGGAGATAGCAGAAGCTGCAGCACAACAGAGTCAGCCGAAGTAGGTCATGCACACTGCTTCGTACCATTCGCCTTACATTCCAGAATATGTAGGCAATCACTCTGCAGCTTCTGTTGCTTCGGCAAGTCAACCCTAAGTATCTTGGCAACAGCCTCCACCGCCACCACCAACGCAGCGAGGATAGCAGCCAGAAGGGAGTAAGCACACTCACCTTCAGAGGAACTTCAGAGAGGAGTCCGAAGCTCGCACAGTCAATAGCACTATGCCAGAGTCGAAGCATATTTACTGACAAATATCCTACATCAACAACAGTTTTTTCGCATTTTTACATTCAGTATTACTTTTTTGTTAATAAGGAACAATTATGGGAAGTCTAAGTGTCTTTTATCGTTTTTCAATTTCTTGTAATAGTTTCGCCTTTTGCCATAATGAAAATATATCTTCTCCATAGGCTTGAGTTGCCGAAGCATACGAATTTATGGTGGCACGAAGGACCTTTGAATTATCAAAAACTTGTTCTAAGGGACACAGTGCAATTTATTCGAAGCAGTAAAAAGTCATTCCTAAGGGAGCGTAGTGTAAGTTTTCTAAGCCTACAGCGAAAAATAAGCGCTGATTCCGCCGAAAGTAAAAGGCGAAGAAGCTCCTAAGGGAGGCTTACAGCGAAAAATAAACGCTGATTCCGCTGAAAGTAAAAGGCGAAGAAGCTCCTAAGGGAGGCTTACAGCGAAAAATAAACGCTGATTCCGCTGAAAGTAAAAGGCGAAGAAGCTCCTAAGGGAGGCTTACAGCGAAAAGTCAGCGCTGATATAAAAAGATTGTGTGCTCTATTAAAGGGATGTGTGTATCTTCGGCACAAATATCATTTTGCATAACATAACATCATCACATCATTTTGCATAACATAAGCATCATACAGCATATTGCATGTGGAACAAGAAGGGGATACAGTATTGATCTTCGGAGAATGTTTTGAAAAAGAGAAAATCGTGCTAAGGCACAAGATAAATTGAGAAGAAGTGCAGCTTCATTAGAGAGACAACATAAAACTTTTTTATAGCTTCGGAGAATATTTTCACGAAGCTTGGATATTCCTCATCAGAGAAGTATGAAAATTCTTGTGATATATAAAAGATTTTCTTCACGAAGCATGAAAAGAAGGGAAGGTGTTTTTTTCGCCGAAGGCTCAAAAAACGGTATGTATGCAAAATTTCATGCATCGTAAAGAATTGAACTATAAATAGATTATATATTACATTCAAAGTTACAATGTATTACACATGTTACATTCCAAATATTTTTACAATAGCATCTAATCTTCCCTAAGAACTACTTCTGCAGCTTCGTTTAGTAGCTGATCGACAACCTTGTCCATGATGGCTTCGGCCATTTTTCTAATTTCGTCGTCCCCCTTCGGGTGGGGGCCCGGAGATGCCTCAGCAGGTTCTGAGGGAGGAGAAGATACGGCTATATTACTATTACAAACCGCGAACAAAGTCTGAAATCAAAAATCACAACAGAATAAAAACCACTAGTTAATACCTATTTGCCCTTCGGGCTCTGCGCTTTTCTCAGCAGCCTCTGCTATCTTCCTAGCATCATGGATGCCTTTTTTTGCTTCTTTGAATGATTTCTTGAGCCATTTCTCGGCCGCCATTATCCCAAATATCGGTGAAAATTTTTCCACCAACCAGGCTTGCTTCGGCCGAGGGGTCCTTTATATCTTCGGAAGACAAGGCGGTTTTGGATTGTGCTAAAGATTTCACATGATTACAGCCTTTTCTTTCCAAAACAGTAGCAATCCCCCTGGCGCCTGAAAAAGCACATAGGTCTCCGCGGCTATTCAAGATTTCCTCGAAGGCCTCAGCTTCGTGACTGATCCATTCAATCGGGCCTTCTGGATTCCCCCTTGTGAAATTTTCTTCGCTAGAGAATGCGCCAACGCTGGCGAAGCTGGATTTTATCTTCTTAACACACTCTATGGATTTATCATAGTACCTTTTCTTGGAAGCACGAAGCTCTTCAACATTTATTTCCAAATGATTTGCCCATTGATCACTAAGTTCTCGTTTTGTTTCTTCTAGTATGTGTTCTTCTTTAGCTCTGGCTAGTTGTTTCTGAAGATCCTGAATTTCGCGTTTTTGGGCTTCAGCTTGAGCCTTAGAGGTAGCTTCGTCTTCCTTTATTTTATCCACTAGTGTAAGCAGAATTTTATCTTTTTCCAAAGCTTCGTTCCTCAGCTTGATAACCTCTGCTCGTAGGTTGTTGAAAGCAATATTATAGCTCTCGTCTTCGGCATTCTTTTGTGCTCTCAAAGCGTTGCTCAGTATTAAACCCTATATGAAAAAAGAATTAGTATAAGAATAAAAGAATGATTCAAAAATTGTGAATTTCCAAATATACAATTCTCACACCTTTAGACTATTATATGCAAGGCTATCCGCAAGATCGTCCTTCGTCATAGCGCAGAGTCCAGCTTCAAGCTTCGGAAACCCCATACTTCTAGCCATCTCCCGGCAGACAGATAATTCTTTATTGTCTGGGAGGCAGTATAGGAAGTCATCTTCGTCTGTCCCATTGAACACTAGTGCCCCCTTCGGATATTTCAGTTCTCTGGGATAGTGATTAGCTTCAAAAATCTCTTCTTCAGATAATTTCTTCCCCGAAGCATGTCACACAATATAATCGCATATTTTGGAAGGTGCTTCGGGGGTAGCAGTGTCAATTTCTTCAACCAAAATTGGCTCTGACATTTTTATTTTTTCAGCTTCCAAAGATGCCTTTGTAATTTTTGTTTCTTCGGCTTCCAAAGGTTTTACCTTGGTGGGCTCTGAAGGCCCAGCTTCAGTTTCAAATTGTTGCTTCGAAGCTTCAGCAACAAAGGCTTCAGTAGACACTTCATAAGTTTCAACAGTTTTCTTTGGAGTTATGCTTGAAGATTTAATTGTCTCCAAAACATCTAGCACATTAACCATCCTTTTTCTTTTCGGGGTCACTGTTGGACCCTTCTGGCTTTTTCCTGTCTCAATTTTTGCTGAAGGACTTAAAACTTCTAATGTTTTTGCTTCTTCGGTCCTTGGTTCTTCTATCTTTTCTGTTGCTGGCACTTCGGCCAACTCTTCGATTTCTTGTAGCAGAGTTGATTCTTTAGCTTCGGTGGCCGAAGAGGTCTCACCGGCGAACTCAGGCACTGTGGCCAGTTCAATATAACGTGGCCGGTGTGTGAGAACCTTTACCCTTTTCCTCTTCGGCGCCGGCTCACTAGGAGCGGCTGAAGTAGTTTCCTTCACAGAGGAAGTATTCTTTCTTTTTTCACCCCGCACTGGATAATGGTAGTCGGGGTAGACAAACCCAATTGTGTCAAATACTCGGTTGAGCCTCTTCTTCTTTCGGCCTCCGAAGGCCGCTGATAATGCAGTATCTTCGACCTTTGAGTATACCCCAAGCAGTTCATCACTTACAGTCTCAATGCTTTTTAGCCAGTCATCATCTGGCTCAACGAATTTATCTCCGTACTTGAATGTGTATTTTAGCCTGACTAGTCCACCTTCGTTAGGTTCTTTAACGGTTTCCTTCGGCATTTCCCAGTTATCTGCAAGTGGCCATATTCTGAAGGCAATATGTTCTTGCATTAAATCCCTTGTCCCAATAAAAGAGCACACTGCACCGAAGGCTCTTTGGCATTCTTCGGCTGTTTCATCCATCACCACCTTCGGCCTCCGAAGGCCGAAGCGTTGCCAAACAGGGCGCATAATGATACCTTTAATATCTTCCTAGATTTTTAAATCATTCTTCACATAAAACCATTCTGTCATCCAGTTGCCGAGCCATCTTTTCCGAAAGGTTGGCACGGGGCAACTTGACCCAGATCGGGCGCTGAAGCTGTAGCAGCCAAAATTGTTGTGATACTGCTCTTTGCCCCAAGGTTTCGTCTCGTACAACAACTCATGTATGTTGCAAAAACTTTTAGCATTTGGTTCCAAACCTTGACTCCTCACGGCCCAGACGAAGATGCCCATCCTTATGATTGATTCGGGAGTGAGTTGGTGAAGGTAGACTTCAAATACCTTCAGTACTTCCACAACAAAACTGCTTAAGGGAAATCGTAGTCCAGCTTTCAAGAAGCTTCGGAATACCATGACTTCATTTTCTTCGGGAGTAGGCACAGTTTTCTCCCCAATATCCGCCCTCACAATAGACATGTCTCGAAAATACCTTCCTTTCATGGTATCAAGATGACTCTGCTTAATGCTCGATTTGCCGAAGACTGTGTGACTCGGTCGCCACGGTCGATCTTCGGAGTCTTCGCCCCCACTTTCTACATCATAACTGTCACTGTCACCAGTATCTTCAGACAAACCCTCCAAAATTTCTTTAGTAATCTTCTCTGTATTAGTCTTCGACATTGATTGAAGAAAGCCCAGATGCATCTCCTCAGAAAGACTTAGCTTCGAATCACTAACAGCTTTTTTATCCTCAGACATCCTTGCAAACGCTGAGAAAGTGCTCTCGAAACCGAAGCTTAAAAATCCAAAAGGCCAAGCAAGTGTTGTTGCGCGCAGGCTAATAGTTGGGTGAGTAAAAGCAGTTGGCAAGAGAGCGTGCCAAATAAACTCGGGATGAGCTCTTATTTACACACCCAGTGCGTTGAAAACTGGAGGGTCCCGCTTGTCAAAGACTGTTGCTATTCTAGCAAAGAGAAGGTGTTTTTTCGGACCTTCGGCTTAAGGCCTTCGTCCATATCGCAATATGAATTTATCATTATAGCAAATTAATATTGCGAGGGGCTACTGTTGGGGGCCTTCGGCTTCTAAAGGTCCTCAAAAACATAATTTGACAATGTTTTCCAAGTATGCGAGCAGGTATCTTCGGAATCAGGTTGCGGGTATACAAAAACATGGTCAAGACGAAGCTTGACTGAAATGGAAGACGATCGTGACGAAGGATGAAACGATCACGAAGCTATGTGCAGAAAAGCTTCGGCATGACAGCAGAAAAGGGGAACCGACTTAAAGATGAAAAGCCAAATGAGACCTCGGAGAATCACTATAGAGTTATTGATAAAAGCAAAGGGCATTAATGTAATTTTACATGGGCTGCGTCCCGTGCCTATAAATAGATGAACAGTACTCCTGTACTGTTCACGCTGACTTGGCATTGACATCTCGCTTGTACCCTTACTTTCCTTCAAGCCGAAGGTACATTTGTAATTTGTTATCGTTTATATAAGTAAAATAAATAGAAATAAATTAATAATAATGTTCAAAGTAATTATGTTATTTTCCGTGTTTTATGCATAAATCTTTTCGTATCTTCTATTATGATTATGAAGGTGTGACCTTCATAACCTTCGTCCGAAATCCATTATATCCAAGGGGAAATAATGCTTCTAAGGACGAATGGCTTTGATATTTAACACTTTATGTTGCCTTGTTCTTAATTCATAGTATTTGAGAACAAGTCCCCAACACCTGCATTGGAGCTTCCTATAAACTGTAGCGGGTTTTCTGAAGCTAGTGGAACTTTGTAAAGGCCTCGTAGTGTTACCCTGCCTCGCCTCCTCGGTAGAGGTGTATGGGAAGTCGCGATCCCTTGGCAGATGGGTAACATGACTTGTGGGTAAAGATGCACAACCTCTGCAGAGTGTAAAACTGGTATACTAGCCGTGCTCACGGTCATGAGCAGCTTGGACCCTCACATGATTAATTTATGGAACTAAATTCAATTTGTCATATGCATTGCATCGCAGGTGATGTTATTACTTTTCTTAATTGGGTTGGTATTTACTTATACGTAGTAACTGCTAATAAAATTTTGACCAACTTGAAAAGCAATGCTCAGCTCTAACCATCCTCTTTGGTAAGCCTTACACTTCACGTGAGCTCCCACCTTTGGCGAGTTCATGCACATTATTCCCCACAACTTGTTGAGCGATGAACGTATGTGAGCTCACTCTTGCTGTCTCACACCCCCCCACAGGTTAAGAATAGGTACCACAGGATAAGGCGCATGGAGGATGCTGTGACGAGTTCGTGAGAGGTCTAGGCCGTCGTCTCCCAGTCAACTTTGGGTTGCTGGACCGTTGTCTCCTTATAATGTAATTATTTATTTATTTTGTACAGAACTCCTATTATATAGTAAAGATGTGACATTCGATCCTGTGCCATGATTCATCATATGTGTGAGACTTGGTCCTAGCACACCTGGTGATTATGTTCGCGCCCGGGTCTTGGTGCCCCGAAATCCGGGTGTGACAACCACTCTTCCATCCAGGCTCTAGGCCATCTCTTCCGAAATGTTGGCACTGGGTGGCTTGCATTGGGGCGAGCAATAAATCCATAACAATCGAAGTTGTTGTGGTACTGTTCTTTGCCAGTAGCCTTCGTCTCATATAAGAGTTCGTGCATACTGCAGAAGCACTTCGCGCTTGGCTCTAGCCCCTGGCTCCTCACAGCCCAGACAAAAATCCCCATCCTCATTATAGCTTCGGGGGTGATCAGGTGAAGGAAGATCTGGTAGATCTTCAGCACTTCAACTACAAACTTCCTCAAAGGAATCCAGAGACCAGCCTTGAAAAAGATCAAAAAATAACAACTTCATTTTCCTTAGGGGCAGAGGCGGTGTTGTCTCCGCCAACTCTCACGATAGACATGTCTTGAAAGTACCTTCCTCTCATATTGTCAAGATGACTCTGCTTAATCGTTGATTTTCTGAAGATTGTATGGCTTGGCCGCCAGGGTCGATCTTCAGAATCTTCGTCTCCACTTTCCACATCATAGCTATCGTTGTCACTAGTATCTTCAGATAAACCTTCCAGTATCTATTTAGTAATCTTCTCTGTGTTTGTCTTTGCCATCAATTCAATAAATCCAGCAATATAAGGATCCACAGCCTTCTTCTCCTCAAACAGCTTCGTCTCTTCAGTCAACTTCGTCTCCGCAACAACCTTCTTTTCCTTGGTCATTTTTCCTCAGACATGGTGAAAACACGACTTTAAACCGAAGCTCAAGAAGCTTGAAAATCTAGCGAGAGCTAGTAAGCAAGAGCTAAAAGTTTGAGAAAAATAATGCAAATGGCAGAAACAGTGTATCAAATGATGCCAGTGTGAGTTCATATTTATACGCCTAGCACGCTGCAACTTGGAGGGCCCCGAATGTCATTGATTGTTGCTATTCTAGCAAAAGGGAAGGTGTTTTTTCGGACCTTCGTCTTAAGGCCTTCGTTCACGTCGCAGTCTGAATTCGTTATTATAACAAATTAATACTGCGAGGGGCTACTGTTGGGGGCCTTCGTCTTCTGAAGGTCCTCAAAAACATGATTAACAATGTTTCCCAAGCATAATATATGTACAGGAACCTTCGGACTCGGGATGAAGCTGTACACAATATGGAAAGCAAGATCGAAACGAAGGTTGAACCAACGTCGAAGCTGCACGCAAGAAAGCTTCGGCTCAATAGCAGAAAGAGGAACCGACTCAAGGAGAAAAGGCTATCTAGTCCTCGACAGATTGTTATTAAGTCAATAGTGAATATGAAGGGCATAAATGTAATTTTACATAGGCTGCGCCCTGTGCCTATAAATAGATGAATAGTGCCCCTATACTGTACACGCTGACTTGTACTCGCTCGTGCGTCACACTTGTACCTTTGCCTTCTGTCAAGCCGAATGTACAAATGTAATTCAATATTGTTCTTATTCATTCATGATTATATAATAAAAGATATATTAATGGTGTCATATGATTATCCATGTTATTTCTCATGTTTCATATGCTTCGTCTTTCATTAACTTATGATGTGATGATGAAGGTACGTCCTGCATGACCTTCGTCCGAAGATCGTTATATCCTTAGGGAAATAATGCTTTGAAGGACGAAGGGCATTAACCATTAACCTATTTTTGTGTTGCCTTGTTCTTAATTCATAGCATTTGAGAACAAGTCCCCAACAAAATACATGACCAACTAAAAGCAATCGCTTAACCTAAACTCCACATACAGCTAGTCCACTTTAGCCAAACATGACATTTGTTGAGTATGTTGATGTGTACTCACCCTTGCTTTACAAACCACCCCACCCCAGGTTGTCCCCAATGTACTTAGTCCTCAGGAGGAGATGCTGGCAACATGGAGGAATTTGAGGAGTTTCAGGACTACGACGAGTTCTAGTTTTCTTAGTGGCAAGCCCCCAATCAGCTACTTGTGAAGGCCTTATCTACTATGTTTCGTATTTTCGCACTTTGATGTTAAGATGACTATGTTATAAACTCTGTGGATGTCTTGGAAATCTTGATATAATAAAGTACTTTTCCACTATTTACTTTGAGAATTGTGTGATGAAGTCCAATTATGTAATCGCCGTGTACGCGAGTTTCTGATCCTGGCACGTACATGGTTCGCATCTGGTTTGCCTTCCAAAACCGGGATTGACATGTTCATGCAAGTACAGTTGAAGACCTTCAGAGACAAAGGGAAGATGAACCGGAAGATTTATTTGAAGACGAAACATTTCTGCTACTATGTGGTCACTAACAATATCTAAGATTGCTTCCAGATTAGCCCATTTGTTTCTATATTTTTTACCATTATTTAAGAGACCAATATAGGCAAAGTTTTTATAAAGGCCTAAGAAATATAGGGGAAAATCTTTTCAGAGGCTTGTGGTGATAGAATTTGCTTAAAATAGGCCTGCAACCAGTGAATCTAGAGAGAGCATATGCAGTTGTGTATGTAAATACTCATAATTGGATTTATGATACATATATGTCATAGATATAAATATTCAACACATGCGACACTATCCATGTTTGACTTTGAATCATAGAAACAAAATGGATTTCTGATAAATATATCCATAGATATATACCTAACACATTCAACACTATCTATATTTGACTTTGAATCCCATAAATAAACGACTAGTATTTGTTATCTATAATATCTGTTTGTATGCGATCCAGTTTCATCCCTACCTGTGGGCATGCAGCAAATGGAAATCGGGCTTAACAAGCTTAGAAATAATATAGGTTTGACTTCAAATGGAAGCTTGCCGCTACAAGTTACTGTGGTTATGCAAATGGCAGGAATCAAGACTAACCTGTCCATCAAGGGTAGCACTTCCATCAATACCCCACCGCCTCCTCCACGGACGTTCCACCTTCGATCATAAGAAGAAGCGCCCCAGGAACAGGAACCCAACTCTAAACGGTGACGCACCAGATCCAGTAACCTACAGTGCACGAATAGAAAGGTGAGCGGAGGTCCTTCGCGGTGGACACCAAGGACGGGGGAGAGATGCCGAGTACCTTGGGCAGCATGTGACTAGGAGGAGGCAGGATGGCAGAGGGCGCTCACGAGAAAAGCGCGTGGAGATGGAACATGGCACGGTCTCGCATCATCGCATCCCTTACGGCACCTAGCCGGATCCGAGTGCTCACCTCCTCAAGCGACATGAACGTGGATGCAGCGCCTCCAGGGGGTTTTGAAGGGGCAGTGGGGGGGACAGAAGTGCTTCTTCGTGTGAGCGGCGATTGAGCGGCAAGGGTGCACAACAATGGATTTGGGGAACAACTCGCATCGGTCCAGTGAAGAAATGGTTCATGAAACCTTTTCTTGTTGACGTGTGGGCTAGCCACGGATAGTAGGCTGTTTACCGCGTCTACTCTCCGAAAGGTGTCATCTCGCGCCACTTTTTTAAAGAAGAAAAACTAATGTGCTCTAGTTATTTTGCTAACGTAAGGGGCACCTACAAAATGCAGACTGTTTAGTGCTTCAAAATTAATTTGTCTCAGTTTTGGGATACATTATGCACTTTTGTATAATCCTCGAATTTTTTATGACAAACAACTAAGACTAAATTAAGGCTCCATGCAAAGTTTCACTATTTTTTGACCACCTTTGGTATTTATTTATTTTGCTCAGATTGGAAAGTCTTCAAATCATAGAAATCAATAAATAATCCGAGAAGGGAGATCTTCAGCGGAAGTAAGTTTGCAGCGGTTAGAAGAACAAATGGTACAATTTTGCAGCAAAAAACAAACAAAAGTACAAAATATGGCTCAAATCGTGAATCCTACTCCAATGCTATGAATCTTAATGAGAGATATAACCATCTGCGAACAATCTACAAACTAACTTTTGTATAATCCTTTGACTTTTTATCGCAATCAACTACAACCAAATTAAGGCTCCATGCCAAATTTCACTATTTTTACCACCTTTGGTATTTATTTATTTTTCTCGGATTGGAAAGTCATTTAAATCATAGAAATCAATAAATAATCCGAGAAGGGAGATCTTCAGTGGAAGTAAGTTTGCAGCGGTTAGAAGAACAAATGGTACAATTTTGAAGCAAAAAACAAACAAAAGTACAAAATATGGCTCAAATCATGAAATCCTACTCCAATGCTATGAATCTTAATGAGAGATATGACCATTTGTGAACAATCTACAAACTAACTTTTGTATAATCCTTTGATTTTTTATCGCAATCAACTACAACCAAATTAAGGCTCCATGCCAAGTTTCACTATTTTTGACCATCTTTGGTATGTATTTATTTTTCTCGGATTGGAAAGTCATTTAAATCATAGAAATCAATAAATAATCCGAGAAGGGAAATCTTCAGCGGAAGTAAGTTTGCAGCGGTTAGAAGAAATGAATGATACACTTTTGAAGCGAAAACAAACAAAAGTACAAAATATGGATCAAACTGTGAAGTACTACTCCTATGTTGTGAATCTTAATGAGAGATATGACCATCTGTGAACAATCTATAAACTAACTTTTGTATAATCCTTTGATTTTTTTATCGCAATCAACTATGACCAAATTAAGACTTCATGCCAAGTTTCACTATTTTTGACCACCTTTGGTATTTATTTATTTTTCTCGGATTTGAAAGTCATTTAAATCATAGAAATCAATAAATAATCCGAGAAGGGGGATCTTTAGCAGAAGTAAGTTTGCAGCAGTTAGAAGAGCAAATGGTACATCTTTGAAGCAAAAAAAAACAAAAGTGCAAAATATGGCATTTAATCCATAGAAATAGAGTTGTTTTTATACAAATAGAGTTGGTTCCAAAACATCCTTGAATATCTCACTTAGTGCAATGGTATGTCACTTCTTCTCACGCTGTAGGAGCACTTAGGTTCAAATCCTAGATGTAGTGGCAAAAATTATTTTTTGATTAATTACAGAACCCTTTTTGCATTTTGTAATCGTTGAATCCGCACCCCACGACCACGACCAACATCTTTCCTTATCTCCTTGGCACAAGATTATCTCCTTGCAACTTCCCCATACTGCGCACCGACCTCCCCATACCACGCGGCAGCGGGACTTCACCAGTTCACCTGCAAGGGCGGCGGGACTTCACCAGTTCATTTGCACGGGCGGCGGTGGGACTTCACATCCTTTAGCAGATCCGAAGACAACATGCCTCCAGGGAGGAAGGGAATACGAAGCATAAGGGAACCCCCACCAACAGGTAAATTTCAATCGCTCTTGGATTCTATAGGTCCAGTCAGTAAGAATCCCCACCTTTTCTATCTCTTTCAGTAAGAATCCGAGTCAGTGAGACCTCGATTGTGTATCTTGTTAGCTATAAGATCATCTTGTACCCTAGGCAAATATGCAACTGGGAACGCTTGGTTGTTGGTGGCCAAACATTTTGACCAGGAGTTAAATGCTTGCGGCGTGGTATGATCCGTGATTGGTACCCAAAACTGTCCAATGAGCAAGGACTATTCAGTTTGTTTCTTTTATATAGTAAGTAATAATAAGTATGGATTGTAATGTTTCAGTTGAAATTTCTTAGACTTGCACAGACTGTAAATATTGAGTCCGAGAAATCTCACTACGTTCGTGTTCAAACCTCTAGCGCTAGTGTGCACAAAGGAGGTCGTCTAAGGTCTTTACAAGCAGATGCAAATCTTTAAGCCCATTTTAGTGCTTAGTGTAAACTATTTTTTGCATTGCACCTAGTACCGGCATGACAAATCCACTATCTGACCTTAGAAAACATTTGCATATGAAGTCCAATGAATATGAGTAAGAGTATTCGCTGGATAAATTGGTAGTTATTTGCTGGGGCTTAGTCCAAAGTTTTGCAAGCTAGTTTTCTAAACAATTAGTTTAAAGTTTTTGCTCTACGGGCCTCCTTCATATACAGTAGTATAGCTTTAGGTGTAGTAGGTCTACATAGTTCCACATTGATTTGTTTCGCAGCACTAATGAATTTACCCATCATGTTGTTGAGCTAGTGAGCTACCAATACTTCAAGCACTCTATGGGAAGACCATCAGTCAGCCTTCAAGACAGTAGATGTGCAGCCAATCTCTTCAAAACTAAGCACTGATTGTTTGATGTTATGTCAGTTTACATATAGTTTTCTATAATTTTTTCTGGGCACCTCTCAGATTCTATCCTCTAAACTTTACATTTCAACGCTTTAGAATTTTTTACTGGCTCGAACCCTCAAATATGAGGTGCACTAAAGTGTAGAAGTAATTTTAGACTACATCTTAAAGCACTTGCTTTAAGCTTTAGCAGTTTAGCTGTAAATTTTGGAGCTCGAAAGTTAAGAAAAAAGAGAGATCCAAATTACATACTTTCAGCACACGCACGAGTGGGAGGGGAATCAATCGATGGATTTTTGAGCAAGTCGGGGTGCGAGTGAAATGGATCTAATGCATTGCATCTGGGGATGCCTTCTCACTGTCCCTCACTCGCTCTTCATTCTCTCCTTATGGCCTCCTGTTATAGTAGTACTGTAACACCTCTGGTGTTACTGTTACTAAAACTTCAGCATAACATCATGTGCATGGGCATATCATTTGTTTGTTACACCTAGAATGCATTCACTAGGTAAAAATTTTAAAAATGTTGTACTGATATGACTTGATGTGTGGTTAACCCTAGTGTAAGGACTTAACCCTAAATCTGGACTTATGGATATAAGGGAAGCCCAAGCATGAGAAAACTTCAAAAGACATGATAAATGACCCTAAGATATCCCCTTGGAAGGACTTGAGTGGCATCAAAACCCTAGAATATTAAAACCCTAAAAAGACCCCTTGAAAACCCTAAATTGGAACCCTAGGGGGCTAAGTGTAAAATTGGTGCACTTTTGGACCAAAGTGCAAAAACCAAGGTATTAGGGCACCTCAAATCATATGTTTCACACATTTGTGGATTTGCAAATCAAATAATGAAGTTTGCACTTATTTGCAAAAAGGACACCCCACACCTCCATGTGTCTAAGTTTGAATTCAGTTGCATAAGGCTGACTTTGGAGCCCTGTATTTCTAAAAAACAAGGAATTTGCCTAGGGTCAACACATCAAACTTGTAGAGCTATAATAGGAGTACAACTTTGCTTAAGTAACTAAGCTTTGATCACATACAAAGTTTGGAGTAAAATGAGCACAAAGTTGAGCTGTTAGTTGCACTGATAACTGAATAAGGGTTACCAGTGACATTGGCTGGACTTTGAGGTCGAATTGGAGTGGGATCTAGTGACCAATTGAGTATGGTTGCTAAAGCAAGATTGTAGCTAGATTTTAGGGCTACAATTTTGTTACAGAGAGATTAACACATTCTCACACAAAAATCTGAGATTAGGTCGCTGCAAACCATGTTGTCAGGCGCTCTGAATGACTCTCTGATGGTACAGTAACAGAAATATCCCTGGGTTCAGCTCCCCTCGCTGCCGATGACCATGCGCTCGGATTTGCGCCAGGCGCTGCGATTCGTGCTCAACGGAGTACTAATAGTTGCTCGGGGTACTAAATATCGCCTAGAGGATGAACTTAGGCCACTGTTCAACCCCGACCGTCGTGTCCACCCTGACTCATGGGCGATTCAGATAAGATCGTCGGAGTTGGCCACCGATCGACCGTGCGCCACATGCCTAGGTGGCTTACCACGTCGCAGTAACTCGTATTACGCATGTCTGTTGATTGCCGGTGAGCTCGCCACGGTGAAGGCCACCAATTCCTTGCGACAGTGCTCTCCCCTCTCTCCGGCCGCCACCACGCCATCTCAAATTCATGGGCCACCTCTCTCGGGCCCTATAAATTGAGCATGCCATTGGCTCCGCTAGGTAGTCACGCACCCAATACACCAACTCGTGCCTCAAATCATCCACCAGAGCTCACCAATTTGTGATTTCCCCCAAATCGGTCAAGAGCACCGTGTGTGTGAGCTCGTCACGGTCAGCGCTCCACTGGTCCGATCATGTTCTCCTCGCTCTTGTTCTATCATTCCTATGTGCCCTTGAAGCTCGTCGGCCCAACCAATTGCACTGAACCAGAGTAGATCGACAGGAACACTTTGATTTGTCCCCAGATTGCGCATGTCACCGTGAGCTAAGGGATTGGGGGCTAGAACCTTGCAATTGATCAAGGGGAAACGATTGTTATGGGTTAAATTAAGTGTCAGCCAAGCTAGAGCCCTAGCCGTTGCCTATTCCGGCCAGTACGAGCCCGCCGGAGCTCGGCCTGTCGCCGTCCACTGTCGGGGATCGCGGATTGTAAACAATAGAAAGGGGAGGGGTCTATTCGAAATTGTCAGTGACACAAGAAACAGTACTGCAGGCTCTTCAAAGGTTTTTCAAATCACCAGGGTCCCTGGTAAAAACTGGCAGCGCGGGCGCGCGCGGGCGCTTTCGCCTGTCGTGGGCCGTCTCGGGCCAGTTTGAGCCCAGTACTGTTGACCTTTTCTCTTTTTCTTTTTCTACTAGACTTTGGAAATCCATGGAAAATTCTAGAAAAATGCTAAAAATGTGTGAACAATTTTGTTGGACTCTTAAATTTCTATAGTATTTAATAAAAATGGTTCCAAGATTTTTAGTCTAAACCAGGAATTATGAAGTATTTAAAATAGCCAAAACCTAGTCTCTTGGAATTTTAGGAATTATTTGAAGACTCCAAAAATCACCAAACTTTTTGGATAAGCCTAATATGGTATTTAGAACCCTTGTGTGAAGTTTGACTTGCTTTGGACAATGTTTGATACCTAAACCCAAAACCATAATCTTCTAAGTAGTGTCTGCCCTATGAAATAAAATACTAACTCCAAAAACCCTAGTTCTCTAGAGTACCGTGAAGGGAAATTGTATTCAAGATACAACTTGATAAACCTTTTCTATGACTGCATTTTCATAAGCATTACATGAGCATTCATGGTTATATGTGATTACATATAGAAAACGAGGAAGAAGTAGTGGTTGAAGAAGGAGTTGCACCACCACCACCTGAAGACCCACCTGTCGGGAACTACTTATTTTTTGATATTTGTGGAGCAGAGCCCGACTCTTCTAAAACACAAGGCAAGCCCCGGTGCATTTGCCACCTCCTTGCTATTTTGAAATCTTTCTCACTTGCTTGATGCATTAGGTAATAGGAGTTGTGTGCTAAACAATTGATGCATTTCCTTCCTTGGAAAATTGATCACCTTTCCTTGATCACCTGTTTTATGAAAAGGTTTTTCTAATGCTTAACCTTGCTCTAGAAAAACAAAATGTTTTGTTTAGACAAAAGATGATGCTTCAAGTGGTCTAGGATGTTTTCAAAAATAAAACTTGATGGTGGATCCATCATGGCCATGATGGGTTCAATATCGAAAAAGGTGTACCTCTGTCAGGTACCAAACTTTGGGTTGAAAGGATAAAGCTGAGACCGGGCGGGTGACTTGCACGAGAAGAGAGTCTCGGTGTAGTGTCTCCGTCTGAGTCGATTAAGGACCTTGTCGATGTAGGCCTGCTGACCGAGGACCCTTTAACTGGTCACATGCCTCATCATGGGTAAGCTTTGCCTCGGACACACTAATACCAGAATAAGACAACACACAATGGGAGTGGAGAGATAGCGAGAGTAGCGTGTACCCTCCATGGCAAGAGGCTAGACGGTGGTGTATCTGTGCTCTCGGTTGGCGTGAACCTGATCTGGTCTTAAGAACCCCGGTGGCGAGTTGACATATGCAAGGGTTAAGTGCTACATATGTCGTGTGATTGGAGATCCTCAGCTGAGTATTAATCGATTCAGATCGCCGTTACTTCTCGGACATGAAGACTTGGTCACTAACTTACACGTAGCATTCCAGTGAACTTAAAGGGATGATAAAAGGATGGCTAGTATATGCCAATTGCCTGAACTAGGGTAGAAAGAACTGTAGATGTAGGTAACTTTACTTAACCTGACAAGTAAAAATGGACTTTTAAGGATCCACTATTAGCAAGCATTTTTGCAAACGGAGTCTTGATTCTTGATTCAGCTTTACCTTGACTCCCTCAAGCCAGCATATCCTTGAGAGTCTTTTATTTTGACGGGTAAGACTTGCGAAAGTACACTTCGTACCTAGGGTTTTCGAACCCATGTTGTTGTAGGTGAGGAAGCAGCAAACTTTTGTTGCTTTTGCTCTAAGGTGGTGCCAAAGGAAGAAGCTCAAGAGTGAAGCCTCGGGAGGATGTTGTCCTCCTTTTTAAAAACATTATACTGTTAAGCGGGAGGGGTTTTTGCCTCCAGAGTTTGTAATAATAATACTTCTACACTCATATACCTCTAGTCTATAATATTAACACTCTTTCTATATGTTAATGTAAATTAAGTTACTTTAACTGCTTCTTGAAAGGGAAATGTGCCCTTGGGCCATTTCTAAGTATTTTGGTGATTTAGTGTCCTACACAAGTGCCTAAGTGTAAAAAGGTGGACAAAGTACAAATCAAGGATAAAGGTATGTTTCTCAGACTTAGTACATTGTTTTATGGACTAATGTATTGTGTCTAAGTGCTGGAAACAGAAAAAATCCAATTGAAAATGCCTTGGCTCGAGCAGCCAAAGTATGCTCAGTCTGGGAGCACCGGACTGTCCGGTGGTGCACCGGACAGTGTCCGGTGCGCCAGGCTGGCTCGAGCGAAGTGGCTGCTCTCGGGACTTCGACGGCGGTGTACGACTATAATTCACCGGACTGTCCGGTGGTGCACCGGACTGTCCGGTGGGCCGTTCACAGGCGAACTCGTCGCTCTCGGGAATTCATCGACGACGTACAACTATAATTCACCGGACTGTCCGGTGTGCACCGGACTGTCCGGTGAGCCAACGGTCGGCAGGGCCAACGGTCGGCCGCGCGATCTGCGCGTGACACGTGGCCGAGCCAACGGCTAGAAGGGGGCACCGGACATGTCCGGTGCGCCAACGGCTCTCAGGCTGCCAACGGTCGACTGCGCCATATTTGGAAGGAAATCGGGCACCGGACACTGTCCGGTGCGCACCGGACTGTCCGGTGCTCCAGTCGACAAAAGGCAAGATCAGCCTTCCTAGATTGCTCTCAACGGCTCCTTGCTGCCTTGGGGCTATAAAAGGGACCCCTAGGCACATGGAGGAGCACACCAAGTATTCCTACAACATTCCTAAGCACAAAGGCATTGATTCCGCGCCTTTGATTCTTTGCGATAGCAATTAGAGCTCTAGTTGAGTGGTGAACTCATTGAGTTGTGTTGTGAGCTCTCGTTGCGACTTGTGTGCGTGGTGTTGCCTTGATTTCTTGTCTTGAGTGCGTTGCTAATCCCTCCCTTGCTCTGTGCTTCTTTGTGAATTTCAAGTGTAAGGGCGAGAGGCTCCAAGTTGTGGAGATTCCTCGCAAACGGAATTGAGTAAAGCAAGCAAAACACCGTGGTATTCAAGTGGGTCTTTGGACCGCTTGAGAGGGGTTGATTGCAACCCTCGTCCGTTGGGACGCCACAACGTGGAGTAGGCAAGCGTTGGTCTTGGCCGAACCATGGGATAACCACCGTGCCATCTCTATGATTGATCTTGTTGGTTATTGTGTTTTGTTGAAGATTCCTCTCTAGCCACTTGGTGGTTATTGTGCTAACACTTAACCAAGTTTTTGTGGCTTAAGTTTTTAAGTGTTACAGGATCACCTATTCACCCCCCCTCTAGGTTCTCTCAATTGGTATCAGAGCCGTTCTCTTCACAAAGGGACTAACTGCCCGAAGAGATGGATCCTAAGGGGAAGGGAATCGTGATCAACGACAAAGAGAAGGAATCTTTCGACAACGAGCCGAAGGATGACAAGCCTACCGACTCAGGCTCGGGCCATAGACGGAAAGATGGGAAGAAAAAGAAGACGAGGCGCATCAAGGAGATCGTCTACTACGACGACAGCGATGAGTCTACTTCTTCCCAAAAGGACGACGACCACAACGACTACGAGAGAAGGAAACCGGTCAATTCGAACTTTTCTTTTGATTACTCTCGTATTCCTCAAAGTACAAATGCTCATTTATTATCTATTCCACTTGGTAAACCTCCTCATTTGATGGAGAGGACTACGGATTTTGGAGTCACAAAATGCATAGTCACTTGTTCTCTCTCCATCCTAGTATATGGGAGATTGTAGAGAGTGGAATGCACTTTGATAGTTCTGATAGTCCCATGTTCATTAATGAGCAAATTCATAAGAATGCACAAGCTACTACTGTTCTTCTAGCTTCATTGTGCAGGGATGAATACACAAAGTGAGCGGCTTGGATAACGCCAACCAGATCTGGGACACCCTCAAGATTTCACATGAGGGGAACGACGTCACCTTGCTCACTAAGATGGAGTTGGTGGAGGGCGAGCTTGGACGATTCGCGATGATAAGGGGCGAGGAGCCGACACAAACATACAACCGGCTCAAGACCCTTATCAACAAAATAAGGAGCTACAGAAGCACGCGATGGACGGACCACGACGTTGTCCGACTAATGCTAAGGTCCTTTACCGTTCTTGATCCTCATTTGGTGAATAATATTCGTGAGAATCCCAGGTACACCAAAATGTCGCCCGAAGAAGTCCTTGGAAAATTCGTAAGCGGGCGAATGATGATCAAGGAGGCGAGGTACGTGGACGACGCATTGAATGGTCCAATCAACGAGCCTCAACCCCTTGCTCTCAAGGCAACAAGAAGCAAGGAGGCGCTACCTAGCAAGGTGGCACAAATTGAGGCGGTCGGACTTAATGATGAAGAGATGGCCCTTATCATCAAGAGATTCAAGACGGCACTTAAGGGTCGCAAGGGACAGCCAAGCAAGACCAAAGCCAAGGGGAAGCGCTCATGCTTCAAATGCGGTAAGATTGGTCATTTTATTGCTAACTGTCCCGACAATGATAGTGATCAGGATCAAGGGAACAAGAGTGAGAAGAAGAAGAACTATAAGAAGGCAAAGGGCGAGGCACATCTTGGCAAGAAGTGGGATTCGGATTGCTCCTCATCCGACTCCGACAATGAAGGACTCGCCGCCACCGCCTTCAACAAGTCATCCCTCTTCCCCAATGAGCGTCACACTTGCCTTATGGCAAGGGAGAAGAAGGTATGTACTCGAAACTCTACTTATGCTTCTTCAAGTGAGGACGAATCTAGTGATGAGGATGAAATAGATTATTCATGTTTATTTAAGGGCCTAGATAGAACCAAGGTAGATAAAATTAATGAATTGATTGATGCCTTGAATGATAAGAATAGGCTTTTAGAAAAGCAAGAGGATTTGTTGTATGATGAACATGATAAATTTGTAGAGGCACAAAAATCCTATGCTTTAGAAGTTAAAAGAAATGAAATGCTTTCTTATGAACTACTTGTCATGAAACCATTTATACTTTACAAGGTGTTAACAGTGATTTAAATGCTAAATTAGAAGTAGCAAATAAATCTAATTCTTGTGAAGAACATGTTATGATTTGCACTAGGTGTAAGGATTTTGATATTGATGCTTGTAGTGAACACCTAGTTTCAATTTCTAGATTAAATGATGAAATAGCTAGTCTTAATGACCAACTTAAGACTAGCAAAAGCGATTTCGATAAGCTAAAATTTGCAAGGGATGCCTACACGATTGGTAGACACCCCTCAATTAAGGATGGACTTGGCTTCAAGAGGGAAGCCAAGGACTTAACAAGCCATAAGGCTCCCATCTCCACCAAGGAGAAAGGGAAGGCCCCTATGGCTAGTAGTGCTAAAAGGAACCATGCCTTTATGTATCATGACAAGAGACAATATAGAAATGCTTATAGGAGTTATAATGCATATAATGCTTTTGATTCTCATACCATGTTTGCTTCTAGTTCTTCCTATGTGCATGATAGAAATGTTGGTAGGAAAGATGTTGTTCATAATATGCCTAGGAGAAATGTTGCTAATGTTCCTAGGAAAGTTAATGAACCATCTACAATTTATCATGCTTTAAATGCTTCCTTTACTATTTGTAGAAAAGATAGGAAGATAGTTGCTACGAAATTAGGGGCAAAATGCAAGGGTGATAAAACTTGCATTTGGGTCCCTAAGGAAATTGTGACTAACCTTGTAGGACCCAACAAGAGTTGGGTACCTAAGACCCAAGCCTAAATTTGCCTTGCAGGTTTATGCATCCGGGGGTTCAAGCTGGATTATCGACAGCGGATGCACAAACCATATGACGGGGGAGAAGAAGATGTTCACCTCCTACGTCAAGAATAAGGATTCCCAAGATTCAATCATATTCAGTGATGGGAACCAAGGCAAGGTGAAAGGTTTAGGCAAGATTGCAATATCAAATGAGCACTCTATCTCTAATGTGTTTTTAGTTGAGTCTCTTGGATATAATTTACTATCTGTCAGTCAATTATGTAATATGGGATATAATTGTCTATTTACAAATGTAGATGTGTCTGTCTTTAGAAGATGTGATGGTTCACTAGCTTTTAAGGGTGTACTAGACGACAAACTTTATTTAGTTGATTTTGCAAAAGAGGAGGCCGGTCTAGATGCATGCTTAATGGCTAAGACTTGCATGGGCTGGTTGTGGCATCGCCGCTTAACACATGTGGGGATGAAGAACCTCCACAAGCTTCTAAAGGGAGAACACGTGATAGGTCTAACCAATGTACATTTCGAAAAAGATAGACCTTGTGCAGCTTGTCAAGCAGGTAAACAGGTGGGAGGAGCTCATCACAGCAAGAATGTGATGACCACTTCAAGACCTCTGGAGCTGATGCATATGGACCTCTTCGGACCCGTCGCCTATCTGAGCATAGGAGGAAGTAAGTATGGTCTAGTTATTGTTGATGACTTTTCCCGCTTCACTTGGGTGTTCTTTTTGCAGGATAAGTCTGAAACACAAGGGACCCTCAAGCGCTTCCTAAGGAGAGCTCAAAATGAGTTTGAGCTCAAGGTAAAGAAGATAAGAAGCGACAACGGGTCCGAATTCAAGAATCTTCAAGTGGAGGAGTTCCTTGAGGAGGAGGGGATCAAGCACGAGTTCTCCGCTCCCTACACACCTCAGCAAAATGTTGTGGTAGAGAGGAAGAACAGGACGCTCATTGATATGGCGAGGACTATGCTTGGAGAGTTCAAGACCCCCGAGCGTTTTTGGTCGGAAGCCGTGAACACGGCTTGCCACGCCATCAACAGGGTCTACCTTCACCGCCTCCTCAAGAAGACTTCATACGAGCTGCTAACTGGTAACAAACCCAATGTATCTTATTTTCGTGTTTTTGGGAGCAAGTGTTATATTCTTGTGAAGAAAGGTAGAACCTCTAAATTTGCTCCCAAAGCTGTAGAAGGGTTTTTATTAGGTTATGATTCAAATACAAAGGCGTATAGGGTCTTCAACAAATCATCGGGTTTGGTTGAAGTCTCTAGCGACGTTGTATTTGATGAGACTAATGGCTCTCCAAGAGAGCAAGTTGTTGATCTTGATGATGTAGATGAAGAAGATGTTCCAACGGCCGCAATACGCACCATGGCGATTGGAGATGTGCGGCCTCAGGAACAATTGGAGCAAGATCAACCGTCTTCCTCAACTATGGTGCATCCCCCATCCCAAGATGACGAACAGGTACCTCAAGTGGAGGCGCATGATCAAGGGGGAGCACAGGATGATCAAGTTGAAGAGGAAGAAGCACCTCAGGCACCTCCAACCCAAGTTCGAGCGACGATCCAAAGGGATCATCCCGTCGACCAAATATTGGGTGATATTAGCAAGGGAGTAACTACCCGTTCAAGATTAGTTAATTTTTGTGAGCATTACTCTTTTGTCTCTTCTATTGAGCCTTTCAGGGTAGAAGAGGCCTTGCTAGATCCGGACTGGGTGTTGGCCATGCAGGAGGAACTCAACAACTTCAAGCGCAATGAAGTTTGGACACTGGTGCCTCGTCCCAAGCAAAATATTGTGGGAACCAAGTGGGTGTTCCGCAACAAACAGGACGAGCACGGGGTGGTGACGAGGAACAAGGCTCGACTTGTGGCAAAAGGTTATGCCCAAGTCGCAGGTTTGGACTTTGAGGAGACTTTTGCTCCTGTGGCTAGGCTAGAATCAATTCGTATCTTGCTAGCATATGCCGCTCACCATTCTTTCAGGTTGTACCAAATGGATGTGAAGAGCGCTTTCCTCAACGGGCCGATCAAGGAGGAGGTGTACGTGGAGCAACCCCCTGGCTTCGAGGATGAACGGTACCCCAACCACGTGTGTAAGCTCTCTAAGGCGCTCTATGGACTTAAGCAAGCCCAAGAGCATGGTATGAATGCCTTAGAGACTTTTTAATTGCTAATGCTTTCAAGGTTGGGAAAGCCGATCCAACTCTTTTTACCAGGACTTGCGATGGTGATTTTTTTGTGTGCCAAATTTATGTCGATGACATAATATTTGGTTCTACTAATCAAAAGTCTTGTGAAGAGTTTAGCAGGGTTATGACACAGAAATTCGAGATGTCGATGATGGGCGAGTTGAACTACTTCCTTGGGTTCCAAGTGAAGCAACTCAAGGACGGCACCTTCATCTCTCAAACGAAGTACACGCAAGATTTGCTAAAAAGGTTTGGGATGAAGGACGCCAAGCCCGCAAAGACGCCGATGGGAACCGACGGACACACCGACCTCAACAAAGGAGGTAAGTCCGTTGATCAAAAAGCATACCGGTCCATGATAGGTTCTTTGCTTTATTTATGTGCTAGTAGACCGGATATTATGCTTAGCGTATGCATGTGTGCTAGATTTCAATCCGATCCTAAGGAGTGTCACTTAGTGGCTGTGAAGCGAATTCTTTGATATTTAGTCACTACGCCTTGCTTCGGGATCTGGTATCCAAAGGGGTCTAACTTTGACTTGATTGGGTACTCAGATTCCGACTATGCTGGATGTAAGGTCGATAGGAAGAGTACATCGGGGATGTGCCAATTCTTAGGAAGGTCCCTGGTGTCATGGAATTCTAAGAAACAAACTTCCGTTGCCCTATCCACCACTGAGGCCGAGTATGTTGCCGCAGGACAGTGTTGCGCGCAACTACTTTGGATGAGGCAAACCCTCAGGGACTTTGGCTACAATCTGAGCAAAGTCCCACTCCTATGTGATAATGAGAGTGCTATCCGAATAGCGGAAAATCCTGTTGAGCACAGCCGCACAAAGCACATTGACATCCGACATCACTTTTTGAGAGACCACCAGCAAAAGGGAGATATCGAAGTGTTTCATGTTAGCACCGAAAACCAGCTAGCCGATATCTTTACCAAGCCTCTAGATGAGAAGACCTTTTGCAGGCTGCATAGTGAGCTAAATGTCTTAGATTCGCGGAACTTGGATTGAATTGTAGCATACATGTTGTCGGCGTTTCGAGACAGGGGGGTCCCTAAGCCGACGAGTGAGTGTGCTGCGTGCCCCAGCCCAGATGGGTCGAGCGCGTGGGCGAGCGCGAAGGGGGGAGAGGCGAGGTGGCCGGAGCCGAGCGTGAGAGAGGTGGAAGTCCCGCGGCCTTCGTGTTCGTCCCGCGCCCAGGTCAGGTGCGCTTGCAGTAGGGGGGTTACAAGCGTCCACGCGGGTGAGGGAAGCGAGCGGCCCCAAGAGAGCGCCTGTCCCGTCCTCGGTCCCGCGCGGCCAACCTTCTCTGAGAAGGCCCTGGTCCTTCCTTTTATAGTCGTAAGGAGAGGATCCAGGTGTACAATGGGGATGTAGCAGAGTGCTACGTGTCTAGCGGAGGGAGAGCTAGCGCCCTAGGTACATGCCAATGTGGCAGCCGGAGAGATCTGGGCACCCTGCTGGCGTGATGTCGTGGCTGTCGGAGGTGCGGCGGAGCCTGATGGAGGGACAGCTGTTGGAGCGGTCGAGTCCCTGCTGATGTTGTCCTGCTTCCGTAAGAGAGCTGGGGGCCGCCGTCGTCATAGAGCTTGTGGAGCGCC
Source organism: Zea mays (assembly GCF_902167145.1). Lineage (NCBI taxonomy): Eukaryota > Viridiplantae > Streptophyta > Magnoliopsida > Poales > Poaceae > Zea > Zea mays. The sequence goes on from NC_050102.1 coordinate 95,929,016, forward strand.
ATCATTGCTTCTCTGGCGGAGCTGGCCGGATGAGACGTCGGTCTTGTTCTCCGTGACCCGAGTCGATTCGGGGTGGGATGATGATGGCGCCTCCTGTTGACGTGGCGGTCTGTGCCCTAGGCAGGGCGACGTGGGGTTTCCTCCGAAGCCGAGGTTGAGTCTGCCTTCTGTTGCCGTGGCCGAGCCCGAGCCAAGGGGTCGGGCGAGGCGGAAGTCGTTCGACCGAGGCCAGGGCGGAGTCCGAGCCCTGGGGTCGGGCGAGGCGGAGTTTCGTCGTCTTCCGGGTCTTAGCCCGAGTCCGAGCCCTGGGGTCGGGCGGAGCGGAGTTCGCCGTCTTCCGGGTCTTAGCCCGAGTCCGAGCCCTGGGGTCGGGCGGAGCGGAGTTCGCCGTCTTCCGGGTCTTAGCCCGAGTCCGAGCCCTGGGGTCGGGCAGAGCGGAGTTCGCCGTCTTCCGGGTCTTAGCCCGAGTCCGAGCCCTGGGGTCGGGCGGAGCGGAGTTCGCCGTCTTCCGGGTCTTAGCCCGAGTCCGAGCCCTGGGGTCGGGCGGAGCGGAGTTCGCCGTCTTCCGGGTCTTAGCCCGAGTCCGAGCCCTGGGGTCGGGCGGAGCGGAGTTCGCCGTCTTCCGGGTCTTGCCCGAGTCCGAGCCCTGGGGTCGGGCGGAGCGGAGTTCGCCGTGGCGCCTTTGGCAAGGCCTGACTGCCTGTCAGACTCACTCTGTCGAGTGGCACTGCAGTCGGAGTGGCGCAGGCGGCGTTGTCCTTCTGTCAGACTGGCCAGTGGAGCGGTGGAGTGACGGCGGTCACCTCGGCTCTGCCGGGGGCGCGTGTCAGGATAGAGGTGTCAGGCCACCCTTGCGTTAAATGCCCCTGCAATTTGGTCAGTCGGTGTGGTGATTTAGTCAAGGTTGCTTCTGAGCGAAGCCAAGGCCTTGGGCGAGCCGGTGATGTGTCCGCCATAAAAAGGGGGCCTCGGGCGAGACGGAAGTCTCTCGAGGTCGGCTGCCTTTGGCCGAGGCTAGGCTCGGGTGAAGCGTGATCGAGTCACTCGTGTGGACTGATCCCTGACTTAATCGCGCCCATCAGGCCTTTGCAGCTTTATGCTGATGGGGGTTACCAGCTGAGAATTAGGCGCCTTGAGGGTACCCCTAATTATGGTCCCCGACAGTAGCCCCCGAGCCTCGAAGGGAGTGTTAGCACTCGCTTGGAGGCTTTTGTCGCACTTTTTTGCAAGGGGACCAGCCTTTCTCGGTTGCATTTCGTTCCGGTGGGTGCGCGCGAGCGCACCCGCCGGGTGTAGCCCCCGAGGCCTCGGAGGAGTGGTTACACTCCTTCGAGGTCTTAATACTTCGCTTAACGCTTCGGCTGGTCTGGTCGTTCCCTCATGCGAACTGGCCGTAGCCCGGGTGCACGGTCGGGGCCCAAGCTCTCGGGCTGGTATGTTGACGCTGTCAACGATTTGGCCGGAGCCGGTTTTTGCGAGAGCAGCCCCCGAGCCTCTGCACAGGGCGAGAGGACGATCAGGGACAGACTCGGCTTTTTACATACGCCCCTACGTCGCCTTTCCGCAAGGAGGAGGGGGGGAGTGCGCCATGTTACCCTCGATGGGCACCGAACATGGTGTCTCCGGTGAGCTGCAAGCGGGTAATCCGAGTGGACGTCCGTGCCCCGTTCGTTGGGGGTCGGCTAGGGGCCCAGAGGCACGCCCAAAAGTACCTGCGGGTGATTTGCCGGACCCGGTCCCCTAGCGACGGGGTCCGAGGGCTCGATGCCTCCCTCCGATGGGATTCCGTTACAAGATCGTTCCCGCTGGTCTCGGAAATGTCCTAGGGTACCTCGGGAGCGTAGCCCGAGCCTCGGTTATGTATCGAACGTACCCCTGGTCATCCCTCGCTTGGTGTCTGAGGCGACTGTGAACCCTTCGGGGGCCAGCCTTCGAACCCCTGATCAGTAATGGGCGCGGAGCCCGAGTAGCCTGAGGCGGCCATGGGGCCCTTCGGGGGGCTGGCCTTCGAACCCCTGACCAGTAGTGGGTGTCGGGCCCACGCGATCTGAGGCGACTGTTGAACCCTCGGGGGGCCAGCCTTCGAACCCCTGATCAGTAATGGGGGGCTCGGAGCCCGGTTCCTTCGCGGAGAAGGATCCCTTTCGGGGTATCCCCCTTTCCCGGTCCCTGTTGCAAGAGATAGAGAAAGAGGAAAACGGAAAAGGATACGAAATCGGACGACGTGGCGTACCTTTTCTGACGCGGTTATTACGGCGAAGGTGAAGCGTCGCGCGCTCCTCCTACCAGAGGCGCCGCGTGTCCCGCCTCGGAGTTAATGCGACAGGGCGAGTGGTTGGCGGGGCGGCCGTTGCGCGCGTGCGATCCGTTCGAGGAACGGGTCACGGGTGCACCGTCTTCACGCCGTGAGAGGAGGCTCTCTTGCTGTCTCAGGATGGGACGTGAGCCTGGCTGACGACGTGACCGCTGCGCCCGCCCGCCTGCCACCGCTATTACTGCCGGCCCACTTTCGGTCGCTTTGACCGACGCGCCAGTCTGGCGCTGTTGGGTCGCCTCGAGTCGTGGCATAGGCTTCGCAACCGAAGAGGCGCGATGGTGGCACAAGTGGCGGTGCGGTTGCTTGCATGCAGCAACTGGCGCGCCGATTGCTCGACGCGTGGGCCTGGGTTCCAAGCTGGCGTGTCAGAAGTCGGAGAAGCGCGTCCATCTGGCGCGGTTGCATGCCGTCTGCATGGCTGCCCGCTCCTTCTGCCCGTTGGTCTGGGCGAAAATGGGGAGTCGCCTGTAACCGCTGGACGGTCGTGCGCACCATGCGCGGCGGTTTGGCTTCTTCTGCCCTGAGCCGGCTTGCATGACATGCGGGACCCAGCCCCCGAGTCGCAGGGGAGGGCCTTGGAGCGTGTTGGAGAAGACTCGGCCCGCGGAGCCTGGGGGCGCACGTAGGGGGAGTTGCCTTTAAAAGGAGGGAGGCTCCTTTCGTAAGGCAACCATGTCTTCTTCCTCCCTTAAGCGTCGGGTCTTCCCGTCTTCCAAGCCCCCGGATGGGGGGTATCCGCCGCCTTTCCGCCTCCTCGTTGGAGGAACGCAACTCCATGGGAGTTGGTACCTCTCGGCCATCGTTCGGCTTCAAGGATTTTCATCACGCAGCCCGGTCGCACCCCTTCACCAGCGGTCACCCGAGATGGCGACCTCCAGCTTGATGGTGGGGGAAAGCGAGCCGGGCTGCGGCCTCTGCCCCTTCCTCAGCCTCAAGGATTTTCATCACCAAGGCTGGGGAGGGGAGAGTGCCGAGTTGGGGTCGGCCCCTGCGTGGGCGGTGGCCCGCTCCTTCACTCAGTGATGGGGGGAGAAGCGGGCATTGCCCGTGGCGTCCGGCAGCTGCAGCGTGCCTGGTCTTCAGCCGCGAGTGGCTTCGGGGCCACTTGCGGCGTCGGCGTCTGCCACGGCAGCCGGAAGAGGTTCTTCCGCCGGCGCGGCGGCCGGGACCGGCCACGGGCTGACCTCCAACTTCTACGGCCTTCTGCCCGTCCTTGCCTCACGAGTTTTGGCAGGGGCGGGGGCCTCCTGGCAGCGGCATCCACCCTGAGGTCAGCGTTGCCGCTGTTCGGCCCCCTGGAGCAGAAGTCGCCGTCGTCGCCACTGCTGGAGCAGGTGACGGCGCGCCGTTCGTCGGCCTTCCGTCGCTCCGCAGGCCTTCCCCCTCGGAGTGGGGTTGTTCGTACCTGCGGAGGGGGAACCGGAGTTCCGTTTGTAATGGCACTTCGAATGCCAGTGAGTTCGTTCATTGTGGCTGTCGAGGCCTGAACGTGTATGTAATTTCGGCACTGAGCCGTGTTTTTTCCTCATTTTCGAGCACTAAGTCTCGCCCGTTGATTATCTGAACCGCTTTACCAAGCATGAGTTGCCCCGTGTCAAGGTGACGGGTGAGGTATCCGTATCCCGGAGGCGTAGGAATCCCTCGGCCCGTTCGGCCTTGTTGTCTGGGGCTCCTCTAGCTTAGTTGAAGAGACCCCTCGGCCGCCCTTCGGTGGACCGAGGCCAGGGGTAGCGATATCAGTATGAACAGAGGCGGAGTTGGCTCGAGAATGGGAACCTGGTTGGCCGGAGCCTAGCCGTGTTGTCCGTCAGCGGGGCCGATGCCAAAGTCGATAAGTCGAGGCCTCGGGTCGGGCTGGCGCCCTTGGAAGCCGGTTGACCGAGGCCCCAGGGGTAACCGGTTGAGCCGCCTGCTCGGCCCGGATTCCCGGAGGAGCCCCTGGACCGCGGCGCCGCCCGAGGCTGGGTCGGGCTTTGCTGAAGACGTCGTCGATGCCGAGGGTGCTACGGCTCCCTTCGGCGTGAAGACCCGAGCCTGCAGGATCAGATCATCTTGTAGCGTGTGCTTTCTACGGCCGCCGAGGCCAGAAGAAAACGCCCTCGCCGCGCTTGCGAAGCTGCGTCTTTTTTCCTCCTGTTTCAAGCATCTGGACTCTGTCGGTAACAGGGATGTTTGTGTGAGCGAGAGTTGCTTTTCGCGGAAGGGACGAGTGAGGTATCCGTATCCCAGAGGCGTGGGAATCCCTCGGCTCGGTCGGCCTTGCCGCTTACGCGTACTTTCACCCGTCCATGAGGCCCTGTCCCCGACTTAGTCGAGAAAGCTTGAAGGACTGCTTCGGCAGGAGAGCTTCCGAACGTGATGACTCGTTCGGTCCACGGAGTCGCTTTACCCGAGCGCAAGTTACTTATCGCAGAAAGGGACGAGTGAGGTATCCGTATCCCGGAGGCGTAGGAGTCCCTCGGCTCGGTCAGCCTTGGCTGCTTACGTGTACCTCGTCGTTTCCAGGATCCGCTTTCCGAAGTAGTCAAGAAGCACGAAAGAAATCCTGCTAAAAAGAGATCCTTTTTCGAGGAAAAATTCGACGCAGAGGGGGTCTCCCCCCCTTTTAGCCCCCGAGGGAGGGTCGGGCTTTGCCGAGGCTAGGCCGACCCTTCCTTGACAACTAAACTTTGCGTAGGTGCGAGGTATATGAACAACTTGAAAACATCTTAAGGGTAGAAGCGACGTAGCTGTTTGATGTTCCAAGCGTTGCCGTAGATCTCGCCTTGATTGCTAGCCAGCTTGTACGTTCCGGGCTTCAGAACTTTGGCGATGACGAATGGCCCTTCCCAGGGGGGCGTGAGCTTGTGCCTCCCTCGGGCGTCTTGTCGCAGCCGAAGCACCAGGTCGCCCACCTGGAGTTCTCGGGACCGGACCCCTCGGGCGTGGTAGCGTCGCAGGGACTGTTGGTACCGCACCGAGTGTAGCAAGGCCCTGTCCCGAGCTTCCTCCAGCTGGTCCAGCGATTCCTCTCGGCTGGCTTGGTTGCTTTGTTCGGTGTAGGCCCTCGCCCTCGGGGAGCCGTATTCCAGGTCAGTGGGCAAGATAGCTTCAGCCCCGTAGACCAGGAAAAACGGCGTGAAGCCCGTGGCACGACTCGGCGTCGTCCTTAGGCTCCAGACCACCGAGGGGAGTTCCTTCATCCATCGCCTGCCGAACTTGTTGAGGTCGTTGTAGATCCGAGGCTTGAGCCCTTGTAGAATCATGCCGTTGGCGCGCTCTACCTGCCCATTCGACATGGGATGAGCCACGGCGGCCCAGTCCACCCGGATATGGTGATCTTCGCAAAAATCCAAGAATTTTTTGCCGGTGAATTGGGTGCCGTTGTCGGTGATGATGGAGTTCGGGACCCCGAAGCGATGGATGATGTTGGTGAAGAATGCCACCGCCTGCTCGGACCTGATGCTGTTCAGAGGTCGGACCTCGATCCACTTGGAGAATTTGTCGATGGCGACCAGCAGGTGCGTGTAGCCCCCGGGCGCCTTCTGCAAGGGACCGACGAGGTCCAGACCCCATACAGCGAAGGGCCAGGTGATGGGTATTGTCTGCAGAGCCTGAGCGGGCAGGTGTGTCCGCTTCGCATAGAATTGGCACCCTTCGCAGGTGCGGACAATTCTAGTGGCGTCAGCCACCGCCGTTGGCCAGTAGAAGCCTTGCCGGAAAGCATTTCCAACAAGGGCTCGGGGTGCTGCGTGGTGGCCGCAAGCCCCCGAGTGTACTTCTTGCAGCAGTTCCCGACCTTCGGCGATGGAGATGCATCGCTGGAGGATGCCCGAGGGGCTGCGATGGTAGAGCTCCTCTTCGTCGCCCAGCAAGACGAATGACTTGGCGCGTCGCGCTACCCGCCGAGCCTCGACTTGGTCGAGGGGTAGCTCTCCTCGACGGAGATATTGCAGGTACGGGGCCTGCCAATCTTGGTCTGGCGTGGCCCCGCTCTGCCCTTCCTCGACGTTCAATGCCCCGCCCTCGGGGGCCGAGGGTACCTCGGGCTGGGCCGAGGGTGCCTCGGGCTGAACCGAGGGTACCTCGGGCTGAGCCGAGGGTACTTCGGGCTGAGCCGAGGGTACCTCGGGCTCGGGCGCGTCGTCGAGCTTGACGGAGGGTTGATGCAGATCCCGGGAGAAGACGTCCGGGGGACTGTCGTTCGCCCCGAGGCTATCTTAGCCAGCTCGTCTGCGGTTTCGTTGTAGCACCGAGCGATGTGGTTGAGCTCGAGCCCGAAGAACTTGTCTTCCAGGCGCCGAACCTCGTCGCAGTAGGCCTCCATCTTCGGGTCGCGGCAGTGGGAGTTCTTCATGACTTGGTCGATGACGAGCTGCGAATCACCGCGGGCGTCGAGGCGTCTGACCCCTAGCTCGATGGCGATCCGCAATCCGTTGACCAGAGCTTCGTACTCGGCCACATTGTTGGACGCCGGGAAGTGGAGGCGCAGCACGTAGCGCAAGTGCTTTCCGCTGGGCGAGATGAAGAGCAGGCCCGCGCCGGCCCCCGTCTTCATCAGCGACCCGTCGAAAAACATGGTCCAGAGCTCCGGTTGGATCGGAGTCGTTGGCAGTTGGGTGTCGACCCATTCGGCCACGAAATCCGCCAACACTTGGGACTTGATGGCCTTCCGAGGGGCGAACGAGATCGTTTCGCCCATGATCTCCACCGCCCACTTTGCGATCCTGCCCGAGGCCTCTCGGCACTGGATGATCTCCCCCAGGGGGAAGGATGACACCACAGTTACCGGATGGGACTCGAAGTAGTGTCGTAGCTTCCGCCTTGTCAGGATCACAGCATACAGCAGCTTTTGAACTTGTGGGTAGCGGATCTTAGTCTCGGACAGCACTTCGCTGATGAAGTAGACCGGCCTCTGAACGGGCAATGTATGCCCTTCCTCCTGCCTTTCGACCACAATCGCGGCGCTAACCACCTGAGTGGTCGCGGCGACGTAGACTAAGAGGGTTTCCTCGTCCGCCGGCGGCACCAAGACTGGCGCCTTTGTAAGGAGCGCCTTCAGGTTGCCGAGGGCTTCCTCGGCCTCAGGGGTCCAAACGAAACATTCGGCCTTCCTTAAGAGGCGGTACAGAGGCAGACCTCTTTCGCCGAGGCGTGAGATGAAACGGCTCAGGGCCGCGAGGCATCCCATGACCCTCTGTACCCCTTTTAAGTCCTTGATGGGTCCCATGCTGGTGATGGCCGCAATCTTCTCCGGGTTGGCTTCGATGCGTCGCTCAGAGACGATGAACCCTAGGAGCATGCCTCGGGGTACCCCGAAGACACACTTCTCAGGATTAAGCTTGACTCCTTTCGCCTTGAGACACCGGAATGTCACTTCAAGGTCGGAGAGGAGGTCGGAAGCCTTCCGTGTCTTGACTACGATGTCATCGACGTAGGCCTCGACTGTGCGACCGATGTGTTCGCTGAACACATGGTTCATGCACCGCTGGTACGTCGCGCCTGCATTCCTCAAGCCGAACGGCATGGTGACATAGCAGTACATGCCGAACGGCGTGATGAAAGAAGTCGCGAGCTGGTCGGACTCTTTCATCCGGATCTGGTGATCCCCCGAGTAGGCATCGAGGAAGGACAGGGTTTCGCACCCAGCAGTGGAATCCACGATTTGGTCGATGCGAGGCAGAGGGTAGGGAACCTTCGGACATGCTTTGTTGAGACCAGTGTAGTCTACACACATCCGCCATTTCCCCCCTTTCTTCCTCACAAGCACAGGGTTGGCAAGCCATTCGGGATGGAATACCTCTTTGATGAACCCTGCCGCCATTAGCTTGTGGATCTCTTCGCCAATCGCTCTGCGCTTCTCCTCGTCGAATCGGCGCAGAGGCTGCCTGACGGGTCGGGCTCCGGCCCGAATATCCAGCGAGTGCTCGGCGACATCCCTCGGTATGCCGGGCATGTCCGAGGGACTCCACGCAAAGACGTCGGCGTTTGCGCGGAGAAAGTCGACGAGCACTGCTTCCTATTTGGGGTCGAGCCCGGAACCGATCCGGATCTGCTTGGTGGTGTCGCCACTGGGGTCGAGGGGGACGACCTTGACCGTCTCCGCTGGCTCGAAGTTGCCGGCATGGCGCTTCACGTCTGGGACCTCCTTGGAGAGGTTCTCCAGGTCG